>NW_028327173.1:153204578-153507608 GCF_987537825.1 Furipterus horrens
CAATTCCAGGTGAATTATCATCTTTTTATTTGATCCTCCCTCCAAAAAATGTATTTGGCTTCTGTTTGCTCAAAAGATCTTTGACAAAATAGTAATAGCATTTGTATCTCTTGTCTGTTTTGGCTGTTTGCTGTTCATCTTTCTGATGGAATAAAACAAAAAAGCTTAACTTTTTTCTTTATGTGATTTGAACACTCAGTGTCCTTCCACACAGTGGCACCTGCAGAGTCATTAACAAAATTAGATAAGTAACTGATTTATTATTTCTGTAAATGCATGGTGCATTCCGTTTACTCGGAGGATACAGCAAAAATTATTCATGCTAAGGGAGAGTAATCAAAATGACTTAAAAAACACATTTTTATCATTCCAAATATAAGCCTAGCTGTGGTGGTATACTATCATAGTACATAATAATAGAAATGAATTATGTCAGTAAAGTCTTGAGGTTGAAGATTTACCATGATAAATATTTTTCATTAAAGTGAAATATCTTGGCGGAGTCACTTTCATATGCAGACTATTGACACAAGGAGGCCAGCTGTGCTTATGCAGATGCCGAGATTTGGGTCTATATTATTAATGATTTATCATGTCGTGGAGAGCTTAGATTAGTTTTGAAAGCAATCCCTTGCCACAAAAGCACTTTCTATAATGTGCAAATGTGAAGAATGCTGTATGTGCTCCTCAAATTAAAGTAACCACAGAAGCTGTAGCTACCTTTGAAATTTCAATACCTCTATGTTTTTATTTTGAAACATGAAATTTTGCATCCTAATCTGTATTATTCATTAAAATTCATACAAAATGTTATTCCATTTTGAATAGTGAATAGTCAATCTGAATTAATAAACATATACACACAGATGAGGAAATGGATGAGAATGAACAAAAATTTATTGCAAACCCACTGTGTGCCATGTACCCAATACTTTTATTTTAAATTTCACATTTAATGTGAGGTTGGATTAAGTTTCTAATCCAATTAGACAGGATTCCAAGATTGCACTGTCTTCAGGGCATATGTAATAACATTGGCTGATATTTATTTAGTGCTTGCTGTGTTCCAAGTAAGATGCTAAACACTTCGCACGCATTATCACATTCAGTCTTCATGAAATCCATTTGAAGTATTGCTAGCACCTCTGTTTCACAGATGAGAAGACTGAAACACAGTGTCGTTGAATAAATTATCCCGAGAGGAGGTGTCTGAATTTGAATCAGGTTGTCCAATGTTCCAAAGCCTTCTGCTATTAACTGTGACCTTGCTATTAAAACTATTATTAAAACTAAGTAAGAGGTAAGGTTCAGATCCTATTTAGTTACTACCTGCGTCGTCGTAAGCAAGTCATTTAAACTCTCTAAGCCTCAGTTTCCTCTTATATAAAGTGAAGATAATAATAACACCTCATAGACTTGTTGTGAGTTAATATTTGCTTAGAACAGAATTTGGCACATATTTAGCACCAATGCTTTGTTTCATAACTGTAATAGTTAAAGAGTAGTACTGTGATGATTGATAAAATTTTATTGACCATTATTCATAGCTTTTCTATAATTTTCAGATGGCTTTTATTCTTAAAATTAAATTTAAAAAAAAAACGCAAATAAAATTCTGAACTGTACTTTTAAAGTAAATAAACAAACAAAAAAAAATAGATTGTAATCTAGGTTTCTACTTATCAATCACAGGACATGTATGCTGGTAACACTATAAGGTATATAGTAGTCACTGACCATCTACAGCATTGAGCTCTTTAAGTATTCTTTCTGAATATAGAAAAAACCAAATATCTTCCTTCCCTTCCTTCCTTCATTATTCACTCTTTCAACAAACATCCTTACACAGGTACTATGCTTGGCCTGGGAATACAGGTGAATAAATCCCTACCCTGGAGGAGCATGCAATTTAGAGATGACTATACTCTCTGGTTTGGCACATGAAAGAATGTGAACAAGTTCTAGGTTCTATGATTAGATCTGTTTAACAAGTATCTATTGAGTGCACATTAAAAAGCAGGCACTGGGCTAAGCACTGGTGCTGCCCAGGTAAGGAAGACACAATTCTTGTAGTTAAGAAGCAGCCAGTAGGGAAGACATCCTAAACGGATACTTTTCCTTCAGTTGGTACGTTGTATAAGTGAACGTGCTAGGAGAGCACAGAAGAGAGGTGCTTAAACCCATCCCAGGGGTAGTGGGATGCGAGAAATCGTGACACCTAAATAAAATATTTATTAAAAGTCAAGAAGAGCAGAAATTAAAATGCATCAAGTTATGAGGAGACCCCAGAAATCAGAGACGCCACAATTGAAGACACGAAGACATGAAACACTGCAGCATGGTGGGGAACTACCTTGTGAACTACCTTGTGTATAGCACAAGCTGGTGGTTGGTGGTGGTGGTGGGGTTGGACTAGAGAAATGAACAGAACTAACTGGTTAAAAGTGTATAAAATCAGTTGAAAGGGCCAGGTGCTAGTAAACTACATAAAGAGTAAACAGTTTCTTAGAATTCTTTCCACTAAAACCCGAATAAAAAGAGTGCCATTTCCCTGATTCTGAGAACCAGGGAAATGATAAATCCTTAATAGGTCAAAGTTATTTTGATCCTGACCAGGAAATGAAGGGTCGTTCTTTCGACGCCAGTAAATTGCCCACTTCCAAGTCTCTGTTCCCCCAGCAAACCAAACACAGGGATTGGCTCTAAGGGTCTGGACTGATATTGAGAGTGAAAACATGTCTAATTTTTGGCTTGAAGTGATCTATCACCATATCCTTCTGCAACCTAAAAGTTTTTTTTTCATTCCTGGACTTAAGAACTCATTCTAGGACCCTGTCAACTGCACTCTCTGGGGTGCACTCCGGAGACTTGGCCATTGCCAAATCGTCGTCGGCAGCCGTCCGTCTGGAGAGACGATGGTGTAGCTTCTTAAGAGTCTATCTGCACCGCCTACAATGACTGTGCAGTCCGACTCGGGAGTGACACGGTATCTGTCTCCTCCCGTGTTGAATCGACATCTTGCGATGACGCTGGAGTGTCCTCTCCAGTGAAGCTGAAGCTACAGAGCCTGGGCAGGGTGATATGGAGGGTCTGCTGTTGCCCATGCAGCAGACCCCCCCTCTCTTCGCAGCTGAAGGGTCCAAGGGAAAGACGGAGTCAATACAGCTTGGCTTCAGGTGCGCCGCAGGAGTTGCCGGTGTTGACTACAACGTCAAACCGCCTTAGGGACTCCGGCTCCGGATTTTCTGTCGGGGTTTACTCCCTTAGCCTTTCCCCTGAAGAGGTATGCCGCAAGGCAGCGGAGGTTTTTTGGAGTCAGTATGAGCGAAGAATTCGGAAATCTGGGGGATTGAACTTCTTTCTTTCTCTCTCTCTCTTTTTTTTTTTTTTTTTTTTTTTTTTTTTTTTTTTTGCTGCTGTCAGAGACACAGCACAACTCCTAAGCTTTCTGCTTCCAGGTGGGTGGCAGTTTGATTCCTCATCAAGCCATGGGTCACCTTCGCACATCTTCATTCAGTGCACAGAGCCCTTTGCCTGCAGCGAGCTTGCTCCCTTGATGGAGAAAATACGGAATGACTGGATGCCAGTAAAACAGGCACAGCTTTCTGGGTCAGAAGTTGGCTGGGGAAGGACCCTGACTGCCAAGTAACTTGCAATGATGTCAGATCCCTGCACAACCAAAAACACCAGCCAGCCAGCCAACAATAGCCTTAACAACAACAGAAAAATCGGAGAGCTGTGCTGCCAAAGCTGTTCTTTCCGCCCTCTACCCCTTTCTTCCAATAGGAAGAACAGCATGAAGAGAGTTTATATTTTAAAAGCCGCCCCCTCCTCCTTCCTCCTTCTTCACTTTGGTAACAAAGTGTTGACTACCCAGGAAACAATTGTCCTGATGAGTCTTGCAGCAAGCAGTTCCTTGAGGTGTCTTTTTTGCGTTCCTTTTTCCTTTTCAAAGCTGTCAGTGGAAGGTTCAGAAACAA
This sequence comes from Furipterus horrens, assembly GCF_987537825.1. Lineage (NCBI taxonomy): Eukaryota > Metazoa > Chordata > Mammalia > Chiroptera > Furipteridae > Furipterus > Furipterus horrens. Next base: position 153,208,559 of record NW_028327173.1, read on the forward strand.
CTCAGAAGAGGGTATTTCCCAAATGTAAACTTGTAAATTGGTGCTGAGGAAAAAACAGGAACCCTTAAGGAAAGGAAAATCCTTTTTCTGCCCCCTTCTTCTCTCTTTCAGGGTAATTAACCAGACTCAAATGAAAATTAAAAGTTTGGCGAAAAAAACTCTCGTCTTTCTTTTCCTTTAAATAGGGCACCATGGTTAATTCCAGCCTTTTAAAGCTCTCAGTGATTCATAATTCAACTGGAGATTAGTAAAACACAGCTCATTCTTGGAAATGAAGTTTGGATTCAGATCCTCTTGTTTTGGAATATATGATTTTTTTCTTTCATTTGTGACTGTCAGTTTTAAATGATGTCACTTCAAGGACATTTTCATTTCTCCCACTACATATTACATGAAACACTTGCCTGTAAAACTGGCTCATTAGCCTGCAAAATTATACTGTACTGAATGGCTTTCGTTCAAACCAGAAATGGGATTTTTTAGTAGGCAATTTCTGTATTTTTATAAAGATAAAGCAATGTTTGATTGCTTCTTCCCAGCTGTTTTCGTTAGTGGTTATAAAGAAAAATTGGAAGGGGGTAGGGCAAGAAAGATAACATGGGGGCGGGTTTGTAAAGATGCTCTTGAAAAACAAAGATTAGGAAACTATAGCAGAACTTTACGGAGCAACTGTGCCTGCAGCTCATCTGGGCTGCAATAACGTGTCCTCTGGATAGGTGGAAGAAAGTGAGGGTGTGAGCAAAAGAGGGGAAGAGGGAGGAAAGCGAAAAGGCGGCTTCGCAGGCTGCAGCAGCCACCGCGAGCTGGATGTCTGAGGCGCTGGCAGTTGCTGGAAGGAACAGCTCTTCAGAGGTGGGGAGGGGGAGGGGCGCAGCACAGCACCGGGAGGAGGGACGCGGAGGCCACCAAGGGGTCAGCGGGGCCGCGGCGCCGGGCTGGGGGCCTCCAGGCGGCGCTGGCCGCAGGGCTCGGGCGGGCGCGCCGGGCCACCCGCGCCTCCTGCCGTCCGCGCCCGGGGGTGGGCCCCGCGCCGCCTGACGGATTGACTTGGAGATGGATCGAATTACACCATTTGCCGTGCCTCGATTTGTTTTGCTTCTGCTCCGTCCCGCTGCTGCTGCTGCTGCTGCTGCTGCTGACGCTGCTGCAAGGACCGGTGGTGGCGAGTTTCAGGATTATATCGAGGAAGCCACGATCTAAAGAGAGAGAGGGATATATATGTATATTTTGCATTTTTTCTTTAGTTGTTTTTTCCCTTGCACGTGACAAGCTTTATTTTTACCAGCCTCCCCCCATGAGGTAAGACCCTCTGCTAAAAATGTGCTAATGCTGTGGTCGCCTGGTGGGGATCGGACCTAGATCCTCGGATCCCGAATCGCAGCCAGTGTGCGTGTGTGTGTCTGTGTGTGTGTGCGTTGTCAGTGGAGAGTTGATTTCTAAGCAGCTTTCTCCGCCTGCCGTGCAAGAGGCGCGCAGAGGGCTGGAGAGGTTTGGCGGACCCGTCAAAACTGGCAGAGCTGGGAGCCTGACGGGGGGTAGAGGGGGCATGTGGACTTGGAGGGGCCCCTGCACTGTGCGCCCCTTCGGGGGCGGAAAGCGAAAGAAGGGGGCAAGAAAAGTTTCTTGCCAGGCAGCGCCGGGGTCGCGCTGCCCTTACATTATCAGGGGCAACCCAGGCTGTTTCGGTGCCGGGCACCGCGTCTCCAGCCTGCAAGGAAGCCGAACCAAGGCCAAAGGAGCGGGCTGCGGACTCGGTCGCCCCCTTCCGCCCGCCGGCCCCGGAACCCGCGCTGGGACCGCTGGGGTCGGCGGCGCGGAGCCAGCTAGGAGCGGACGGGCGGAGCCCTCGCCCGCGCCTGAAGAAGGGGCGTAGCGCAGCCGTAGGGGCCGGAGCAGCTCCCAAGCTTACTCCTGCTACCTGTCAGTGCGCCCCCGCTGTGGCGCCGGGCAGCGAGGGGCGAGGGCTCGGGGGACTCGGCCACCCCCACCCTCGAGGTTCCTGCACGGGCTCCTGCCCCGAGGGCGGCCACTGCCCACCCTCACTCTCCCTCTGCTGGCAGAGCGCGGGGCGGACGGGCTCTGGGGTCGAGAGCTGCCCGCCGCCCACTCCACCTCCCACCCGGCGCCGGGGTTGCTCCTCCCGGCCACTCTCCCCCGCAACTTTCCGTGCTTTGTTCTCCGGCTGGAAATGATTTACGGAAGCGTCTTGGACAGGGTCTCCGCCAGGCGGCAAGAGCCGGGCGCTGAAATGTGTTACGTTCTCATCTACCCATCAATTATGGATGCAAACAAATAAGGAAGAGTCAATTTTGCATGAGCCCCTTCTCCAGCGGCGAGAGGCGTCCAGCAGCCGGGAGGGAGCCGCGGCTCGCGTCGGCAGCCGCTGGCAGGGGGATGGTGAGGAGGAAGGTAGGCAAACTTTTATTTCCAGTCTTGACAGCGATGTTTGTTCCTGGGCTGCAGAGGGCCTTAACGCTTCCCCTGTCTTGTCTTACTCTTGGATTGAAATAAAAGGTCATAAAGGACTTAAAGGTGCGGATGAGAACTGGGTATGAGAAATTTCTGCTAAATCGACTCCCGGGACCGGTGCTGTCAGGTGATTGTTGAAATCCTGAACTTCTGGAGAGCTAAATGTCACCGAGCTAACGCGGAATGAAATAGCGGTATTAATTACAGCATTAGAGGAAGTCAGGGGAGAGCTCTCAGTTCTGAGGGGACCAGTCAGTAACCCAAGTTCTAGCATTCTAGCATCCCAGCCCCTCGCCGCTCTCAGCTGCGTGACTTTCACGCAGAGGGGACAGTGGATCGTTATTGTAGATCTGGAGACTTTGTAAACAGTAATTGGACCTATGTCTGTTTCTACAGGCGGCTCCTTTCCCGTAAAAATAACGGTAGTGTTTCCGTTTTCTAAAGAAAATACGTCTCTAGGGCAATTTTCCCAAGAACTTCTAGCGACTAAGAATTTTAAGTCTGCAACACCTACCTGATATTTGGGGTAATAAATAGATTGTTTTGTTTATTTCAAGGTTGAAGCCCTAGGGTAAAGTTTAACTTTATTATTATTTTTAATTGCATTGTCTCTGTCTCTCAAAATAGGAGACATACTTATTTGGAGAATTTTCACAAGGTTTTTCCTGGTGGGATTGAGAAATCTTATCTTAGACAGCTCAGGGTGATGATTTTACTGTCCTTGTTGGTGGTTTAAACAATAGGTTTTGATGCCGGTTTATTCATGTTGTTAAAAAATCCCCTAGCTCTCTTAGCTGTCTAAGTCAGGAAATTAAGTTGTGTGTAGTCATGTTTAATGTAGTGAGTGACAGGCATATTCTGTCAGCCTGGCAAGTGTTACACAAACGTTTACCCTGCCTTAGATAAATAGAAATTGCCAGATAAGCTCTGAGATTTGGGCCTATATTACCATGAACTTAAACATCTGAATATAAATAAACTGTAGCTGAGTCTTGTTTTTTTATAGTTAGTGTATGTTCTTTGATTTGGGTCTCTAGAATGTGCTCTCAGTTTAGCAGACCATTTTCCTCCATTGGCACATTTGGTTAGAATAACAACCAACTACTGTTTCATATTGGCTCCTGCAAAGGATTGCTACCTGTCCTTCTTTCTGCTAGGGGCCCTACATAGATTACCTTTATTTGAGGCACGTTTCTGTGATTCAGGACAGTGTGCCAAGAATATTGTGACTTCCCCACCATCAAACAGCTGGTTAACTGGAGTTTGATTTAGACTTATGGGCATTCTGCCCTCTTCCTGTTTTTCTTTTTTTTGTCATGTCTCCCTGGTTTGATGGGTTTGAGAGAGAGCTGTGACGTAAACCTATTAGTCCTTAGAGGGAGGGCCACTTAGAAATCCAGTGGACTTCAGTTCACTGGCTGCTTGCTGCGCGGGAGGGATCTGTCCAGTTACTGCTGTGGGTAAGTGGGCCCTGAATCCTGTGCGGTGGTTTCTGTTGCTTGAAAGACACATAGGCAAGTAGGCAGGAATCAAAGCTTTGATTCACAAAGATACCCATAATTTTTAAGGATTTACTGAAACTACAGAAGTTCTTCACTTCTTGCTGTTTTATTATAATAAACCTTGGTAATTAGCTTAGTCATTGTTCTTGCCTGTGAATTACACTGAGATACAAGGAGTGAGAAACGCATCTGAAAGAGGGTCATTTTTCAGCCTTCTGATGTATTTTCTGCAGAGTTAAGAGCCTGGCTGAATGCCTAGCCATTATTGGTGAAACCATAGGAGGTGAACTCCCTCCTTAGCATATTGCAGGATAAAATATTACCATTTATTTCAATTAATAGACTTTAAACCTGCACATTCTAGATTCATTTCTAGAGGCAGCAAGAGGCCAACCACTCAGTATTTATTGAGTGTTATTGTTTGCAAGAAGCTATGCTAGCCAGTGTTCCAACACCAGGTGAGGCAGACATGTTTCTGTATGTTAAATTTAAATAAGAATGAAAAGAAATAAAGAATGGCAAACATACCATTAGGCAAGAGATGTAAATATGCACCCCCTTTCAGTAAGTATATTATTTTACCCTAGAAATGTGAAGCAAGAGTAATTCACCAGATATTTACAGAGGTCCAGGCTTCCTGCTTTTAACACTAATAATCCAATGTACTGTTAGTGCCATTCATGTATTGAAAGTGTCATTAAAGTGGAAGATCTCACTTTCCGTGGCTCATGTGAATGGAGACATAGCATTACAATCTACCAAAGCCAAAGTCTTAGGTTGCTGCTTATTTTTGTGAATTGCTGCCAACTTCCAGTTATGGAAAAAGGTGTGGTTTGATTTATTCCCATGACATGCGGAGAGAATAAAAATCACATAACTATACTGAGCATATCATAATCCTTGTTAGTTGAGGTGCGTGTTGTCTGACTGACTTCTCCTCTTCAGCCCCTGATAACAACGGCAGTGCAGTTAGTTGATAACTGATGCTACTTTCATCTGTCCCAACAGGGAAGGTAGGCAACATTCTCCTTCAAAAAGCAGCTGTTTATGTAACCAAGGGCAATCAAATCAGTGGTCCACATAGGTACCACATGAGGTATACTTATTTCCCAAACTTCTCTTTTCTATTAAGCTTCTGTTAACTCACCCGGATTAGCATTTTAACAACCCTGAAGTGAACTTCTGCCATTCTCTCCACTTGGACACAGTGTGTAGATCATCCATCATCCTGTCCTTGGCTACAACAGGCTGCTGGCTCCATCACCATTTGGAGCTACACAGAATCCATCCGACTGTGAACAGCACAGCTGGCTACAGCAATTTTCTCTTCCACACCAGTGGCAGCATTGTCTGGCTGTGGTAACTAAAGTTAACACCCAGAACGGGAAGTTTCCATTGTTTGACAACCTGTGCGGGTCCCCCATCAGCCCTGGGGGAACACCTGCAGAAAGGCTGGCTTGCAGTGGTGTGTTCCACTTAAGAGGGGACTTATCCCAACCTTGCACGACCCACTGGAAAGCTTCCTTAAGCTTGATATGATTAAACCACCAGAATTAGAAAATGAGAAGGAGCCATTCAGACACCACTCAATCCTAGACCTTCAAACTTCATTCTGTTTGAAAAGAGGAAGAAAAAATGTATCCTGTAACTTGTGATCCCAAAAGACTGAAACAGAAAAGACCTGGTCTGGTTCTTTGGAGAACTGAACAGTTACTGCTTCATCCCTTTTCATAAAGAACATGTGCTGTGCCTAAATCTGAGACCCATCTCTAATAATACCCAATGCTTTCTATCACTTTTTTCTTCTTTTTACTCAATAAGAGATCTGCTACAGTAGTCATTGCTTATTAAAACAAGAATGACATGAATTAGGTGGATATATATGTCCAGTTATATAGCCAAACTTAAAAAAAAAAAAAACTTTTATAATTAGAATTATTGCTTCTTTTTATTTTGATGAAGATAGAGGAGTTTGATGTGCCTCATGTTAGGGTGGGACATAGTATTTTTACATCTTACCCTAATAGTTACTAATGAAATCAGCCACAGAACAACTGGGATAGAAGTGTAGGGACTAAAATAAAAGAATTAATGCTTTTCTTCCCACCTTCTAAGTTCCTCTAGCTAGGCTAATCATCACATTAACAGAGACATATTAACAGGAGAAAATCAAATTTAGTACATGTGCATGGATAATTCACATAGGCACAAAAATTACAGAGATGGTGAGGCAACATTGGGTATATAAGCCATTTTTGGACAAAGGATAAATGGGTAGAATGGGGTATTGGGTTTCAAAAATAAGAGTGAGTGATTTACAAGTAGTTGAAGAACACACTTGGCAGGAAAATTCTTGTTAGGCAATCCAGTGGGTATCTAGCTAACAGACCCCTCCCTACCTGAAAGCCCTTGTATTTACCATACTTAATTCAAATTAGGCTAAAGCCAGCATCCTAAAGTCTCCTTCCTGAAGCAGGTTTATCCGTCTGAATCTCTTGGGCAGGAAGGGGGGAGGGTCAAAGTTCTGAGTCTTGTTTTCTAAAAAACAGCTTAAAATCAGTATTCCAAAAGGCTGCTTCAGTGTGGCAAAACTTTGGTTCCTTTGAATATGATAGTGGTGGTGATGATGATGATGATGATGATGATGATGATGATAAAGAGAAAGAGGAGAAAACGCAGTCACTTATTGTTGGTCTGCTTACAAAATTCTAGGCTTCATCTAAGATTTTGATCTTCGTTCTGTAATATTGCATCAGGTAGGTTCTAGTTCCATCAGTGCATGATCCAAAAAGACTCTCAGGCCTCTGAGAAGTCAAGTTATTTTCCTAAGGTCACTTGACAGAAGGTGTGTGAGTCAGGGTTTGAAATAGGGCTGCCTTATCTCTCTACCCACATTTTTATCACTGCACTGAATTGTTTCCAGGAACAGGGGCCATTCTGCAATTTTTTGAGTCCCTGGTAGTTCTGACATTTGTTTTTCAAAAAAAGAGTCGGATTTTGAGAGAACGTATTCTACTGCATGAAATGATATGTACAGATTGGGTATGCTCTTAAATTTTAACCTTTCTCTGAATGAAAGCGTATCATTGTACTCTTCTTTCATTTTTATTCCTGTTGACCAAATGATTATGACACACTCTTCTTTTCAAGTGTCCTAGAACAGTTGTCTTCTTCCACCATTCTTCTCCATGTTAGGCTTGCCTCTTCAAAATTATGGTGGCAGAGGACAAATGACAAAATTCATCACTCTCCACCAAAAAGTCCTCTTGCATCAGGGTGCAATTGACATTCATTTCTCTGGTCTTGGCAGGTAAAGATCCATTATGTATTCTTGTCCCATTTCCCAGGAGTATTTATGGGCCTCATCAGCAAAGGCAATGAGAACTGCAGCTGTTCAAGCATTGGTGGCACCAGGAGGAAAAGTATATTACTGAAGTTTGACTATGTATTCTATTGTAATACACATTTTTCTTAGTTATGATTGTGAGAGAATCCTTTTACCTCTGTGAGTCATCAGACACATTGTTAAAAAATTGTCTCTTATGCATCAGCATTTTTGTTGTTGTTTTTCTCTGTTATTCAGTATTCTTATGGGAGGAAAGAAGAAGAAATACACATTACTACTATAATAATGCTGAAATTTAAGCTTTTTCAACATATATTTATGAGAAGGAAATAGGGGTTTTAAAAAGTCCAGTGTGTTGTTGGTACATGTATAATAAGGCCTCGGGATGATCTGAATTACTTAACCTGTTATTGGAGTCTGTATTTAAAAATAAAGTCTGGAGTTTCTACTCAGCTGAAGAACTGGCACATATGAACCAGAGCAGATGAATCTCTTTGAGAAAAGAACAGTTCCATTCCCAGATGCTGGCTGTCAGCAGAGCAGGCACTCAGACTCCCCCCGCATCTACATTGGCCTTGGCCTTACATGTCATTCTGAGGGTCTCAAGGAGCTCTTCTGGTCTTTAGGATTGTCCACATTTATCAGTAAGTTCCCAGATCTCTCCTGGGTAATTGGTGGGTGGAGTAACTATATGTTTAAAACTACGGAAGGAGGAATAAAGAGTGCTACTGTTTTGCAGTATAAATAAAGAATGCTTCTGTTTTGGGCCATTGCTGGGGTGACCATTTGTTCATCCAGCTAACTTTTACCACATGTCTGTGCTTCACAGGTAGGTGCCGGGGTGGGGAGAGAGTTCCAAGAGGAACATGACACAGTTCCAGAGCTCTAGGGTCTTACCAAGTGGTATATGGAAAAGACGAGGTCAACACACCGCCAAAATAAAGTGGCAAGTGTTTTAAGTGTCAGGATACATACATACAGACCTATGGAAACGGAGAGTAGTGAGAGGTTATTTCTGGAGAGGGTGGTCAGAGAAGGCTTTGTAGAGCCACTGATATTTGAGCTGGTCCTTGAACTAGGTAGGATTTGGACATGTGGACAGTGAGGGGCAGTGGGGGGGGGGTTAGAAGGAGGGCATTCCAGGCATAGAGAACAGCTTAGGCGAAGGCCCTGGGGCGGGGGTGGGGGTCTAGATCAGTTGTCCATGGTTGAGTCCTAACCTAAGACAGACATACATTTCAGGGGGGAAGAGGCAGTTTGCCTTGCGATCCACGAATATTTGTTGAGTGTCTGTGGTCTACTGTACTTAGCCAGTCAGCAGATGACCCTGCTGCTTAAAGCCATCAGAGTGAATGGATCAGTCTCGTGATGATTTAGTAGATTGCTCTGTGATCAGAATTGAACCCTCCCCCTTTCCACGTCAACTGCCAAATGGCTCAGTGTTATACATGAACACTGCATGTATAACATGCATGATTTGCCTCGAATTTCCCAGCAAGATGGTTTCTCCCACAGTGTCGTTTAGCAGAACCAAACTAGAAGGTTGCTGCCTCATGGGCTTCATCTTTTTTTTTTAACTTGAAAGGACTCTAGACATAGACTCTATAATGAAGAATAAATTGCATACATATACAAGAATTTCTGGTGGTGGGAGAAGGGACTGTGGAGACAGGAAATGGAAGACAGAGTAGAAACTGTTGAATCTGCGTACGTGATAAGAGTTGGACTCAGGTGCTCGTTAGGCTGCAGCCCCAAGAGGCCAGACTGCCTGTTCACCCTGTAAGTCAGCAGAGCGAGTGACGCATCGTAGACATGCAGCAGATACTTCAGTAAGTGTGTTCACTGAGTTTAACTTTTTATTACGTTGCAGTTATGGCCTGTGGTGGCTGGTAAACTGTGCAAGAAATGGGGATGGAGCTATTGACTGTCTTTTTGTAATAAAAAGTGAAAACGCAGTAAATGACTTGGAGAGTTACTAATACTTCCTTTTTGAGAACTCCACCCTTGAGAGTACTGAGGATTCAGCACGCCTTTCTGGGTCTGAGCTTTCAGGATACATTCATCCCCCGTCAGTGGCTCCCCAAGACCCCAGTTTCCCAAATCCCTTCCCTTCTCCCTCCCTCCATGCCCATTCCTACTCCAAACTGTGCTATTTGGGGTATGCGGGTTGTTTCCAAGCCATCATTAACCTCTTGAGTTAACATAAACTGTAGTCGAACAGTGGTTAAGTTTAAGAGTGGACTTGATAAGCTTTGTGGGAGGAAAGCCTGGAAGTCCTGTGTAATATAAGCAAGCTTATTAGAACATATAATAAAGGAAAGATAGAATGAAAACATTTACAATAGGGGATGATTAAGCCGATTGCTTTGCCAAGTATCGCTCCAGTAGTTTAATTTTCTTTGGTATATTTACGTCTTTTACAAGCTAATAGTTACATGACAGACAGAGAAGAGTCTTAGTCCAAAGAATCACTGCCAATGAAAGATCAATCAGAAATTATAAAATAGGTCAGTGGGGTAAAAGGATTAAGCCTACACAAATTCAATATCAGGAACTTTTCAGGAATATTCCAGTGATGTAAAGCAGAGAACCTGTTGAGTCTAGTAATTAGTCTGGCTCCCACCCAGTTACTTTTTGAAGTGAAGGGCATTCTCCCCCCAATCTCCCCTTCATAGCACACAGTTGCCTTCCAGACAGGACCTAAAATAACCTGGCCTGGCTCAACTTGACTAATAATAACAGCCAGTGCTTACTGTGTGCTTACCGTGTGCCATGGCACTGTGCCTAGAACTTTAAATATGTTACCTAATTTAATCCTCACGCTACCTCTTAGAGTGTAGGACTAATAGCTAAGAGGTAGCATTTACTGACTGCTTACTATGTGTCTGATACTCTTTACGTGTATATATTAAATTATTTGATCAGCATTCTACGTGGTGGGTACTGTTAATAATAATATCAGCATACAGGGGAAGACTGAGGGATGGGAGATTTAAGTGATGTTCCCAGGTTGACAACTAATGAAGACTGGAACCAAGGGATCTGGATTCATAAGAAGCAGAATAGTAGTTAAGGGCATGCCAGCTTTTTGTGGTGGGAGCACTGGCTGTGTGACTGCTAAGCTGTGTGATCCGGAGCACCTTACATAATATCTCTGAGCTTTGGTTCCACCTCATAAAACGTGGATGATGAGGGTAGTACCCACCTGGTGGGGTTGTTGTGAGACATAAGTGAATTACTGTTTGAACAGCACTCAGAGTAGTGCTTGGCATGCCATGAGTGCTATATATATCTCAGTGTCTAGTCAAGAAAAGTAAATGCGGTCGGGCTCCAGAGCCCATGTGCTCACCCCGGGCACTGTGCCATTTTTTCACCTGTGATTTCATCATAGGTCTTTAACTGATGCATATACCTTGAGGCCAGTTTCACAACCAGCTACCCTCCGCCCTGCCATCCACTACACCAGCCACAAATTCAGCCTGATTGGAAAGAGGAATTTGGCAGGAGGGGTCCAGGGGCCTGGAGATTTACCCCTGACCTTGACACCTAGCTGCAGATCCCTGACCCAAATTTCAGCTGTTTCAGATTGACGATGTCAGAAATCTGGCTGCCAGTGTTGGTTGTGTCAAGGGACAAATGCAAATGATCGGCATGTGTTGTATGTTGGCGGACCCCCTGGGCTCACGAAAGCCTGGATAACACCGTGGAAATCCAGGTACAGTCCTACCTCATCCCTGCCATCACCCACATCTTTGGCCTCTCCCAGTGATCCTCAAACTTTAACATTCATCAGAATCCCTTAGGGTTAAAATACAAATTCTCAGGGTCCCAGCACCAATGGGTCTGCAAGGGGCCCAGGAGTCTGCATTTTTAACAAACACTTTGGGTGACTTGTGCCCCATTTTGTCCCTTGACCACACTTTGAGAAATGATGATCTAGTGTAGCTAGAGTGCAGGTTCCCACCCAGGTAAGGTGCTAGACTTCAAGGCTAGTGTTACAGGTCACTAGGTAGTAGATCTGAAGCCTTTTGCCTACAGCACAAGGAGAATGGTTATGAGCTGAAGGCTTCCTGGCTGGCTCATGAAAGAGGGAGAAAAGTAATACAATCTGCTAAAAGCTAAAGAGGCCTTTTTTTTTTTTTTTTTTTTTTTTTCAGTTTGCAGAAGTTCTTTACAGTGAACAGAAATCAAGAAAGAAAAAGGGCGCTCACTTATTTCTGCTGACTGGCCTATATCATTTCCTAACTGGAGTCCTGGGCCAGTATTCAGAACAACATTTTTTGATTTCATGATAAACTGAGATAAGAGTAATCAAACTTCATGCTTCAGGGCATAAGGTGATTGCCTGCTGCGGTCAGGATGGAATTTTTTCTCTTGTGTTTTGCACAATTGACTAGATGCATTAGAGAGAGTACTTGGGCTGCGTTCGGAGAAACCAAGCCTTGAGGCCCTTGCAGAAAACTCCCCTAGATAAATTCGCAGGGGAAATGGTCTGATGTGCGATGAACAACCCCATCATCATTTGGCTTATCATTTTTGTTTCATGTGAAGATTCTGCATTTCATGCATATTTCTGTAAGCCACATGATGAGCTTGGAAGCCTGCTGTCTTTAGAACCAGATGACCTAGATCCCTACTTTGGCCAGTAGCATACTCTGAGTGACCCAGGAAAGCACTTCCTCTCATCTGTGGACTCACAATGATAACGAGCATCAAATAATACAGAAGACGTGAAAGTGCTTTGTAAAAACCACTTAAGTGCCGCTCAAAATGTAAGGTATTATTAGGATACAATGAATTACATTTTATGGAGTCACTATTTATTATAGTCAGCAATATGTAAATCCCTACTCTATATGATGATATCATATGCATAATGACAATGAACATTTATTGAGTTCTTAATCTCTGCCAAGCACTGAAGTGTTTTAGTTACATTCTCTTATATAGTCTCCGTATCAGCCCTTTGGGTCACATATGTTTTTTTACTGTTTTATAGATGAGGACACAGATGTTCAAGGAGCATCAGTTTACTGTTGCTGTTGTAACAAATTACCACAAACTTAGAGGCCTTAACCAACACAAGTGTTGTACCTTACAGTTCTGGAGGTCAGATGGCCCAACTAGGTTTCCCTGGGATAAAGTCAAGGGCTGTACCTTGTGAAGGCTCAAGAGGAGAATCCATTTTCTTCCCTTTTCCAGCTTCTAGAAGCTGCCTTTATTTCTTCCCTTGTGGTCCCTTCCTCCATCCTCAGAGTCAGCTTTTCCATGACTCCAACTAATGCTTTCATAGTCACGTGTCCTTGGACTCATGTCTCCCTGTGATTACACTGGGCCCACACAGATAATCCAAGAAAATTGCCCTATTTTAAGATCCTTTATTTAATCACATATGCAAAGTCCCTCTTGCTGTTTAAAGTAGCACATTGACAAGTCAGGATTTAGGGCAAGGACATCTTTGGGGAGGGATGGAGACATTATTCTGTCTGCCACAGTTAAGTACCTTGCTAAGTACACACAGTGGCAGAGTCAGAATTCATGCCTACGCCTGTCTGACTTCAGAGCCCATAATCTCAACCACTTACTACAAAGCCTCCTTGATGCAATCAGTGGAAGAAACAATAAAAATATAGAACGTAAGTGGTGAGGAGGACCCTGTTACTTTAGAATAATCAATTGGGGGCTTTTAAATATAATCATTATAGCAGTAACAACACAAAAATGAATCTTACTGATCTTCATGCCCTTCTTTGTACAAAGCATACTATATATAGTCATTTCTTTCTTGTGAGCACAAATATTACTTACCTAATTAACTGAATTTACAAGGTCTCTAAATCCATTTGTCTTTTGCGAGGTGACTGAATAAAGGAGCATTTTGGGGACCAGGGGACCATTTTGGAAGACTATAGGAAGGTATTCTAATGGAGCCACAAGTTCAGCAAAGATTGGTTACAAAAGGTGATGGCGATAAGCCAGTCATCTTTTGCTGGCCCTGGCATTGACTTTGGCTTTGCTGGTCTCTTGGCCAATTGGATGGGGTTCCACAAGTAAAACTACCCCACCCCATTCACTGAAAGCTCATAGAGCTTGATGTCCTCAGAGACCAATGAGAAAATCAGAAATTTGTGTTCCGCCAAGTCCCCAAAGAACTGTAAAAAAGTTATTAGATCTCTTTCTCACTCACTCCTTTACTTTCTCTGTCTCTCTCGCTCACTCGCTCTCTGTCTCTCCATGCCTTCTCTTTGCTACACACTTAGCTAATATCTAAGGCTTAATGTAATTGTACAGTTCAAAGTATGCACCCGTCACTGACAAAGCTGTCAGAGCAGTTTGAACAAGGAATGAGAGGACAGAGCTAGAAGTTGAAGCCTCGCTTTGCTCAACTATTAGCCAACCAGATATCTATGGTCAAGGCACTGGCCTTGCTGGCCCTAGTTTTCTCATTAGAACCAAGTAAGGGGGACTGGGCAGCAGAGAGAGTCTAGATGATCTCCACGGTTCATTTTAGTAATAGGTTCCTTAATGCTATATTTATTTTCATAATTTCATTACTTAGGTAGTAGGGCCAAATCTCATGGTGATTTAAAAACTGAATCCACGTCACGAATGTGCATATCGCTATCTGTAAAAAGAGACAGACAAAAAGTAGTCCAACTTCTCAAATCTATTATTGCCATTTACATTTTACAACACTTTGCCCTTTTCTTTTGGGATCACTTAAACTTCATTGCTGCTAATATAGTTTTTAGACTCAATTTTCAGACATACATAGATAATGTTTTCAGTGAGCAGTAATTGCACCTCAGTCAGATCTCAGGCTGATGTGCTACGGTTGCACAATTTCCCTGTAATTTTCAGTTACATCCCTGAAGAGCCATCCCCCGTCGAACATGTATGTAGGACAGACAGGTCAAATGAGTTTCAAAGTAGAAAGCCAAAGCTAACCGCTTGGTAGTAACTGATGAAGCTTGTGTTGTAGAAATTTGTGGGGCCACATCCAAGGTCAGGGAGGAAAAGAATGCGTTGAGTGATTAGCAGATTCTTCTGTGGAAAAAGGAGAGTGCATGGTAACCTCTACATAGAAAATTTGCAGCCTTTGATCCAGGATTTTCTTCAGAGACACATATCTCCCTTAAAACACTTACTCATTAATGGTCTTAATGATAAGTATTTAATGTGGATGTTATCTGGCACAATGTCTCAGCTAGCTGCAGAACAGAGTTTTGAATTATCTGACCCATGAGAAGGAAAATAAGTAACTCCTAATGGATAAGGCAATTTGCTAATGATTACTTTTCCCAGTTCTTTCCATTTGCTTTCTTTTGTTGCATATTCCCTCAATTATGCTCCACTATTTTTAATACTTTATCAAAGAGTCAAAAATGAGATAAATGATTGTGTTACTACAAATAACACCTTCACCATAGGTATATAAGTGTGGACAAATGTTAAAATACAACACCACCACACATACACACAGACACCTACAGAGATTTTAAATGATAACTTTCGAAGTCAGATAGACTAGATTGGAATCCTACCCTGTCTGCTAACTAGATGCAAGAGATTGGGTGTATCACTAGTTTCTCCAAATCTTCGTTCCTTTTCTGTTAAGGGAGAAAACAGCCTTTATCTTAAAGAGCTGTTAAATTCATTAGAGAGAATGTATGCAAATTGGTCAGCAGAGTTTTCAGAACACAAAAGGTGCTCAGTCAGGTAGGTGTTATCTACAAGTAACAGAAAACCCAACTCAGAATTGCTTAAACAATAAGGACATGTCACGTCACATAATAAGACGTCCTGAGGTGAGGTGACTCAACAGTGTCATCAAAGATGTGCATGCTTTCTGTGTTCTCTGGTCTTCTCAGCCTGTCAACCTGTGCTTGGGTAGCTCCTTTCACGTTCCCCCGAAGCCTGGCATGTTCCAGGTGAGAATAAAGCAGAGCAGGAGACCAAGTCTTCCTAAGGAGCCCTTCCTAGCAGTAGACTTCCCCTCAGTCTCCATGGACAGAATCATAACACCTTCTCATGCCTAATGTAGTTTGAACAGGAGAGTCACCGCCATCACCACAATGCACTTGCCAATAGATACAGGAACAAGATCAGCATTTTCTTACAAAGTGTATTTTTATATCATTACATATGCATATTGTATAAACACGGTGTATATTACATAAACATATTCATGTGTTTGTCAAGGAATATCTTTCTGCCATTATTCAAAAATTTCGTATACCTAGAACAGAATTTTCATTTAATGAGGCAATTAAAAATTATTAAAAGACACGACCCTGGAGGACAATACTATGAAAAACTAGATAGAATGTATGAAATGGATGTGCCTTCATTATAGTTACATATTTCTATTCTTAATTTTTTCTGATAGCTTGTTTTATATGAGAAATAAGATATTCCTGCCAGATTAACACTTTGAAACATCATAATAAACATAAGCCATCATTATGAAGGCACTTTTATCTCTTGATAGGTAGAGACAGAAACACTAACTGTATTCTTTTAAACTCCAAGACATTTCATGATAATAAATTCACATGTTCTCATGGTTCCTACTTCAAAACAACCATTAACCCCTGAAGCTCTAAAGTGAAAGTTGCATGTGTTTTGGCTACATACTGTAAATTCTGTATGTACAGAGGAAATTTACCCACTTTCTTTCTTTCGTGCCCCTAATGAAGTATATTATTGCAGTTTCCCTGACTGGAAATCTTAGCCTGGTTCTTCCTTCACTCTGAATTGTTTAACCTCTCTTCTTGGTACAGTAATGCAACAAATTGTCCCCGAGGCCCTATAAAATATGGGTGAGGAGGCTCTATCTTTGTTCAACTTTGTACCTGTCTCTGTACAACTGGTCTGCTTTTGCAGTATGTTGTAAAATTAACCATCTAGATTTTCAGTATTGGGAATTTATACTTTCAGTGTTTTATGGTTGTGGTTTTGTTCACCAAAGCGAGACCTCACCCTGGCCTCATCAAATGAAAAGTCCTATTCCTTAAGACAAGAAACAGCCCTGCAGTGTGTTCTCTGTATATCCAGCCTGCACTCTTATTCCTCCAAAAAGCTCTTGGTCTCTCCAGGAGTCCATATGGCCCATGGTCAAATTCTGATTCTGCCACTCAATCTCTCAGAGCCTTGTTTTCCTTATGGAAAATCAGGATAATATGTCTATCCTCAGAGATGTTATGATGTCTTTCTTCAGGAGGAAATGTATATAAAGGACTTAGCATGGTATCTGACATAATAAAAACTCAATACATTGTCGTCGTCGGCAGCCATCCGTCTCGAGAGACAATGGTGTAGCTTCTTAAGAGTCTATCTGCACCGCCAAGAATGGTTGTGCAGTCCGACTCGGGAGTGACACGGTATCTGTCTCCTCCCGTGTTGAATCGACATCTTGCGATGACACTGGAGTGTCCTCTCCAGTGAAGCTGAAGCTACAGAGCCTGGGCAGGGTGATATGGAGGGTCTGCTGTTGCCCATGCAGCAGACCCCCCCCCCCTCTTCGCAGCTGAAGGGTCCAAGGGAAAGACGGAGTCAATACAGCTTGGCTTCAGGTGCGCCGCAGGAGTTGCCGGTGTTGACTACAACGTCAAACCGCCTTAGGGACTCTGGCTCCAGATTTTCTGTCGGGGTTTACTCCCTTGTATATTTTTGTTATTAGTACTATTGTTTTCAAATCAAGGTTGCCTAGCAATGTATGAATGAAATATTCTTATATGAAGGGCTTGTAGATTTTGCATATGCATAGATTCCATAAAACATCTGGATGGCTATTTCTAAAAGTACAGAGACAGAAAAAAATACAAAGCAGCCCTGGTAAGAAAATAAAGTTGGCAGTTCTTGATCACATAAAAGCACAGTAATGCTGCCACATGTATTCATTGCCACTCACGGTTTGGACGTGATTCTGGTGACTTAATTGTGTTGGGGCTTGGAAAGTTTATTATGTTGTGAGGTATTTTCAGATTATGAATTGTAACACTTAAATAATGGACCAGGTACTTTTGGTGACTTACTGTATTCACTCAACCTGACCCCAGGTCTTATCAATTTTCTAGGTGCCTTCCTTCACTCATTCACTTATTCATTATTTATCTATGCAAGAGATCCTTTTTGAGCATTTTTAGTGATCAAAGAGTCTTTCTTCCCCTTTGCCTTCATAGAGTCAAGGCCTAGTAAATAATGAAACTGCACTGCTGGTTAGTTTCATAGGAATGTTCACCTGTGTAGTCACACTTGGCCCTGTACCTAGAGTGCTCTGCTGTAGCCATCTTGAAATTTTTAGTACTTTTGGAATAAGAAGCCCCACATTTACATTTTGCATTGACCTCTGCAGATCAGGTAGCCTGTTCTGGTTGCTTCTTTTCACCAGTGGTGATTATTCTGTGTTGATCTGAGTAGACTTCCATCAGTTTTTGGAAAGGGTCACAGACTGGATCTAAGTTCCCACTGTATCACATACTCCAGCAAGCCACCTGTTTTCCCTGGGCCTTATTCTCTCGGTTGTAAACAAAGGCAAAATAGACTGGTCTCTGGGTTCACTGCTGGTTGTCTTCACCATTCAGGACAGTAAGAGATGAGTGTAAAATGATGTCAGGCTTGGACTTGAATGTTAACTGTGGTGACCACACTCTTAGAACTCAAAATTAGGATATGGGGATTATGGGATCAAAAGAAAACAAAGTTGAAATCAGAACTCTTTCTTAAGAAGTTGAGCTGTGCAGTTGAAACCTTTGACCCCTAGGCTAGCCTACATAAACATGCTGTTTAGTGGTTTTACAACAGAAAGTCAAATTGATTGAGCATTAGCATTATTTTGCTCATTTCATTTGGATTTGAACTTTCCTCTCTATAGATTTTATGCTAATATCCCAGAGGAGATTTAACTCACTTCAATACTTTTGCCACACTTAAAAAAAATAAAATCTATTATCCAAGACCTTAAAACTCTAATATATAAGTATTGGCATCCTTGAGATGTTTAGTTTATAATCCAAGAAGTTTTACATATTGCAAGATAATCAAAATATTTAGCCAGCCAGTGGGCACTGACCAATTCAAGTGGAACCCACAGTGTGGTACCAAGCAGATGCCAGCTCTGGGTGGACTCCATGTAGTCGTACACTTGAATGTTAACTTTTAGGAAAAGTGCCACTGTACTAACGGTGGCCCAGATATCTAGTTCTACAGAGACTCAGTCTCTCCACGGTGTAAGAAAGAAGTACCACTGTTGACTCATTGTGAGAACCAAGGTTTTCTGGTTCAGTCATTCTGACACCTCTGAGAGCATTGTTAAAATTTCTGGATTAAAACTTGTAGCTGTTTAATGGCAAGCAGACTTAAGACACAAATTGTGTCTTGCAGGTTTTTAAAAATCAAGTTGAGGTCACCAGCCAATTGCAATAAATAAAGATATTTCAAAGAAAAACAACTCTGTTAACCAATATTCAGCAACCATCATTTGTAGATACACCTTCAGTTCTGCCTTAAGGCACCTTCTGCTTGAGCAAATTTTAGATCACAAGAGAATTTGCAGCTCAAAGTGTCTCTAATCATCACCCAAACACTTGCATCATTAAGT
The DNA here is from genome assembly GCF_987537825.1 of Furipterus horrens. Lineage (NCBI taxonomy): Eukaryota > Metazoa > Chordata > Mammalia > Chiroptera > Furipteridae > Furipterus > Furipterus horrens. The sequence continues at coordinate 153,227,478 of NW_028327173.1, forward strand.
GGGCTTTTCTACTTTACAAGCATGCTGCTGGCCTGTTTGAGCAAAAGAGAGATTGGGGGTAGGGGGGGCGGTGGGGGGGGGGCTTCTGTAGTGTTAAATGCACACAGACAACTCCAGCATAAGAGAGTACCCAGGAGCCAATTAAGATCAAAGCCATGATGCATAGTGGTCCCGATTTCATCACTTAACTATTAAGCAATTTTTACTTTGACATTGATCAAGAGGTGTTAATGTAGATTCTTTTAAACAACTCGAATAATTCAGAGAGAAAGAGCAAGAATGGTAAATGTTTCTTCTTTCAAGAGCTAGAAGTATCATGTCTTTGGGCCTCCTAAAAGTTACTTGGTTTAGGAGTTTATTTCCTTAATTTAATTTAACCTTATTATATTTTATCATGGTGGAGAACATCTTGACTTCTGCCTGTTTTATTATGTGTAATAGGATACTTAGCTTAGAAGCCTTGGAAACAAATATGTTTACATTTTAGCTCCCAAGGTATTTCTTCAGTCCTGATGGTTGATTGATTGACATATTTATATTTTTATTAGCATTGAGTGGGCTGATTTGAAAAGGGCCACAGAGAGCGCTGAAGTCTAATAACTAGATGCAGAATTACAGAATTATTCTTACCTGCTATGGTATTTATTTTTTATGACTAAGAAGAATGGCTCGATGTGACTAAAATTCTGAAATAGATTCAGTGTTCCAGCAGCCATTTATCTTTAAGGTAAAATGTAAACAGTTCCACTTGGGAATTAGTTTATGAAAACATGTACTTAATGTTTTGCTACACATTCAAATCAAAGTTTACTTAATGCTTTAGATTGACAGTATTTGGTTTTGGATGGTGGTGAATCAGGGCGGGGACCTGAGCAGGAGCAAGAAGGCTGGCAGAGAGAGGATCCGGACTTCTTGCCACTGCACGCCCAGGGCTCTACCAGGAAGTTTGGGATTTGGATGGACCAGGTTTTCCTTTTCCATTTTTCTGTGTATGATTTTAGAGTAGAGAAAGGAGACCTTAAATCCAATATTTGAACGACTAGGATAAAAATGGTTTGGGCTTTAAATATCCAAGTACACAATTGCAATCAGTTTTCCATTTGCTTTTGCTGGTGTATATTTGACCACTCAGAAGTCTGAGTCAGGTTTTCTTCCTCCTATGTGACTGTAATTCTGAATTTTTAATGCAAAAGACAGTCACTATATTACTAGTGCGAAGAGAACAGCAGTGATTTTGAATTGGCATGAATCTTTGTGAAAATCGGATTAAAGTTCACTCTAAAAATACAAATTGTTGTTGCTGGTTTTATTTTAGCACTTTATGTTTTAGAAGCCTGGGAAGAAAAAAGTAGGAGGTTGGAAGGGGAAACAAAACCAAAATTATTATATGCTAATTTAACTGTGTTCTCTGAATTACCTCCATTTTCTCAACTGAACACCCAGAGTATAAATATGTCATTTGATAGAGGACTTGTTCTCAAGGAAGTTACCAAAATACCTTAGCATTAAGTTATCCATTTCAAGAAACATTGAAATAGTTAGAGTAAGTTCTTTATTTCAAGAAACATTATGTTCAACAGAAGGGCAATAACTTTTTACCAAGAAAATGCTCGGCCTAATTGGGTTGGAGGGTGATTTTATTGTTTTTAATGAATCATCTCTCCATCCCTTCTTTTTAACATGTTTAAAAAAAATACAAAGTTTTTTTGCCCTAATTGGTGTGGTTCAGTTGGTTGTTTGGGCTTTGTCCCACAAAACGAAAGGTCACCAGTTTGATTCCCAGTCAGGGCACATTCCAGGGTTGCAGGCCCAGTCCCCCGTTGGGGCTCATGCAAGAGGCAGCCATTGCTGTTTCCCTAGCACATCAGTGTTTCTCTCTTTCTCCCTCCCTCCCTCCCCCCTTCTCTCTAAAAATAAATAAATAAAATCTTTTAAAAAATACAAAGTTTTGTTTTTAAAAGGAAACGAAACTAATAAAACTGTTATATAAAATGACTTATTTTGCCTTTATCTGCTCCCTTTTAACACTTGTTTATGGGTACCTCTGTTTTTATAAGGTTGTAACCGGTGGGCATATAATTTTATACAGAGGTGGGCAAAAGTAAGTTTGCAGTTGTTTGTATGGAAAATATATATAATAGAAGAATAATCGCTAATATAAGAATAAACTTTGCTTCCCACACCCACAACTGTAAACCTACTTTTGCCCACCCCATATTCTAATTTTTCCCGCACTATTACATCATAAGCTGAGGATTAATGGTCTTCATTATTATCATCGTAATGATTGCATAACATTCTGTGATGCTGGTATAACATACTTTTTTTTAAACTGTTTCTTCATGTTTAGAAATTTAATCTGTTTCTAATCCTTTCACCATGATAAATAAGGCTGCAGTAAGCATCTTCCTCTAATAAGTTTCTCTTTTCTCTTTTTTCTTTTAAATTAGTCAGGAAAAATTATGAGAAGTAAAATTATTGAGTCAAAGGTTAGTATTGTGAATGTGCATGGATGGGAGCTTGTGTGTTACACATTGCCAAATTATTTTCTAAGTGGTTGCACTAATTTAGCCTGCCGTGGACCATATATTGATTTCATCACAACTTCACCAGCATTAAATATTATTCTTTAAAAAAAAAAAAAAAAGGACAGCCAGTTTGACCAGTGTGAAATTGTACCTCGTTGTTATAATTTGTATTGCTGTGATTAATAAGAAGACACCTGATTTCAAGAGACGGGGATAAGTCATTTTAGGGACAGGTTTTGTGCTGCTTGACACATAAAAAACAATCTGAAGATTGTTAATGGAGAATTGTCGCAGCGTTTGCGTTCTGACCAAAGACGCCCTGTCTTTCTGTAATACATCCAGCTTCGACAGCTAATTTCTGTCTTCAGCTGGTCCAAGAGGAGAGAGCAAAGAAAGTAATATTTCAAGATATAGAGCACACCTGAAAGGATCCGGAAAGGATTCTTCCCAAAACACAGAATGTATCGATTATCTAGTTGGATCAGAGACCATCCCAAACTGAGTGTGTAAAAAAATGATCATTTATTTGACTCACGGGTCTGCAATGTGGGCAGAGCTCAGCAAAAAGACTCCTCTCTGCTCTACATAGTGTCAGCTGAGGTGCTCGAGCAGGGCCTGCAGGATCCACTTCTAAGACGGCCTGCTCGCACAGGGGGCCAGTGGGAGCTGCCTGTCAGCTGGGGGCTCCGCTAAGGCTGAGAGCCACAGCCTTCGTTCCTTCCCAGGTGGGCTGTTCCTGAAGGCTTCTCCCCAGGCAGCTTGGGCTTCCTCATACTATGGTGGGTGGGTTCAGCAAGTGGCCCATTTATTAAGTTCTGGGCCCAGAAACTGACACATCACTTCCATCACATTCTGTTATCTATTACCCAAGCAGTCATGTCGCAGATTCAAGGAGAGGATATATATATACACACATATATATACACTTCTTAATGGGAACAATATCAAAATATTTGGGGACCATGTTTTTTAAACTGCCCTAGAGTATGCCTAGCACTTTGAGAGACAGAAAATCTAGATATTTAGAACAACATGGACTGGGAGGTATTGTAGCATTAACATCCACTTCTGCTTTTCAGAATACTCCAGCAGTGAATTCTCCATTGACCTAATTCACCTTTCCCACAAAAAGGAATTCATCCTGGTGTCTCTTGGACTCATTTCTTCTAACTGGGAATCTAGTGGTGTTCCCTGTACCACCCCTGCCCCTCCCAGCCTTCCCGGGAAGCTAGGTCTTGGTGCTTTTAATCACCTATGTCACAGTTCTTTTCTAGTAAGAGAGATATTAGTGATGGACCTGAGTGCGAGATGCGTCTCAAGAGGAATAATGGCATTAAATGTATTTGGTATATTTATACTGGGAAAATGCTTAACTCCTAATGTGCTGACAGCTACTTATGAGAATCTCACCTGATTGCTAAGTGGTTGAGTTAGGCGTTCCTATTACTAGTGCCAGGGAAAGGAGATTATTTGAAGGCAGCTTCTTTGTCCAGTCTTACAAAGAATATTCCAGAAGAAAATTTAGAATGTAGAAGATGACACAAATCACCAGAGGAGGTCTTCAGGAAAGATCAGATTCTCACACAAAGGGAGGGGACACAGCAGAGAGAAAGCAGAGTGCTGCTAATAATAATATTAACAGCAATTACCATAATAATAGCTAATAATTGCACTTATTTGCCAGGCATAGTTTTAAAGGTTTTCTGTGTATTAAGTCTATAATGCTCAGAACAACCCTTTAAAATAAGTCCAATTATTTTCTATTTTTTACAGATGCAAAGTAAAGTAGTTTTTCCAAGGTCTCACAACTAATAGATGATGGAGCGAGAATATTTTTAAGCCACCTTTTCTCATTGGATTGCATGAGGGTGTTTTTTCCTCAAGCACAGAGAGAAGATGACCCATCATCCTATGGGTCCTTCCTTGGGTCTCACACATTGACACCCCTTTTTCAGCCATTTCATGGGGTGTGGATGAAACCCTCACTTTTTACTCTTCTCTTTTTGGTCACTGAAGATAGAAAGTAAGGCAAGTAGACAAGGCTTGCCATGGAGGAGACTTACCTCTTTACCTGCATCCCTCTCACATGGCTCTAAGAAGGGATTTCAGAGGAAGCCTCTCTATCTGGGAAGGAAGGAACCTAGGCACCAAGGGAGCCTATCCTTCTGCCCTCACCTTGTTTCCACACAAGAGCACCTGAGCAAGGAAGGAGGTTCCCTGGCCTTGGGGAAGGGTTGCTGCTGCCTCTCTGCCCCATCATTTCAAGAAACAACGTCAAGGCTTTGATGTTGGGTCAGGGATAGTAGGGAAGAGCCTCTGGCCACTTCAAAGGTGGACGCAGGAGCAAGAGGTGGAAACCAACTTCCAAAACCTACGGAGGCAGGATCTTAGCTCACTTACCACATGGAAGTCCTGTCTTATTTTATTGTTTCACAGAAACTTTATTTATTTGTCTGATACAGTTAGACTAGAAGAAGGGATGTGGGGGAAGTAGTGCTATCTGTACCATAAAATAACACTAATAAAATCAAGCTACAAATATGACAGAATTGCTGTCGTAATAAGTCACAAGCACCTCTTTCTCCTTTTCTTCTGCATCACCTTTGTCTGGTGCAGTGATTAAAACCACAGACGCTAGAGCCGCCATGATCATTAGTTTTGTGACTGAAGGGCAGATTACCTCTTTATTTCCTCATCTGCAAATTTGGAAAAATAGCACCAATCTCCTAGGGGGTGCTTATCGCAATGCCTAGTGCTTGCTTAGCATTCAGCCATGGCTTGTTATGATCATTATTGCCTCTACTCTTCCAGCCTCCAGCACGTGCATATTACACATAACTCCAGGTGTGTCTCATGGAAACAAAAATGAGTCTGTTATTAGGCAGACTGTTCTCTCAGTGGAACAGGCACAGGAACTAGTTTATGTATTGGCGCATGAACTTATATCCACTAATATGTCATTGCTTCTGCCTTCCGGGAACTCACAATCTAATCAGAAAGACAAGCAAGCAGATGGCCGGTGAGTGCTACCCACCATGGTAAGCCTGTAGTCCAACTGGATGGAGTGTTGCAAAAAGGGTCCAGAGAAGGAGCTGGAAAGGGGCTCAGAGTGGTGACGGGTCCTTAGGGACTCTTAGGAACTTGCCAATCAGAGAAGCTATGGAAGGCGGTCCGGGTCCCGAGAACAGCAGGAGCCCAAGGCAGGAGGCTGCGCGGGGCCAAGACTTGAAGACCACCTGCTTCCATAGAACTAGGAAGGTAAACATGGGCCCAAGCATAAGCAAAATCAGTATGCCGTGCTGATGCAAGCTGCGACTAAAGAAAGCACTGATAATAATACTACATCTTCACACTTGTATAGCACCTTTACAGTTTACAAAGTATTTTTATTTACATTTTCTCACTTGTCCCTTTAAAAAACCACAGTGAGGTAGTCGGCAGCGATGCTCCCTCATCTCACCTCACCTCAAAAGTGACAGTGTGTGGAGGGCTACAGATGCCCGTGCTGCGGAATCCCTTCCATCCTTCTCAGCGGCCTCTATTTCTTCCTGTCCTTGGGCAGGTTGGATGCTATAGAAAGACAAGTAGGCGGAGAAGTTGTAACTAGTTGACCTGAGACAGAACTTAGGGCCTGGAAACTTCTGATTAGAGTACATCTGAAAGTAGTGCCTCCCCTCCCCCCCACCAACACCCATTGGATTGGAGATGGTATCTCTGTTAACGGCTGCTCCTCCTTGAGTTCTGACACTTTGAAAACACTCTGGAACCTTCAGCATGGGCAACACGAAGAGGCAGCTCTCCTCTCTCCCCAGCTCAGTATAGAACATAACCAAGGGAAGAAACCCAGAGGTGCTTCTGTGTTTCTTCTCCAAATCCTTATAAAGGAATTCTTACTTTGGTAGTGACCCCACTTTTTCCCTGTACCCTTTTTACAAAAGACCCCAAACCCTCTACCTTCCCTGGTTTTATAATCCTTTCCTTTTATCAAGAAGCCACAGTCTGTAGGTAGGGTAGGTGGAGAAAGGAAAGCCAGCCACACCTTTCCCTCCAAAGGTAATAAAGCTAATTTTATTAGTGTTCAACCTGTTTGTATACCTAAAGCAATACTTTTCTATACCTCCCCAGGATGCTTCCAGTGACTAGGATAGAATTTGTGACCCCATGTCCAAGGCCCTGGTCATTATAGGAAGTGGGCCAGAGCCCGGGGCATTGACCACCCTCTATGCCCATCTCAGCGGCTGCAAGATCCGCAGGAGCCCAGGCCTTACTGTGGTCAGATCAGCAGCTGTAAGGTGAATGCCTTCCCCACATCCTGCAGCATAATCTCGAGGTGGCATGTGTTTGTGTTCCCTGCTACAGACATGGGTGGCTTGTCACTAGCACTTCACTCTCAGCAGAAAAAGTGCTCTTTGGAGATTTTCAACTTTTTCTTTTTCTTGGTAAGCTACAGGGTTGCATGTAACAACTCATTCAACAAACAACTGTTAAGACCCTGTGTACCAACCACTTTTAGAGGAATTTATTTATGACATAGTCTCTGCACTCAAGAGACTCATGGTGTGGGGCTTGGTGGGGGGCGGGGGAGGAAGTGGACAAAGTAAGGAAATGTAATATTGTTTGGTACATGCTCTGATAAAAATGAGCCCAGATTTTGGTGGCAGAAGGAGGAAAACAGGGAAAAGCCTGGTGGGAAGTGGTTTCTGATTAGGAGTTGGCCGTGTGAGGGAAGAGGGAAGGACCAGAAGGGCATTCCACATGCTGGGCGCAGCACATGCAAAGGCAGGAGAAGCCGGTTTGTTGTGGAATTAGGTGCATCCATACACCCAGAACAGAAGCCTCATCCAAAGCTGTCCTCTGCTCCCGCTTGGGCCTCATATGCATAGGATCGCTTCTGAATGTCACTGTGGAACCTAGTTTTTATTGTTTTTGTCTGCACAAATCCACTTTGAGCCTCTCTGAGATTAGCCACTGAGATGATAGAGCAGTAGACCTGGAGACAGATATTCCAAAAGCCTCTTATTAACAGCCTAACCTCAAGCAGTTCTTTAACTCTTCTTTTGCACAATGGAGATTCATTGACTAACTCAGCCGACATTCTCTAAGTAGATGCCAGTTACCAAAAACCATGGTGGTTTATAAAGATGGAGAAGAGAATACTGTAGAACCAACATTAACTTCTGTCTTCATGAAACTGACATGAAGTTCAGTAGAGACAATAATTTCTACCCCAAACCTTTAAGGACCAAAACAGATGAGGCATATTTGCTTTGGAAAGCACAAGGTGCTATAGAAGGGAAAGCTCGTTGCCCAGTCACTGGCCTACAATGAACATCGCTGAGACCTGGGAGTCCCTGATTTGCACCCTCACTCACAAGAAGTTAATGAAATACTTCCATCAGCTACAGAGTACTTTGGGGAAGGCTAAGAAACCAAGAGGTCCTGGGTATAAGTGACCTGAGCTTCCCACAAGCACACTTTACCCCCAGGTCCAGGGAAACTAGAAGAGGCAACACCTAAAGGCAGAATTTCCCAAGGCCACATGATTATGAGGGGAAAAAATGCATCTTCTGCCATCCCATCTGGGACACCATGAGAATGCCAAATCCATGTTCATAAGTGCCAGCAGAGACTCATTTGGTGTTTAACGTGTCAGCCCATTTGTGGTTATAGATCAGAGGCTAGATTGTGGTCCTCTCCTGTCTGGCGGTTCAGAGGGAGCACATGAACCCTGTATCCTAGGCAACACCAATGCTGTAGGAACATTTTAGACGTGTAAATTGAGAGTCATTTTACTCTTGGTAGAGAACAGTTTGTGACCCAGACACCAAGTTCAGAATCATAAAATCTAATGACTTGGAGGGGGCCTGAGAGATTATTGAGATTCTAGCCCAACCTCTCATTGCATAGATGAGGAAACTGAAGCTGGAGGAGGTGCATTGGCTTTCTCGTGGCCTCTCGGCTTCTCAGAAGCTGAGTCAAGGGTAGAATCCAGATTTCTTAACTGGCTATTATCTCCAGGTGTGTTTGCTCTCTGGGGAAAGATTAACATCTCCCTGGGATTATTCATAAAGTGGGGCAAGAATAAATGTAGATAAGGGTTATATGATGTTTGAAGCATAATATCTCCAGCAATAATATTAGAACCACACAATTCACCTTCAATGCCTTTAGCCTTGAACAGATTTCCTGGTACTCACCTGATCACATAACATGTGCCAGGGATCCTGGTATACTCTTCAACTAATTTAATCCCCACAGCAACTCTGTGAGAAAGCAGCTAGTGTTATCCCCAGTTTACAGGGAAACTGAGGTACAGAGCAGTTAATCTGCTTGCCCAAGGGCAGGTACAGAATGAGGAAAGGGCATTCCAGGTGCTGAGCACAGCACACGCAAAGGCAGAGAGGCAGAAGCTGGTTTGTTTTGGAATTAACTGAATGCATATACCCAGAACATGGGGCGCTGAGAGAATCATCATCTGAACGATGTTCCCTGCTCCCGCTGGGGCTTCATATTTGTAAGGTTGCTTCTGAATGTCACTGTGGAGCCTAGTTTTTATTTTTGTCTCCACAAATCCATTGTGTGATTACAGATTCAGAGGCAGGATGGTAGCTAGTTCAGAGGAAGAGCCAGAATTCCTACCTAGGCATTCAGGCCCCAGAATTCATGTTTGTGACCACGTACTCCACTGCTTGGCCTCCAGTCAGACTCCACCCCTCATGGAAGGAAGGGCCCGCTGTTTCTTATACCCTCTGGGTGTTGAGTCAGTTCAGAAAAATCAGCAACTGACACCAACTTACCTAACCTCCCTTTTTTGGACCCAGAGGTTTAGAAAGCTCACAGATATCAGATACAGAGCCCAGACAAAGGTCAACAGGTGAGTCACCTTGAACTGACTCAGGTCCAGTTTGGGCCCTCTGAGAGCTTTTACTGTCCATAAAATTCACCTGGGTTACTTTTCTCACTCGTGGTTATAGCTTCATGTTTATTCCAGGGCTGTGGGGCTGAACCTAACTCCCTGGGATCTTATTTCCATCAATAGGACAAAATGCATACACATATTCTCTCTCTCTCTCTGTCTCTCTCTGTCTCTCTCTGTCTCTCTCTCTCTCTCTGTCTCTCTCTCTCTCTCTGTCTCTCTCTCTCTCTCTGTCTCTCTCTCTCTCTCTCTCTCTCTCTCTCTCTCTCTCTCTCTCTCTCATAGGGAATTGTAACAATAGTAGAGTACCACGTCCTCTTCACCCAGAAAGTATGTTTTTAAAAACAAGTCAACTGAATTTTCTAAGGGAACATGGATAATGATAATGCTTTAGATCCTTTGAAGCAATTAGTAATGATTCTCCACATTTCCTATAGACAAACAACTGATACTATGTTTTCAAATGCAGAGGGCAAATGCAAAGGCCATATTTTTGGCAACCGAAAACCATAGGACTTGGACCAGGACTTCTTGGCTTTAAAAATTTTTTTAAAGACCATTTCTTTCTTAAAGTTGTTTAACCCTTCTGTGAACCCTACATACACTGTTTTAAACCATGGCGTCACCTGGGAACCTCTGGTGAGGTGATTTGCAGAATATGAGACATGCAGACATGAGCTTCTTCACGTAGAGCAAGTTCTTGTCGTCGGCAGTGATGATAAACATAGATCACTGCACTCATGACGTCTGGGTTCTGCGCTGGCTTAACCACTCTGGGATCCTAAGCCCCTTAATATATCTTCTTCTCTCCCAGAAATAGCAGCAGGCACCCGTCCTCAGTCATGTTCCTTGAAAACCTGAAAAAGACACCAAGGAGGATGCTGAAAGCTGTGGCTCCACAGTGGGGGCCTCAAACGAGCCAGTGGCATCAGAACAAACGTGCTCTACTTCTGTGATCCCTGCCCGAGGGCAGAACCAGGCAGGGACCCAGGCCCTATTATCCCGAACAGAATGTCACGCGCAGGCCATATGGCAGTCCCAGCGGGTCATCTGGTAGAATAAGCCGATGTTCCAAAGACAGGCTGAGTCCTTTGGCTTCTCATGCTTCCCTTGGAACCCTGAGCCCTTCCTTTGTCTGGGATGGTTCCTTTCCTGCAGACTGAAGGGCAGCAGCCCCGCCCGGCTGGGACGACTACTGTATATAGAGGAGAAAACAAAGGAAAAGGCTTTTAATTTCTCTGATTACTAGTTAGCCTTGAAAGCCCAATGGCCCTCCCTGAAAAATGACACATAGTTGTTCTCACTTCTGCCATAGCCATCTTCTATCTATTGTTTTCCTTTTGTGATTGTGGAAGGTTCCTATGTTTTATATTTTCACAAAGCAAGTCCTCATTTTTATTTTTTAAAAAGTTAATGTGTTTTGTCATCTGCCTGGATAGCAGAGTCTCTCTGCTTAGAGACAGAACTCATTAGTCTTTTGAGTTATTTTCATTTTAAATGAAGACTATTCATAGGACGGTTTAGCTTTAACATGTTACCTGATTTGAGTAAGGGAGGACAGGCAAAAACTTGTAGGCAGGTTGTCACTAGAATTTTGCTCCCTAGAGCCATGGTGCTGACCAGAGGTCAAATTCTGGAATCCCTGTTCAGATTTGCTCAGAATTTGGCAAAGACAAGTTAGATCCTCTTTCGTGTCCCTTCCTGCCCGATTCCTCTTAAGTTCAATTCCTCTTTGAATTATTAATATTTGACCAGAAGCGTTGAAAATTCAGACTTAAAGTGAAAATTAAAATAAGAGCTGCTTTAATTTTTCAGGAAACTCCTTTAAATAGCCAGCTTTCCTCATGCATGTAAAATATAATTAAAATAAACACAACTGACCTAACTTCTAGGAAAACGTTGGTTAGAAAAACAAGGCATTACTAACGAACACAATAGGCTCTGGACCCCACAGCACGCCCTTTTCTCCCTTCCATGGTAGCTACTGCCACCTTTCTTTTCTCTTCTATCAGAATTAGCTGCAAGAAAAAGATCATGTAAATGTATTCATACTGATTTCTGGTTTATATATACTCTAACATACTTACTTTATAACTAGAAACAGGACTATCAGCCAAAGAAAAAAATCTCGCATTGCAGAATCCCCAAGATCAGCCAGTCATTAGGCAAGCTGATTTTTATCTTATTTTTGTTTGCTGGGTCGTGGAGTGTCAAGTAGGCTTCTTTCTCTTCCAGCCCCATATGTCCTGCTCCGGAAATCTCAGGAATGGCTTTACTTCCTTTGTTCTGGGAGGTGACAGAAATCACTTACTCCTTTGCCCATCTCTTTGCATCGAAGAGCACTTTGTTAATGATGGGTCGGTGTGAACAGAGGCATCTCTTGCTGGTTGTAAGAACTACTTGGCTTTGCAGCACCTGGAAACTCATGGACTGAGAGCCCATGAGAACCGTGTGCCAGCACTGTAGGAAAACAGTGGGAGACTCAAGACTCGGTGCTTGGGGCGCTAGTGGAGGGGTACTCATGATGTGGAGCCTGTGCCTTGACCGAGTCTGGTCACATGTGCTACTTCCTTTCCTTATTTCTTCCTCTATTCATGAAATACTGACTAAGAACCTCCGAGTTGCTAGGTCCTGTGTCTGGTGCTGGAGATAAAGAGGACAGGTAAGATGTACTCCCTTCCTCAAGCAGCCTAGTTTGATAGAGCAAATGTGAGAATAAGTAACATCACTAGGAAGTGGTAAGTTCCGTAATAGAAGTATTTACATGGTATCATAGTATGATCAACCCTCCTGAGGAGAGCGTTGTGGCTGAGGAAGAGGGATTTGGGGTAGGAGGAAGAATGGGAGAGGGGAGAAGTCCAGGGGCATTTTGAGCTGGTGAGCAGACAACCTCCAGGAAGGGCATATTGTAGAGGGAATAGTGTATAAGGAAGACACCGCTTTGAGATGAAGGTGGGGAACCGTTGGTTGCTGAAACAGAAGCTGGCCAGGATCAGATTGTGGAAGACCTTGCAAATCTTGGAAACGAATTTGAACTTTGTAATAAGGTCTTAGGGAACCATGAAACTGTTTTTAGACAGGGAAGTAACATGATACTATTTGTGCTTTGGAAAGGTCATTCTGGTGGCTTTGTGGAGAATGAGGTAGAAGTCTAGGAAAGCAGAAACCAGTTCAGAGCGGACCCTAGGACAATGACAGGAAAGAATCAATAGGACGTACAGACAGTTTGGAAAGAGAGGGTAATGGAAGGGGAGAGATCTAGGATGACACTAGGCTTAAGGCTTATGGGACTGTAAGTAGGATATCAAAAACTTCAACAACAATATTAATAAGGGCTGTAATTATTGGATCCTTACCAGGTGCAAAGGGCTTAGCTGCATGATTTACATAGACTGCTTCATTGAAAAATCATAATAATATTAGTGCTATAATTATCTTCATGTTAGTCAGGAAAACTTGAGACTTTAAGAAGTGAAGTAACAGGCATGTCCAAGGCTCAATGCCTGGTAGGTGGGCGAGTGTGAATTTGAACCCTGGTACTCTGAGCTCAGAGCCTGTGCTCTCTGAGGAATTTAGCAGGAGAACAAGTCAAGGCGAAGTATCTTAAATCCAGTTTTGCACGTACCAAATTTAAATTGCTTATATTTTAATGAAGTCAAAATATCTAGCAGAGAGTTAGACAGCTAAATGTGGAACTGAAGGATGTGGTCTGCGCTGGACATCGGGGACGGGGGTTCTTCAGTTCATTGGCGGTAGTGGAGAAGGTGGGTGTAATGTTGGGTAGAACTCAAAACAGCCAGGATGAACCACATGAGGGTATGTGCATTTGGGCGGCTGCAAAGGAATAGCTAGAAAGATAAAACTATGAAAATCAAAGGTAGAGTTTCAAGATCTGATGGAGGAACCAACATGATTAAACTCCTCAGGGAAATGAAAGAAGATTTAAAATGAGGACTCATTGGTTTTGGCATTTAGATGTTTTGGGGCAAGAGCAGAAGTTAGACTGACATGGGTTAATTTTTTTTTTTTTTTTTTAATGAGAAAATGGAGACAATGAGCTCAGACTCAAAGAAGCTGGGGAAGTTGGTGGGAGACAGTGGTAATGGATGCAGCCTCGCAAACAGGGGAAACACTGTTTTGCGGCCACTGGAGATGCTGAAACAGAGGCAGAGGAGAGAGAACCTAAGAAGCAGCAGGGATTCCACAGGACGTTTATCCGAGTAGGCAAGGGAAGGAGGATTCTCCCTTCCAGCCCTCAGAAGGGATCGTGGAGTCCTAGTGAAAAAAGTGTTCCCTCACTTTCAACTTACCCACTTTTTAGTACGTGAAGAAACTGAAGCCAGAAAAGTGAAGTGACCTGCCTATGGTCACACAGCAAACGCATGACACCAGACCTCCTGGCACCTTTCCTCTCCTGCTATCATTATCACTGGGTGGAGAAGAATCCTTGAGAGCTATTCATGGTTCTGAGTCCCCAGGCCTCCAGGATGGTCCCCCTGTCCCTTCAGTGTGCATGTCCTTCCATGGTCTGATGTGCCCGCAGCTCCTCGGCCCCGTGGAGTGGGAGTCAGAGAGCTGCTGCCATTTCCCCAACATGCCACGGGGCAAAGTTTTATGTGGTTAATTAGAAAGTGTCATTAATATACAGCAGTGCTGAAAGTGTCTGTCTCACCTGAGCACCCAAGTTCCCAGAGTGGGGAAGGATCTCAGAGTTAAGGGCTGTTTAGCCACTTTGTCCTGGTCCAGAGTAAGGGAGGGTGTATTTGTTCATTCATGGCAACTGGTCCCCAAGCCTGTGTGCAGGACAGGATGGCGTGGGGTTGGTCTGGGGTGGCAACAGAGATTCCTTAAAGGAGAGAGCCAGTGCTCTCCCAGGAGACCTCATCGGCTGAGTCACTTGGTGAGCCTGGATGTAAGTAGCTGTCCACACGGCTCAGAAGGGCCCTTGCCTCAGCTTCGCTTATGAGCTTCCTGGAACCCATGTGTATCCGGTGGTGGTCCCTCACCCTTTTTCACCTTCTTATACACCAAAGGTTATGCTGCCACCCTGTCGTCACACCATTCTGATTAAATACTGAGGTTGAGCACTGATTAAAACCCACAGCCTTACAGAGAACATACTGCTTAGAATTTAGACATGTGAATACTGATTAAAACCCACAGCCTTACAGAGAACATACTGCCTAGAATTTAGACATGTGAATACTGTATGTATATATATAAACCTCTCTTTCATACCGACCTTCAGTTACAACCTTCTCTCTTGTAAGGCTCCAAGGAATAGCAATTAACTTGCTTCTCTTTGCTCTTTTTTCAATCTACCTAAACCTGTCGCTTGCTCCTTTTCCATTTGATCACATGGGGCTGTTGGGTGGTGGACCTGTGAGTCTTGTAATTACAGGAGCTGTTGTTCCCATCAACTACGTACGAATTATGCACCCTGGAATGTCATGGGCTATAGGAAGAATGGTACCCCTCATACTGCGTGATCTAGTGGTACCCCCATTGTCTCCTGTCCTTCATAGCGCTCTCAACTAAGAAAATGAATGCTGTCTGGGAATAGGGTGTCCACTCTCTGTGCGTCTACTGCCCTCTTTTCTTGTTGTTTATTTAACAGTATTAAAGAAATCTAACTTAGACAAGAGTCCAAAATGCTAATCTTGCCCTGAGAAATTCAGCAGAACTTTGGTAATTCAGGGCACATGACTAGTTCTTTGGATTATTCCTTCCTTCGCTGCTCATTCACCGTGTCTCAAGAATTGACAACTGTGAGACATGCTTGCCCCAAGGGACTTAAAAGAAGGTTCCCTAGGCTCTGAAAAATTAGGAAGACTTAACCAGGTCAAGGATGGGAGAGAAGGGCCACCCCGAAGGAGAGTAGAAGAAGGGCCACCCCGAAGGAGAGTAGAAGCAGCAGCGTGGTAGGAGTAGGTGGCATGACACGTTCCAGGGCCAGATGCGGAGCCAGCGTGCTAGAAGCACAAATGAAGGCTGGAGAGGGAGACAGGAACCAGAACACGTAAGGCCACGTTACAGATACCTAGGCTTTCTCCTAAGAGCTCCAGGAAGTTACTCAAGGATTATGAGGTTATATGATGACACATTCTAAAAGCATAATTCTTGCTTCATCTAGAAGATGAATAGAAGGCAAACAAGGGACAAGCAGGAAGATAGGAAAAGGGGCAGAAGGATATGATGTAAGAGAAGGCAAGGAAAAAAGGGTTTTAAAAAGCTGTGGACATGCAACTGTTTCTGGAGCTGCTGAGCAATTACATGAGACAAGACTGTTTAATTTAGTTAGCGGGAAGCCATCAATGACTTGGCTGAAAGGCCTTATTGAGAGAGGAGCCAAATGGAGGAAGTAGAAGAACGAGTAGGAGGTGAGGCAGTGGCAACCATTGAGAGTAAAAGCTGTTCTTCAGTGTTTGTGAATGGAAGGAGGAGATCGGGGGTGGCTGCAGGAGGATCTGGCTCCTGGAGCTTCTTACAGCCCCCCCCCCTTTTTTTTTAGTTGAGAAAGACTTGCCAAATTTAAGTGCCGTTGTATAGTACTTAATTAATACAAAGTTATAGAATATTTAGAGAGAGAAAAATATCAATATTTTTCTTTTTCAGGAAAGACAAGAAGGGGTTGGGTTTAAACACATAGAGAAGAGTTGGGGAATGAAAGCTCCTCTTAAAACAGGAGAGAAGGAGGAAAATTTAGATGAGGATGCAGATAAGTTGATATATTTGGTATGGGAAGGGGGTATGGAGGAAGTTCCTGTCTATAGCTTTTATTTTCTATGTGAAGTAGCTGGGGGTGGGGGGGAGGGGGCAGAAGGGAAAATTGCAGTGGAGTAAGGAGAGAGAACTGATGAGGGCCTTGAGGAAAACAGAAAAAAATTAAGCTTACTGATTTGGGGAGTGAGCAAATCTAGTAGAGAAACATAGGCTTTCTCACAGAATTATAGAGTGCCTGCTCTATTGGTGACCAGGAATTCTGTGATGTTACTACCAAATTGCCCCAGAGTGTGGTTTCCTTTATGGGGGCTCAGCTGCACTAGGACCTATGCGGATGGTAAATGGCCAAGTTCATTCAGGGGAAGAACTTCGCAAGAAAGGCTGATGCAGAGACAAAAGAGGAGGGAATCTAGAGTTTAGTCAAATGTATTATTGAAATGAGGGACCATGAACTGTTACATGTAAGATGTGTAAAATTGTTAAGATTTGGGAAGGTATTAAATTGGAAGAAGGGGGAGCAATTAGTAGGACAGAAGGTCCTGATGAGAAGGCCAAGCTGTCATGGTAAAAGTGGTCAGACAAGCAGGCTGGAAAAACAAGAGATGGGCAGCAAAGCATATAACGCTTGATTTTATGATTTCTGAGGTAAAGGAGCTGTAGCTGGTAGCAAGTCCCAGACTGGAACCATGGGCCTACTAAAGTCTTTGCAATGTCTTTCTTAAAGAAAGTGACTGGGAAGTTATCAACTAAAAGAGAGGAAAGGAGGCAGATCCTCAACTAAGTAAAGATTTTTTTTTTGTAAGATCATCAAGCCCAAGGTCTCGAGGTAGGTGGACTATGAGAAGTGGCCTCTCCAGAGAGCCAGGGGAGAGCTTTCCAAGCAGCAAGGTATCTTCTGAGTTCTTTGGCCTGAGGATGAAGTCAGCTTACTCCATTTCTGAATTCTCATTTCCTTTGAATTGACATAGGTTTCAGGGAGGCAAAGATTGTATACCAATTTATCTATCTGGGATTTGTTAATATCAGATGTGGCCACTGCCCTGTAACCATAAAAAGAACTTGCATTAACCAACCCTATTCATGCTCCTGCTTAAAGAATCCCATTTAGTGTTTCTCTTAGTTTGGGTCTGCTAACAACAGATCTCTCAGTTTTTGTTTCTCTAACACATCTTTATTTTGCCTTCATTTTGGAAGAATATATTCACTGGTAATAGATTCTAGGCTGGAAATTTATTTTCTTCCAGCACTTTAAAAATGTCACTATGGTTTACTGGATGCCATTGTTTCTATTGATTAGTCGGCTGTCAGTATTGTTCTTTGAAGGTAATATATCTTTCAGCTTTTAACTTTTTTGTTATTGTGTTTAGCATGTTGACTGTGGTGTGTTTAAGTGTGTTATTCTTTGTATTTAGATGTTCTTATCATTTCTTGAATGTGTAACTTATGGTCTTTTGTCAGTTTTGAAATAAAATGCAGCATTATCTTGTCAAATAGTGCTTCTGTCCATCGTTTTCTCTCTCTCTCTCTCTCTCTCTCTCTCTCTCTCTCTCTCTCTCTCTCTCTCTCCCTCCCTATATCTGTCCCCCTCTCCCTCTCCCTCTTTCTCTTTTCCTCTCCACTCTCAGGGATTCCAGTATGTCAGATCTTTTCACAAGATCCCGTGTGTCTCTTACTCCCTTATCTATTTTTTCCAACCGTTTTTGCTGTCTGTGTTTCTGATATTTTCTATTAACCCATATTCTAATTGACAAATTCTTTCTTCAGCTACAAGAAACATATTGCTAAAAAGTCTATTAAAAAGCTTTAGTTATTGTCTTTTTTAGTTGTATAATTTTCATTTAATTCTTTTAAAATAGAGTCCATTTTTCTGGTAAATTTTCCATCTTATCTTTTTTCTTGAACAAAATAAAGTCACTTTTTAAAATCTATGTCAAATAACACAGATTTATCTGTGGGTGTATTTTTATTTTCTTTGTTTAGTAGTCTTAATTCTTGGAATGTCTAGTAATTACAGATTGAATATTGAGCATTTTATGTAAAGACTGTAGTCTTTATGCTATTTTTGTCTAGAGAAGAACCACTTTATCTTTTGTGCAAGTAGCTAGCATAAGAGGAGATAGCATCTATCCAATGGACTTAGCTTAGCAGAGACAAGTTGGAATTTTTGTAAGCTTTGATCTGTCTCATGATTGCCCCCTCTCCTTGGGGAATGGATCTTTAGAGGCCCAAATGAAAGCCTTTAGACATTTACTAGAGCTCCTCCTGGAGGGTCCTAAGCTTTACACTGCCAGACTTTTGGCTTCCCTTTATAACTACCTTTCCATCTGTATACAATTTAAGAATTAGCAAATCCTATAATGTGAAATCAAGTGCTGAGTGTGGGGCTCATTTCCTTCTGCCACCCTTGTCTCAAGGATCCTGCCATTCAAACCCTGGCTATCTTGGTGGCTCTTAACTCCTTTGAAGAGCTTTCCTCATTATAATTTGGCTTTAACATTAAGAATATATGGGAGAAGCTGATATAATATGAAAAATGAGAAAATATACTGAGGTAGCTCTGTTCTCTGGTTGAAAGGAATAACATAGTCTAGTGACGTTCTTTACTATGAGCTCACACATACAAAAGTGGTTCCTTCCTCCTCCTTGGAAGCATCCATGCCTCTGAAGCTGTGCCTTAATCCACTGAGCATTGTTATGCTGGCACAGAAACAGTTTGCAAACTGTTGTACAAGATGACAGAGTCAACATTTCTTCTCCCCTCTTTCATGTTTGCATTTTTGCCCCATAAGCTATAACAACAGTAGTCGTGATAATATTCACAAAAATGTCCTAGAAACTTACTGTGGACCAGGTTCTATGTTAGATGTTTTATATAGATTATCTCATTTAATCCTTAGAAGAGCCTATGAGGTAGAAAATGTAATTCTTTCTGTTTAATACTTGAGGAAACTGAAGCTTAAAGAGGCTAAGTGTACTTAAACAAAGTCCCAGAGCCAGGAAGTAAATGGCACAAGTAAGTTTGAACATGGATAATTCTAGCCCCACGGTCTATGTTCTTTTCCAACATTGTGTCCTGCCCTCTTTCAACATAACTAGTTTCATGATTTTACTGAACCCTAGAATACTGAGGTGCTCCTTTAATAAGGCGAGAGCTATGTAGTCTGAGGGGGTTTACATGCAAATAAATCTCCTTACTGGTACTTCTAGCTCAGGTATTTCCAGCTCCTTCCTTGCCCCACTCGGCCTTACTTTGATATGTATTTTACATTGAATACTTCCATTTATAATTTCTATGGCAAATCTAAAAGTAATTCTTGAAAAAAAAAAAAAAAAGGCTATCTTCAGGGACAGGAAGCAATTAGTGGCGAGGCTTTATTTTTGGAGGCTGAGACTGGCGGGAGGCGGGGTCTGAGAAGAAATTGCCTTCTGCCATGTCAGTGGGTGAGTTATAGGAAATGAGAGCTCAGCCAGCAGCGTGGTGCCTGCCGGTGAGTCAGCAGTGCGTCCGTCCTCCATCTCAGTGCCGGAATCACAGGTAGCTGTGACAGACACTCTTCCTGGAGAGACTGCTCCTTGCCCTGCTGCCGTGGCATCAAGGCTCTGCCAACGTGATGTGAACCATTCACTTACCTGTCCTGGTGGAAAGAAATTCACAAAACTATCTTCTTGTTTTCACACAGTTATTTCTAAGTTTCTTCAGGATTGATTAGTGTTTCTTAATTTTTCCCCTGATATCCTGCAAAAACATCAATGACTTTATTTCCAGAGAATGGAGTTTGGGATTAATGTCATAACAGAATTTGGGTTTTAGGGCAAAGTTTTGTATTTTCACATTGCTTCAACTTTCTAGGGTCTTTATAAAAAGCAAGACACTGTAGGAAAGCCAGACAGGAAGACACTGCTTCAGGGGAAGTGGTGGGTTGAAAGGGGTCATCTTGTCGTGATGGAAAATAGGTGCATGTGGTGAGAAGCCCAGAACCAAGTCATCGTAGTTGTTGAGTTAGGATGGTAGGAATGTTGATTTCTGTTTCTTACTTGTTTTACCATGTGCGATAAGGGCTCAAGTTGTAAAATTTATTCGAAAAATAATACTTAGTATTTCAAAATAACTATTCATTTTGAAAAAGAAGTGAGGCCAAATACCTTTAATATTTTACGACATCTATTTCCCAGAGCCTTCTCAGACTGTTACGGTCAACTTGGTCACATGCATGGTGTCCGGTAGGAAATGGGTGAGGGGAACTAACTTTGCTCAGAATCTGTATGTGCCGCGCAATTAGTTCTTTTTCATCCTGTGGAGAAGATGGTATTATCCACATGCTAGACATAACAATGAAAAGCAACTAATGCTGAGAAAGATTAAAGAACCTTTGCTGGGTCAATGACCTAGTAAGTGATGGGGTTCTGTCCAAGTCAGACTGCCAGCAAAGTCCACCTTCCTTCAACTGAGTACAGAATGACGCTGCCCCAGATCCCACCTACTTCCTTCTGGATTTCTTACCCGTGAAGAAAAATGATATTGCAATACTGTTCTCTCTGTCTCTCTGTCCCTCTGCCTCTCTGTCTATCTCTCTCTCGTAAAGCTAGGTTTCTAAAACTCACATAAACTTGGCTTTTACTTTAGTGAGACAGAGAAATAATGAAGCATTGCGTAGTGTACATGTGCATCTGTGTGTTTGACATTTAGAAGCTAAAGCGGCACAGTAAGTACCTGATTGAGTGGTTGGACTCCCCCAGAATTTGAAGTGATTCTTAGCCTCTCCCCTAAAGTTCTTAGATACGTGAAACTGAAGATAAGCCTGAATGTTTTACTGTTTGGTACAGCAGTTGTAAGTGACTATTTTGGTTGAGGAAGGGGTGGTATTATTGCAAAATGGAGCATTTATAGTGTCACAGAAATACCCACCCTGTTGGCCCAGGAGGGCCCTAATTTTCTTATTTTTTTAATAAATGGATAGCATTTAAAGGTTTTTTAAGAAATTAATTTTACACTGAATATTATATAATTAATGCTATAGACTATGTTGAGATACTGACATAGAACATACTACACATATGTAAATGTACAATCTGATAAAATTTAACGTATGCATACACTTGTGAAACACCACTTTAATAAAGATAATGAATGTATTCATTAACCCAAAAAGATATTTTGTAGTGCTATATTTCTGAAGACGAAAACCCATCATCTAATTTGATAACGAGCCTGGATGGGGACTCAGGTGATGTGAGCCTGGACTCCACTCTTTCCCTAAATAGCTTCATGAAATTCATTGAGTCCCTTCATTTTTTCAGCCCTTAGTTTTCTCATCTGAAAAATGAGGAGGTTGGACTAGATGGTCCCTAAGGCCCCCTATGGCTCTAAAGTTCAATAAAGCTAAGAGGACAGGCATACTCAGGGCATTGGTTTGCGTCCAAACGGTTTTATGTAAAAGTGTAGACGTGTCCCCAGTGGTCTGGCGGCAGCTGTGCTGCTTCATCCCTGCTCTGCTTTGCTTGATTGATTGATCATGAAATCATTTCATTCCTTTAATTCTCTTTCACCCTGATTCAAGGTCATTCATGTCATTGCTTCCGTGTTGCTGTTACTAAGGTTAGGGAACTGTTGTACTTGAGAATTTAGGGCTAAGGCTTAAGTAATGCTGGGACTTTGGCAATGCCTTAAGCAAAGATCAGATGAGGGGCAGCAGGACCTTCAGCTCTTCTAACATTTCCAAGGCAGCCTGGGCATTTTGTGAGGGGCAGAGGCGAGCTCTGCTGGATGTATTTCAGGAGTGGGGGCAGGGAAGCAGATTGGAGTTTAGTTAAAATTCTAATCCCAACATTGCCTATCTTCTTGCCAAGTCAGCAGCCAGCATTTCTGTGTGTGTGGTTCTGGGGATTTTGGTGTGATGACATACAGTTAACTCAAAAACACTTGCAAATTTGCCTAGAACTTCCTTATGCTCAGCAGACACTTTAATCAGGACTGGCCCACTGCCATCTTTTGCCTGTGTTTTCAGAGATACCTCCTTCACCACAGCCAGGCCTCCTGATGGGAGGAGGGCGCTGGAGAGAGCTGGTGGCGAAAACTGAGCTGATTACAAATAAGAAACCAGGTTTATCACAGCATAGAGGTCTTTCCAAACTGTTTCTATTTTCTAGGTAGCTAAGTGGGATTCCTGAGGAGGGGCAGCTCTGACCTGACCTTGGCCCACCATGAGGTTCTTCCTGCTCTGTGCCTGCATGCTGCTCCTCATGGTCTCCCAGTTGAGGGCAGTCAGCTTTCCTGAAGATGATGAACCCCTCAATACTGTTGACTATCACTGTAAGTAATCCAGAGAAGATTCTCCTTTTCTAAGAAGGAGGCTTTTCTGGTTTTATTTTTCTAAGCATGTTCATTTTTAGAAGTAGAGTTACACACACACACACACATACATATGCCTTAAAAATGTTTTGCACATTAATTTATCCACAACTGTGTTTGGAGAGAAAGGGACTGTTTTGTTGGGTGCTTCTCTAAAGCAGCCCCACATATAGGTTATATATTTTCAGTTAAAAGAAAAAGACCATTTGCTGACATTTACCATCTCTTATTCATTTATATTCAAGACCTGAAGAGAGGAATTTAGTTAAAACCCTTCTACAACTAGTATATACAGTTAATCAATGCTCTGTATTGATTCTTTAGCTCCATAATCCCGACTGATGGTTTAGCCCATTTTTACTTGCAGATTCAAGGCAATATCCGGTTTTTAGAGGACGCCCTTCAGGCAATGAATCGCAGCACAGGCTGGACTTTCAGCTGATGTTGAAAATTCGAGACACACTTTATATTGCTGGCAGGTAATTTTCCTCTCATTGGTTTATTAGATTAAAATTCTTTTGTGATGTTTGCATTAATGTGTTTAGTTCATGAAAAACTAATACGTGATTGTGATCAAAAATTGCAAGTAGCCAAAAATACTCACAGAGAGGAGTCAGTGTTGTGTACCAGGAACAAAATGCAGAGCAAAACCCTTTAGTGGTGCTGTTTTATTACTGCCATCAAGAAATCATACATCGTTCTTTATTCCTAAAGCAGCAGGGGAAAATAATCTTTTTTTATTCTTTTTTAACTTGGAATTATTTGAGCAAATATTAGAAGTAGGCCTACACTAATACAAGCTGCAGTTTGACCCACGCCTGGAGAGAAGAGCTTTCTCTGCTCCCTAACCATAGTGATATATAAAAGCTTCTCACTAATGAAAAAGTACCCTTTGTTGACTTTGCTGGAGACAGAGAAAATCCAAATGATCTCCAAAACACAATAAAAGCAAATCTGTAAAAATAAAATACGAAGCAGCTTAACATTTTCATGCGTTCCCATGATATGACTTACTGCCTTGTTTCCAACAGAGATCAAGTTTATACAGTAAACTTAAATGAAATCCCCAAAACAGAAGTCATACCAACCAAGGTAAGCTAGTGTAGCTGCCAAATTTACTTGCGTTCCCTCAGAACTTGGATAATGCCCCCATCCCCACCCCCAGAATTTTCACAGTTAAAAGTTGAACTTGGGTTTTACTTGATTAATGCAGAAGCTGACATGGCGGTCAAGACAACAGGATCGAGAAAACTGTGCTATGAAAGGCAAACATAAAGTAAGGAAAACAAACAAGCACCTGTTTGATATTTATTCTTTCTATGGTCTTGATCCCATGATGTCAGCACATGGAATGTCTAACATTAATGTCATTATTACCTTCTTTAGGATGAATGCCACAACTTCATTAAAGTATTTGTTCCAAGAAACGATGAGATGGTTTTTGTATGTGGTACCAATGCATTTAATCCCATGTGTAGATACTATAGGGTAAGTATATTTTATATGATGTGCTTTTTTAAAATTAATTTTTCTTCTTTCTTCCTTGACTAGTATGCTGTTGTTGAAGTTGAGCCTTTTCTACTCTAACCTAGTAATCTGTTTTATCTCTTAATGCTGTGGAAGAATAAAGACAGAATTGTTTAAATAGAATTTCAGTACAAATAAAAGAGTATTGCCTTCAAACAGGTACACTGAACAGATGTGACACCAGCTATTTATTTTTCTTTTGTAGTTGAATACCTTAGAGTATGATGGGGAAGAAATTAGTGGCCTGGCAAGATGCCCATTTGATGCCAGACAAACCAACGTTGCCCTTTTTGCTGGTAAGATCCTTTAGTGTAATGAATATAAATGATTAATGACATTGAAGGTGCAAAGGAATTTAAAGGAAGAAAAAAATCTCATAGCTACCTTGATATAGGTATTTCAAAGTCAAAAGCTATGAAAACTTTTCCAAAAAAGAATTAAAAGTAAGCACATTATAGTATAGTATTCTGACACCTGCTTCTGTTGTTACCTAGACCAGTGACCCTGAATAAGTTGCTTAACTTTGTTAATGCTTAGATTCTTCATCTATAAAATGAGGTAATGTTATGGGCAACCTGTTACAGGTTGATTATGAGCATCAGGTTTAGCTTTGTTTCTATATATAGTAATAACAGGTGAGAGCACTCCAAAGAGTATAACACATGACACAGGGCAACACACCACAGGATAATTATGATTATTTTACTCAAAGTATAACTTTGGTTTCAGATGGGAAGCTGTATTCTGCCACGGTGGCTGACTTCTTGGCCAGTGATGCTGTTATTTATCGAAGCATGGGCGATGGATCTGCCCTTCGTACAATAAAATATGATTCCAAATGGATAAAAGGTACCTTTGAAGAGCAGTGTGTGGGATTGCCAAGGGTAGTGAGATGGCCAAGTGGGAACAGGAACCATGGGCATCAGGAGGGTTGTGCATGACTTTATATTGTTTATTTAGAGCAAGTATAAGCTGCCTTGGTTGTGAACAGGGGCATTGGCAAAGAATGAAGGGAACCGTATCCAAGGCAGGAAAGTAGATTCATCCAGGATTTTATCTTAGGTGACATCTCAATGCACACAAGACTCCTTGCCCACTCTCATCTACCTATCCTGAAAAGTCAACAGTGAGAGTTGATTAACTCATATCTGCAGAATTATTTTGTTCTTTGGAGTCTAGAAATCAAGATTTAAAATATTTTCACAACGTAAGAGGTTTTCTTCCCTAGTTAAATAGATTAATGAATAAATGTGTTGAAACAAAGACCTTTGCTATAGTTCAGTTCCCAGTAGGCTTTTTACAGCTCATTAGCTGGCATTAAAGACCCTGCATTCCCTGGAGCTTCAACTCACCCATGTCGGGACTTCTCAGATTCATTGCTGCAACGAAGTTTTCATTGGCTTGAGTGTAGCTATGTGGCATCTGTCAGTCATACCTAGCAGTCAGGGTCATACACTAATGGAGTTATCCTTTAAGAACCAGTTTGTTTGTAATTTTTCTTTCAGAGCCACACTTTCTTCATGCCATAGAGTATGGAAACTATGTCTATTTCTTCTTTCGAGAAATCGCCGTGGAACATAATAATTTAGGCAAGGCAAGTATATGCACTCGACTTGTACTGTGGACTTGTACTGAACGGAATTGAGCCCAGTGTGGTAGAGATATGGTCTCTGCATGTTTTCCAGCACTCACTGTATTTAGGGCCAAGTGCAGAGAGACGAGTAGCTTATCACGAGAATAATTGCTGAAAATCGCCTGAACAATGGCCTGAAAGGGAACAGCAGCCTTGGACCTGGAGGAGGTTTCATTTTTCCTATCTCTACAGAGAGTGCTCTCCAGGCGCCCTTGAGCTTGGGATGCTTCTTTAACTCTTTAGCAATCCATTGATAGTTTATTGTTTCTCTGTGTCAAAGGCAGGATGAAAAGTAGAGGCCTTTGTTTAATTTCAAGTGCTTCGGTAAGAGCCTATGTGAGTTTAAATTATTGCCACCCCTTCTACGCCAGGTTTAAGGACAACACGTTTCATTAGCAATAGGAGAAGCAAAGTACGAGACAAGGCAAGGAGTGGTTTCCCTTCAGCCAGGCAGTTCAGTGGCTTACTTCTTGGGGAGCTTGTTTGGCAGAACAGGAAACTGGCCCTTTTTTTCTCACAGGTAAATCTCGTTTACATTCTTAGTTTACAGATCCCTAGAGAGAAGACTGCTGGATTCTTTTGAACCTGTTATATCTGTAGCATGTCTCCTTCCGCCCATCAATAGCAGCTTTTGGCTTTCATTCCCCCTGCATGCTCATACCCTCTTGCTCTGTTTTGTCCTGTGGGCAGGCTGTGTATTCCCGTGTGGCCCGCATATGTAAAAATGACATGGGTGGCTCCCAGCGGGTCCTAGAGAAACACTGGACGTCATTCCTGAAGGCTCGGCTTAACTGCTCCGTCCCCGGAGATTCGTTCTTCTACTTTGATGTTCTGCAGTCGATTACAGACATAATACAAATCAATGGCATCCCCACGGTGGTCGGGGTGTTCACCACACAGCTCAACAGGTGAGAACCCATCCTGGGCACCTCAGAAGATGTTCTGTCCTTGCTTGTGGGACCCACGAGCGGGCCTGTTGTCGCCGGATGCTTTTCTGATGGTTTTCCCCCTTTTCAGCATTCCTGGTTCAGCAGTCTGTGCATTTAGCATGGATGACATTGAGAAAGTATTCAAAGGACGATTTAAAGAACAGAAAACTCCAGATTCTGTTTGGACAGCAGTCCCTGAAGACAAAGTACCAAAGCCAAGGTAAAGAAAGACAAAAAGGGTTTTGTCTTTAGAAAAACTGTCTGGCCACTGGGCGCATCCACCCTCAGACAGCAGAAGGGCTAGCCTGTGCTGCATGACAGAACATCAGTCAGTCAGCATAACCCTGTGAGCATGCACGTGGAAAACCCGCTGGAATCGGGGGAATAGTGTTGCTCTTTGGTGTTCTCTTACTCTTTTTTTTCTCTCGACCTCTTCTTTCAGAATGGACACTTACTTATTCCTTAGATACAATTTATGAGGCGGGGGAAAAAAAACACTGTTTTCCTTTCAGGCCTGGCTGTTGTGCGAAGCATGGCCTTGCTGAAGCTTATAAAACCTCCATTGATTTCCCGGATGAAACCCTGTCATTCATCAAATCCCACCCCCTGATGGACTCTGCCGTCCCACCCATTGCAGAGGAGCCCTGGTTCACAAAGACTCGGATCAGGTAAAACCTTGCGGAAAGGGTGACCCGCTCCCATCCAGTCCCTTTCCTTCCCGTTGGCCTCACCCCTGACTTGTCTCACCTCGTCGGCAGGTACAGACTGACAGCCATCGCTGTTGACCATTCTGCCGGACCCTACCAGAATTACACTGTCATCTTTGTTGGCTCAGAAGCTGGTGTGGTACTTAAAATTTTGGCAAAGACCAGTTCTTTCTCTTTGAATGACAGCGTATTACTGGAAGAGATTGAAGCATACAACCATGCAAAGTAGGTATATTTTACGAGAATACTCTTCAGCACTGCTCAAAAATTTCCGGAGTTTATTTCATCTAGTCATTTCCTTTCTGTCCTCTAAATTAGCAGTGGTTTGGCATATTAGTGTTTTGGGTTTTGGGTTTTTTTGTTTTTTTTTTTTTTCATCTCACTGCAATAAATCCTGGGTTTGTTTTCTTCCTGAGTCTACTGGGGTTTGGGGATGGGCAGCTGATAAGTTTAAAAATAATTCCACCCTTTTATTTCACCTGTGGAAGTGCAGAGTTTTAGCACCACCTCCTACCTTGCAGATAAATCTCCAGATGTTGCACACAACTGACAGTCACAAGCACACACAAATGCACACACAGTACAGTTCTTCCAACCACTGACATGAAAGATTATTTAGATCATTAAACAAACAAAAAATAGATGAGAGAAATGGAGTAAAAGAGACTAAGGAGAGATCCCAGAAACATCTAGCAAAGGAAGATTTAAATGCATTAAAATAGCGCTTGCCCTGGCTGGTGTGTCTCAGTGGATTGAGCACCAGCCTGTGAACCAAAAGGTCGATGGTTCAAGTCTCAGTCAGGGCACATTCCTGAGTTGTGGGCCAGGTCCCCAGCTGGGGCACACAAGAGGCAACCACTCATTGATGTTTCTCTCCCTCCCTTCCCCTCTCTCTGAAAATAAGTACATAGAATCTTAAAAAAGAAAAGAAAAGAAAAGGACATTAAAAAAAAAAAAAAAAAAAAAAAACAGCATTGGCTGGTGTGACTCAGTTGGAGTATCATCCCACAGACTGAAAGGTGGTGGGTTCAATTCCCAATCAGGGCACACACACAGGTTGTGGGTTTGATTCCTGGTTGGGGCGTTTATGAGCAGGCAACCAATCAATGTTTCTCATTCACATCGATGAGCTTGTTCTCTCTCTCTGTCTCTGTCTCTCTCTCTCTCTTCCCCTCTCAAAGCAATAAAAAAAAGTGTCTTCACATGAGGATAAAAAATAACATAGATGCATTAAAATGTTATTCTTTTTTTGCCCCTGTAGTCCAACATGGTCTTCACAAATATAATTCCCTTCAATCGTCAGAATGGGAAAGCAATCTTACAAAACCTTTTATCCAGCCTGAAATTTAACTAACCATGCAGAGCAGTAGAAGATGAATCACATAATTATTACTTTCCAAATTGCGTACTTGCCTAGTTTGCTACTGAGAACATTCCTTAAGACCTCCCAGCTCTCAGTAATTGCAAAAAGCAAACCTCACTTGCCTTGTATGCTTCATGTAGCCTTTGACTTACTAAACTTACGGCTTCAAAACGTATCCCACGATATAGATGTAACACTGAGAACGAGGAGGACAAAAAGGTCATCTCGTTGCAGTTGGATAAGGATCATCATACTTTGTACGTGGCCTTCTCCAGCTGCGTCATTCGCATTCCACTTAGTCGCTGTGAGCGTTATGGATCATGTAAAAAGTAAGCTGATGTTTCTGTTCTTGCCCTGGGTCTTGCAGCATTTAGACCTTTGATGATGAGAAAATCTAAGTCATGTTCTCTTTCGTTTTGTGCAGGTCTTGCATTGCATCTCGGGACCCATACTGTGGCTGGCTGTTAAGCCAGGGGGCCTGTGGTAGAGCCACCCCAGGGATGCTGTAAGTATACTCGGTCACATCAGCCAAGATCGCCACATCTGCTGTTGTCTTTCTCGGGTCTGTAAAGCTAGAAATTTTAGAAAACTTCCAATAACACTACTTTTATTATTTTTTTTTCTTTTTTTCTTTTTCTTCTTTCGGTTATGGGAAAACTAGAAAAAGAAAAGAAAAGGACACTCTGGAGCTGTGAGAGGGAGATTATAGACAGTATAATACCCAAGAGAGATAGTCAGTTCTCTTCTGCTTTCTTAAATATTCCAGTGACCAAATGTTTAACAGACATACTCAACTTAGCCCGCTACGTTGTTGAAATGTCCATTTTTTCTCTCTGCCTGTTCTTACTACTAATCAATTTGTGTTCTTGGTTCTGCTCTGGTTGTCGCTTGTGTTCCTATGAAGGCTGCTAACTGAAGACTTCTTTGCTTTCCATAACCACAGCGCTGGAGGATATGAACAAGACATGGAGTACGGCAACACGGCCCATCTAGGGGACTGCCATGGTAAGGCTGCATCTTCCTTGCCCTCCTGGCACTTCTTTTTGACCACATTTGCACGTGAACATTATTTTACAACCAGCCTTTTAATGACTCAGGACACATACCACCTAGCATTTAACTTAAACTTCGCAAAAGCTGAGCTCTTTGGTCATGGGGATACGTTAGAGAAGGATCTTGTTTTTTGTTTTTTTTCCTTAGAGAATCTTAATTTTTTTTTCCTTCACCATTTACAATTTTGTAGGAAATCTAGAGAAAGGTAGTTCTAACCAGTAGATTAATCTTTTCATTTATAGTCTTTTCTTTTGACTTTTTTAGTTAATTGGAACTCATACATTTTTGCTTTCTTTTGGTTACTTTTTACTGATTACTTGTTCCTTTAATTCTTTTAGAAATTTTGCCTACTTCAACTACACCAGATTACAAAATATTTGGCGGTCCAACATCTGGTTAGTTTTTTTAATTTTTTTGAATTAACAACCTTTTCTTTCCTTCAGTTCAGCATTTTCAGCCCCTCCTCCCCTCCTTTTGCGCAGTTTGGCAGCCTTCATTTTTGTGCTTTGACTCATAATCCCACTGATGGTACCAAAAGACTTTTTCTTACTCAGTACTTCACCCTGTGGAGCATGTTAACAGTCCATCATTGGCCAAGGCACATCCTCTACAGAAAGTCAGATGGATTAACATAGACTACATTCCAGCTGCACGCGTCCACCCGAGCTTTCTTCTCACCCTTGTGCATTGTGAATGTTCCCTCTGGCCATCTACATCTAATGGATGGCAGAATTTCATTATTTTCCCCTTCCTCTCCTCACCTTTCCTCAGACTTAGTAAGCAAATACACATTTCCCCAAAATGTGTATTTATGAATTTAAGAGATCTTTCTTGAGTGGCTTGTGGTAACCCTGGGCAAGTTGGGATGTTGTGGTCTCAGTGGTATGAAAAAGGCTCCTGGTTGAATGAAGCTGGTTTCTGGTGTGTTCGGTTGCTCTGTGGGCTCCCCACGCCCCTCTGTCTGTATCTGTTTTGGAGTCCTCATCTGTGACATTACACTGGTCTGAACTGGGGTCTCTGGAGTCTTAAACTAAAAATCATGTGCTTACATTTTGAGGGCAAATATCAGTAATAGACATGCCATGAGGTTAAGTCACTCCCTATCCTATTACTGCTTCTAAAACTCACCAGCAGTTCCATTCCTCGGGGAAGTGGGGGAAAGGGTGGCAGATTTATGTATCAGAACATCCTAATTCAGCTTATAAATGGTGTTTCTTTTGCAAGAGTTGCTGCTAACTCTTTGGAAGAAACTCCCCGGGCATTCTGGAAGGCAAGGGCAAGGTTCGTCTCGGCTTCAGGGCTTCACCGTGGACAGCGAGCCCTCAGTGCAGTGAATAATCTGCAGATGGACGGGGTCCCCGGCAAAGCAGGACAACATAGGCAGAGCTGGTCTGTTGGGTCCCCCATCAGGTGTTTAGATGGACTTACCCAGGTGCTTTCTGATGAAGTTACACTTAGGCTCCCAGGAAAGGCATACAGTTTCCAAGCGTCTATGGAAGTGCTTGAAAAATATACACAAAAGGAAAGGAAATGATGTCTCACAAAAGGATGAAAAAAACATAACAATTAATCTTGGGTATTTGAATGACTTTTTCCACAAGTGTCATTCGTCACTACAGGGGCTTCCATAGGAGTGTTTTGAGTATTGTTAATTTTGAAATCTGCTTGATGTAGCTTTATTGTTAATTTTTAGTTTTCATTTTTTCCTTGCAAGAAAAAGATTTGATGTAGTCTCTGTGGGTGTGTTTTGATAAAATCTTGGAGCAGGAATTGTCCAAAACTTTATTTCAACTGTACTTAAAAATGCAACAGACCAGTCAGAGAAATCTGCTGACATGACCCACATTAATAAAAATCTGTTTGCCACCACAGACATGGAGGTATCTTCATCTTCTGTTACCACAGCAAGTATCCCAGAAATCACACCTAAAGTGATTGATACCTGGAGACCTAAATTGACGAGCTCCCGGAAATTTGTAGTTCAAGATGACCCAAACACTTCTGATTTTACTGATCATTTATCAGGTATCCCAAAGGGTAAGGCCTCACCAGGGAAATACCTCTCACTGAGTGGAAACCTGATACGCAATGCCCCTGAAAAACCCAAGGGCCGAGGGCTCTCCACAGGTGCACCGAGAAGGGACTGCCACTGCTGTTCCCACCACCCCCCCCGCCCTGGCCACAGTCACTGGGGTTTCTGTGCACATACTGGACTGCATTCCTTAAAAGACGTGAGAGGTGGAAAGCTGTTCAAGAAAGGGTAGTGGCACAGCCACTCAGACTATCTAATCTGTTCGTTTCTGTCTGAAGGAGCTGGAGACTTCTGGGTATCAGAGAAGTTTGAGGGTCATTCAACCAGATGAAAAACAAAACTCATTCATTGCAGATACCCAGATATCAGATGTTTTACCAGAGAGCCTTTCCAAGTCTTTTGTTTCGCTCTAGTTCACAATGCAATATGAAAAGGATATGTGAGGTGCTAAGTTGCTTGAATGCCACAAGCAATAAAACCTAACGGAATTTATCCAAAACCATCCTTTTCAACCCATGATAGAAGCAGTTATTACATAGCTGCCGATAAACTAGGCTTATTAGATATATTGCAGTGGGGTAAAAAGTTATTCTTTTAGTGCTTGCCAAACTATGGGATCAGGTTTCCAATCAGTTGTTATGACAGTGCGTTGCCATTTATGTTTGCCTCTGTTGATTTTGGTTTTATATATTTTCATTGTAAACAATTTTATAATCATTCTTTCTGCTTTTTTTTTTTTTTTTTTTTTTTTAGTAATACCATTTCTACTTTTCTTTCTTTGTCTTTCAAAATGCCACTGAATCACATAACCCTGGACGTTGATTAAAAACAACTAACATTCAAAGGCCTTAGTACTAACTTAAAGCAACCAAATCTTCAAAATCGCTCTTGACTTACCTTAATCTGGGATAGCTGTGTTTATAGCATGTAACAGACTTGGATACCTCTTAAACTAACATTTCTTTGGTTGACTGTTAGATGTCTGTGGTTGCATTAAAAATTCCAATAATTAAAACTAATTCACTCTTTTTCTAGTTTAACAAATATTTCTAAATATCTTAATATATTTGAGTCATCTTACTTAACTATTAAAAAGTATATTTCCTCAGACTTTAGATTTCTTTCATAGCAGGCAATTCAAGGGTACTTCGCCCCAAGATGGAATGAAAAAAAAAAAAATCAAAGCAAACATGAAAGTCTCTGTCTGTAGCTAACAATGACCAAGCAGATGCTCTTAGTCTGTGAACAAATGATGTGTTTTTATTCCAGTTAAGGTAGCAAAATTGTATTAGCATAATTATGTTAGCATAATATATATTTATGCCAATTCATAGATTTCCCTAGACCTAGCAGCTGCCCTTTAATACTGATTTATGAAAAGGAGAAAACCATGAGATAAAACATTCCATGAGTTTAATATAGGTCATTTAGAAAATATACACTTTCTAAATCTAATTTTTAGGTGAAACCCTTAAAATTTCTAATGTTATATAACAACTATTTAAGAGGGGTTGGAGGAGAAAAGAGAGAATTTAGTTCAATGGGAGATTCGAGTTATCCTGGCATTTGCTGCAATCAGATGTCTCTGGGGATCCTATTGTGAATAAAGAAAAAAAATGGAAATTTAGAGTCTACCTGACCCTCCAAGCTAAGCATATAGACCATGTAAAGGTGGCAGCCACTTGCTGGCTGATACTGTTTTAAGAGCATCTCACTCAGACTCTCTCCCTGTGTCTATTGCAGGTGTACGATGGGAAGTCCAGTCTGGAGAGTCCAATCAGATGGTTCACATGAATGTCCTCATCACCTGTGTCTTTGCCGCTTTTGTTTTGGGTGCATTCATTGCAGGTGTGGCAGTATACTGCTATCGCGACATGTTTGTTCGGAAAAACAGGAAGATCCATAAAGATGCAGAGTCTGCCCAGTCGTGCACAGACTCCAGTGGAAGTTTTGCCAAACTGAATGGTCTCTTTGACAGCCCGGTCAAGGAATATCAGCAGAATATTGATTCTCCCAAATTGTATAGTAACCTGCTAACCAGTCGGAAAGAGCTGCCACCCACCGGAGACACTAAATCGATGGTAATGGACCATCGAGGCCAACCTCCTGAGCTGGCTGCACTCCCCACACCCGAGTCTACACCTGTCCTGCACCAGAAGACCCTGCAAGCCATGAAGAGCCACTCAGACAAGGCCCATGGCCATGGAGCTTCAAGGAAAGAAACGCCCCAGTTCTTCCCTTCTAGTCCTCCACCCCACTCCCCCTTAAGTCATGGGCATATCCCCAGTGCCATTGTTCTTCCTAATGCTACCCATGATTACAACACATCTTTTTCAAACTCTAATGCTCATAAAGCTGAAAAAAAGCTTCAACACACTGACCACCCTCTTACAAAGTCCTCTAGTAAAAGAGACCACCGGCGTTCAGTGGATTCCAGAAATACCCTCAATGATCTCCTGAAGCATCTAAGTGACCCAAATAGTAACCCCAAAGCCATCATGGGAGACATCCAAATGGCTCACCAGACCCTAATGCTGGATCCTGTGGGACCGATGTCTGAGGTCCCACCCAAGGTCCCTAACCGGGAGGCATCGCTCTACTCTCCTCCTTCCACTCTCCCCAGAAATAGCCCAACCAAGCGAGTGGATGTCCCCACCACCCCTGGAGTCCCAATGACTTCTCTGGAAAGACAAAGAGGTTACCACAAAAATTCCTCCCAGAGGCACTCCATATCTGCTATGCCTAAAAACTTAAACTCACCCAATGGTATTTTGTTGTCCAGACAGCCCAGCATGAACCGTGGCGGGTACGTGCCCACACCAACAGGGGCGAAGGTGGACTACATTCAGGGAACACCAGTGAGTGTTCATCTGCAGCCTTCCCTCTCCAGACAGAGCAGCTACACCAGTAATGGCACCCTTCCTAGGACGGGGCTAAAGAGGACACCGTCCTTAAAACCTGACGTGCCACCAAAGCCTTCATTTGCTCCTCAGACGACATCTGTCAGACCACTGAACAAATACACTTACTAGGCCTCAAGTGTGCTATTCCCCATGTGGCTTTGTCCTGTCCCTGTTGCTGAGGATGGTGTTGTAAGGGTACCTTAAAATAAGAGACTCACTTGTATTTTAAGAGAACCAAGTGGCCAAAGAAACTCTTTCTAACTTTGGCAACATCAGAACTTGCCACATGTAGCTACTGCAACAAGGCTTCTGTGTACTTGCGCGAAAACAAAGGAAGGTGCTGGCCATTCCATTTCTTTTGTTTGAAGCTGAAGAGAGGGGTAGCTCTGAGAGGCTACCTTCCCAGTGTAAAGAGCCGATACAGTACGCAGAAGAATCTGTGAGCAAATACTTGAAAATGGGTTCAACTTAGACTGCCATGATGTGTGGTCTTCCCATTAAATGTGAACATTTTAATATGTATGCATTCACCTTGCCTCTTGCACAAATGTCAAAAACAATGGTAATGTCTCAAAGAAACAAACTTGTAGATTACCAAACGATTTGTTAAAAATTCAGTCTCTGACCCAAACTGTAGCATTTTTTCATGTGGGGCATTTTTTTCATGCCACCAATGAACTGTGGTGTGTGAGTGTGTGTGTGTGTGTGTGTGTGTGTGTGTGTGTGTTCTGTACCCACTAGGATTTGTTTAGGTTCCCATTGCATCTTGTTGTGCTATGGCGTTGTTTACATTGAGCATGACTGAACAAGAGACAATAGCTACTTCCAACAGCAGTCCATTGGGTTCAGCTTTGACAAAGAAGTAAAATCAAGGCTGATTTGACCATCCGTATGATTGACTTATGGGGTACCCAATGCCAGAATATAAAAGTTCTAAGTAATTGTGTGCTGCTATTCATTAAAACTTCTATGACAGTCTTGCCAGCCTAAGGAGATAGAGATGTTAAGAGGTATCCTTGATTTATCCAACAGTATTTTACAGTAGTAAAATTTACCTGTCCACTGTGAATCTAAGCCTGAGTCACTATTTAACCTTGGACACTAATAAGGTTTTATTTTTATTGTGTTTGGTTTTTCCCATGTGGTAAAATGTCTCTTCCTTTAACTCCTCCTACCACCAAGATTTAAAAATTTTTTTAAAAGACAAAAGAAGGAAATGTGAAAAGAATTGTGATTGGCTTAACAGACAGTCTGAAAACCTAACAGTGGTGCAGTCATGTTGTCTATGTTGTTGTTATGTGAGAATTTTTCTCCCGAGTCATGCAGGTAATGACAAAATACTGTAAATATTACATGTGAGTTTACCTGAATCTGTGCATTTTGTGCCTTATTCATGAGAATGATAGAAGTACTAAAATATGTCAAGTGTTTTCAGTATAGCACATCATTTACTGAGTGCCAGTTGTAAATGTTTTTCAACCAGCACCTGAAAAGACTTTTTAAAAAATCATAAAAACAACCTAGAACAATTAATTGTAAAACAGTCCACCCAAATAGCAGCATTGCGTCCTTTGCCATGATAGACATTCCACTCCTGCTTTCCTAAGGATGAACCGGCAATAATGTGAAGCCAAATGAGGTTTCTGGGGTAATGTAACACCTGCAGAAACCATAGTCATTTATTCATAGGTTTGCAGAAGCCACTTGCAGTTGTTGATGGGCAGCCCCAATGACTGTTGCAGTTGATATGCTGAGCACCACACCACGGTTTATTGACCCTCATCTAGAAAGTATCCAGGCAGAGGAATGCTCCTGAGTTAGTGAGACAAGTATGTTCCACTGATTTCTTGTGATAATGCTGATGATATACATTACCTGGGGGAGGATGGGTGACAGAAGAGCAGAGCATTTTTATACAAAGTGTAGAATACTGATACAGTTATTCTTTTCCTCTGAGAATATCGTTTTATAAAGAATGTGATTCCCTGAGATCTCTGGAAGCTCAAAAGCTAGAACTTCTGTTCTCGAAACACTTCAGCTTTGCAACTAAAATATTACAGATTAATAATAAATTAAACCAACAATAAACACTGCTCAGTCCACCGCCGGCAAACGTGTTTGAGTTTACCTTACCAATATTAATCCCGGCGTGTGGAAAACAGAACAGTAACTCTGTGTGATCCCCGGATAACATTTTGTAACATTGTGCTGCCTTGTAGTTTGTAATGTGAGTTCTATCAGTATTTATGTTGAAATTTCTAACATTAAATCTAGTCTCTATCCTGTTAATTTAATTTTTAAATGCTTTATCCATTTGTGCAAAGGTAAACACAAGATTGTATCTTTTTTAATGTTACGGCAAAATAACCCTAAAGTGAAGTGGCTCTATACTGTTTTATAGAGTACTTTAACATGTATAGATATCTTGTAAACTTGTATTGTGGATGTGTAAATAATATGTACCTCGGGTTTTTAACACCGCATGTAAAGTCAAAATAAATATATAAATCAGTATATCCTGACTTTTGATATTGAAGAGGTGTATAACGTATCATATTTTCAAAATGTTTTTGAGTCCACACCAGTGAGAGTTTCTTTTTTAAATATCGCCCAAAATATTCTTATCTGGAGCATTTGTTGCCCAGCAGGAATACACTGCCATTCTCTTCTTGGGAAGCTGATACTGATGGACAGAGTCCTGAAATATTGAGAAACAATCCCCAAAACCAGCAGTCAAATACTATAGGCAAACATACTAGTGGCTCATGTGTCCACATATCTAGTTCAACAGACATTGTTAAAATTCATGACTTGTATTCCCACATTTTTTTTCTGTGTCATTTTAAGTCTAAAATTTTAGCTGGTATACCGGATTCCAGAGAACATTTCCTGCTCCTTGGTATATGGTATTTCTCAATTCTGTTGTTTTAACTCAATAGAACATATTATTAATAGATACCGTTTCCAAATATTGAAATGGAAGATAAAATTATGATTTCTTTTGGTTCTTCCCTTAGCATGGACTGAGTTGATGGCTGCTGTCATTGGATCTTCTGGTTGCTGATGGTGTCACGCCACTTCTGGGAGAGACAATGGGAGTGTTTGTAGGAACCCCTGCCCTCTTGGGTCCAGCTGCTGCTCCTGGCTGAAGCCCCTCTGCGCCTCCTCTCTGTGGCCACATTTTTTTTCCTCAAGAGTCCCAGCAGCATCTCTGCAGAAGCTGCCATATCTGTCTCGGTCCTTGTTTTGCACAATGTCATCTAAAGAGGGGTGCTGCATTTCTGTGTTAGTTCATGGCATCAGGAGCTTTTTTCATTCCTAGCATGGCGTAGTCTGGCTTAGAGATGTGAGGAAGAGTGTACAGGAATCCTCTCGTGAGAGCAACATTGGTGGAGCGCCGATGTGCCCCGTTTCCCAGCCACCAGCACTACCGCTGGGCAGGCGGCAGGCAGCGCCACCAGTCATGGGGCCTGACGCAGTCGGCGCCCCGCGGTCCCCTGCGGGAAGCTTGTGTGAGCTAGTCCGCGCGGCTGTGCTCAGCCGTGCTGGGGAGCAGGCTGCGAGGGTCCCCCTCCTTACGGGCTTGCAAAAGTCCATTTGTAACTCTTGGCATTTAAACGAATAAAGAAAGAGGCAAGGGAAATATATCTTCATCCTTGTTTCTTTCTGGGCTTCTTCGGCATTGTAATCTCTTTCATTTACATTCTCTATTTCTGTTAAACTGGTGTTTATTATACGTTCTGGCCATTACACCAGTTTTTCTGGGTTCTTTGATTTTTTTTTTTTTTTCCTCAAAAAGAGCAACCTTCTCTTCTCCCCTGATAGACAGGCTTAACCTTTTTCAATTGTGGACAGCTTTGATAATTAATAATGAATGCTACAGACTGAGCTGAATTTTACTTTTCGGGAGATTTCCAGACCCCTAAAACTCTGAATCTTTAATATAAATACTTTGGTATCATTTGAGAAAAGAAGCTTTTCATAAGGAAGACACTGTAAAGGCACAAATTAATTAATCAGGACAGACCACCTGTTCCCTGGGTCCAGAAATCCCATTGATTAGACATTTAGGCCACTCTGGGGTGTGGCAATTTGAAAGCAGGTGGAATATTTGAGGCACTGGTGCAGGCTAAGAAGAAAGGAAGGGACATGCAAGGCAGGAACCTGATGGCTGAGGTGCTGGCCAGGTCCTAGGACTGGCCTTCCTGCCATCTGAGAGAGGCCACCTTTCCCTCCTGCCTCCCAGCTCATCCTCATCCTCCTTGTCAGAGGAGAGGGCAAAGGAAAAGGTGCTCAAAATAGCCCTGCATCCAGGTCTGAGAGCTGCGTTCTAATGCTGACTCCATTACTCATAAAGCCACTCTGTGGCACTACATCTCTTTCCATTTTAGTTTTCTCATTTTTGAAAAGAGATGGCTTGGCATTCATGTCTGACAGTTTTATGTTACCTGTCAGCTCTATAATTCTATTACCAATTTTATGAATGCTATGCTTAAATATTACTCTTTCAATAGCTGGGTTTGTAGGCTTTTTATGGGTGTGTGAGGTCTCTTCCTGTTAGATGTGAGATATAGGTGGAATTAGCAATAAAAGAAGGCATGAGAAACAATGCACTTTAAGCCATTTAACGTGGGTCTATATTTGATGTTTATCCTTTTTGCATCTATAACATGCAAAACAAATCTCTGCCAATGTTGAATTCTTTATCAAATAGATGTGATATCATAAACAGGAAAAATTGGACCTATAATAAAATCAAACTTTAATTCCCGTGGGAATCAGGATGAGGGGATGGGAGTGATCAAATGCTGGACATGTAGATCATGAATCAAGTGGAATTTACACACGAAGGAAAATAGAGTATTTTTAGATACTGTCCCATGATATGATTCTTTTTAAAATTAGGTATTGATTACTGGTTGGTAAATCTCTTTGTAACATGCAGTTGGGTTCATCTTAGCCTCTTATGCTGGGTTTCAGTCAAAGAAAGTGTGAAAATAAGACATTTGTTACTATGCCCCATTACTTGTAACTGCTCTTCATTTGTGAGAGGTGGACCCAGGTGATGCTACTGTGGAGACTGACTTGAGGCCAGGTAGAGTGGATGTAAGAGGGAAGATTAGTCAGTGTCGACTAGCCCTGTCCAGTGGAAGCTCCTGTGCTGGTGGAAATGTTCTCTACCTGTCATAGCATCTGAGCACTTAGCATGTAGACAGTGCCACCGAGGTGCCACATATTGGACGGCACTGGTCCAGAAAGCCACTGCCGCTGCTACCACTGTCAGAGGTCAGGTCACTGCTCTGAACGCAGCAATTCCTAGGGGAGTGTGTCTCTGATTACAAGAAGAGATGTGCTTTGTATATTTTGTTCATCTACCCTTCTGCCTCACAGACAGCTGGGCTCACAATGGATCACCAATCAATCACAGATCTAGCTTGAGGTTTTATTTTCTTTTCCAATTTAGAATCTGTTAGGAGCACAGTCACTAATTGCTGAGAGAGAGTTAGCACTTGGGTTGCATGGATAGGCTTCTCTTAGGGTTTTTTGTTTGCTTGTTTTGTTTTGTTTTATGAGATTTTGAGGTCTATTCAGTTAATCCCCAGAATGCTTTCTGTTGGAAGGGGACAAGATCTGTCATTCCCACTTTCAAGGTACAGAAACTGAGGTCCATGGGGTCTATGACAACTATAAAAATACAGATGATAGCTGATTCAAAAATCAAGGTTAATTCACCCATTCTCACACTCATGTCCTGTGTACAAACCAACACACTCCAGGAAAGGGCCAAACAAAAATATCAGTGTCCAATCAAAAAGGATGGCCTCTCTCCAGCGCTTCATGTATAATGAGAAGAAACAAAAAAGGTAGAATAATCATAGTATCCAGGGATATGTGCCAAACATCCATTGAAAAATAAAATATTGAGTGAATCAGTCACATGCTGGGCCATCATAATGAACATGCCAAATCAATTACTTGAGGAAAAAAATCTATGGATTGAGTTGATGTGTAGGCTGAAAGCAACCAAAGAGACTGGACTCCGCGATGTTAAAAGAAACTAACCTGATGTGTCCAAATTGTACCAAGTTTCTGGGCATCCTGCCAGGTCTACATCTGTGGACTGTCAGAGGCTCAGGGGAGAATTCACTTTATTTCTCATGCTGGGATTTCTTCATGTCGAGCTAGGGCTGCATATTGGGAGTTAAACACAGTTGTAATTTTTCCACTGTCCCCTATGGTTGGGGAAGCTGTAGGAGTCAGGCTTGATCTTAGAGGAGAATGTTTTCTGGTAAGCCACAGAGTAGCACATAGAAAATGTCGAAGAAGCATATTTGATGACCGCCCCTCAGTTTTATCTTAAGTCAGATGACAGGGCCTGGCCAGATATTTGCAACTGTTAGTGCTAATAAGCATACGAGAAGCATAATCCCCTTCTTAGGGTTTGCAAATCAGGTTCTCAAACTAAGAGGATTATAGAATTCTTTAAACACTGTGAAAGGGGCATTCCAAGAGTTTGGGGACAGCTTTAGAAAGTGTAAAAAGGAAATAGAACCCTTAGGGGACTTCTGCACATTTGAAAACTTCAGGTATTAGTGAGCATTTGGGAATTGAGTTAGGCTCCAAAGTTCAATGACATCGCAG
Source organism: Furipterus horrens (assembly GCF_987537825.1). Taxonomy (NCBI): domain Eukaryota; kingdom Metazoa; phylum Chordata; class Mammalia; order Chiroptera; family Furipteridae; genus Furipterus; species Furipterus horrens. Next base: position 153,268,783 of record NW_028327173.1, read on the forward strand.
GTTGAGTGACAGGACCACTCGCTGGTCCAAGCGATTGTTTGTTGGTCAGTATGCACCAGAGGCAACTCGTAACATTAAAATCAAAACAAGATGCAACCTAAATCAGTGGCCTCTTCAGACTGCCCATGTTAAGTAAGGTTGCCCCTGAATAAGTCCATCTGAATTGAAGGACTTACGAAGCTGTCATCCCAACCCTCCTCCGGAGAGGTAACAGCTAAACTCTTAGTGTCTGCTTACTTTACAGAAATATTTATCATAAACTTATTTAATGAAAATAGTAAAATACCAAAGAAAGTGATAGAATTCAAATGATTTTAAATGTAAATGTACACATAGAAGAGAATCTAGAAAGAAACACAAAAATATTAAAGCTAGTTATAATAATTAAAACTAACAAATTTTGGAAGTCTCTAAGTTTGAGTCTCAGTTTGTTAAAGAAAAAAAAATCATGACTTGACTTAATTATTTGGTCTCAAGAAAAGTTGAACTCTGCTCACTGCTGAAAACAAACTCCCTGAAGGTATGATTTATCTGAAAGGGAGATGTCCCTGGTTGGTTATGACTGACCTGGAGGTCCCCAGGTTTCTAAAGTGTGTAAACAATGTGTTTTGGTTTCTTCTTCTTCTTCTTTCTTCTTCTTCTTTCTTCTTCCTTCTTCTTCTTCTTTCTTCTTCTTCTTCTTCTTCTTCTTCTTCTTCTTCTTCTTCTTCTTCTTCTTCTTCTTCTTCTTCTTCTTCTTCTTCCTCTTCCTCTTCTTCTTCTTCTTCTTCTTCTCCTCCTCCTCCTCCTCCTTTTGTTTTTTTTTGTTTGTTTTGTTGAAGATGCTGAGACTCAACTGATGAAATATGAAAATTTTAGAAATACAGAAAAGAGGTTTCTGAAGAACAGAGCAGTCGGGACAGCAGCCAGAAGCTGAGCGGGGTATAGAGGAGGCAGCAGAGGGTCCATAGCTGGAACTCAGGATAGAGAAGCTGTGTCAGCTCTGTCTAGTTCTGTCTCAAAGGGCAGAGATGCAGAAACTTACACAGACCTAGTTTCTCCTTTGTCTTCTCTTCCAGAATAACAGAAAGCACGGAAGCAGGTGAATAGAGAGCACGCAGGTCTGAGACAATGAGATTGTTATGGTAATGACAACGTGTGAATATATGAAATAATTAGTGGAGCAAAATCCTCTCTGCTGTGACAGTGTGCCAGTTAAGGCTGTCAGGGAAGCCACACCCCTTTCCAATATTCCCTTGGCTTCCTCCTCTTCCCCACTTTTTAAAATGTGAATTTTCTAAAAAAAATTTTTTTAAGTGGATTTTCTCAATTTACCAAGTTCTGTCGCTGAAGAAGTGATTTTGCCCTTCCTCTTTATCATAGCTGTGTACCACCTTGAAGAGATTAAAGACTTTTTTTTAGATCATCTTAATCAGTAGCAAGCCAAAATGAACTTCAACTTCATTGGCATTTAGGGGCCTTGCTGTATGTCATCATATTTTTTTCCATTGGTGTTTCTACTGTTCTCACTTACACCAAGTGTCAATAGCCAAGACAGTCCTATAGGAAGATACTGTTCTTGGAAAATAAGCTTACAATGCAAATGGGAGAAAATTATCCCCCTCTTATTGAAAATGTTAAATTAATCACATAACTGGATTTGTGTCTCTTAGTTTTAGATTAGCCACCTACTACCAGGGAATGAAGGGATAGCCAGAGGAAGAGCACTTTTCTCTTCTTTACATATATTGCCACAATTGAATAACTTTACAGAGGCTAAAAATGACAAGTGCCCTAAGTCCTTAATGCTGTCAATAGGTTCATTTTTAGAACTGCAGAGAAAAGACTTATAACAAAACCAATTTTACTATGGACGCAGTGATATAAATAAGAATTAAGATCTATAGCATCTAATCAACATTATCATGAAACGATGTTGAACAGAATGGTTTTATTGAAAGGTCTGCTGTGCCCCTTTCCAGTCTCTCTGACAGTGAGAACATGGAAACAACCCGGTTCTGGGCAGTAGAACCTGAGGCTAAGTCTGGGAAGGCACTGGGGAAGCTTCCCACACCAATAGAAAAGGAAGGTATGAGGAGAAGCTCTCTTCCTGCGGTTGGTGGGGAGTGACATGCAGTGGACATATCAGCACCTGCCGTCTCAGTACAGTGAAGGACGTGTGGTGGGAGAAAAGCCCACCTGCTGAACATGGAAGGGCAAAGAGACAGGAAGCCCTCAAATTCTCGATGACTTAATAGAGTTGCTGATCTCACCAGCTTGAAGCCCTTTATATTTTCTATTAAAGGAGAGATTAATGATCTTATTGTTCTATTGCTTATCAGATATTGTCTCTTCCAGCTGAAAGCACCCTACCTGATAGTCACTAACATGCTCCACCCAGGTGGTCCTCTCACAGTGGAGGGATCATAGGAGAGAAACCTTCTCTCTCATCTACCTACCCTTATATAATTTGTTCTATATTAGTGATTTTCAATTCTGGCTGCCTATTAGAATCACCTGGGGAGCTTTTCAAAAATACCAATGCCTGGGCTACATCCCAGAACAATTAAATCAATTAAATCAGCATCACTAGAGTGGGCCTAGGCATTGGTATTTAAGTGCTGTCTGCAAGATTCTGATATGCAGCCAGAATTGAAATCCTCTGCTCTATGTTGTGTCTTTCCTATGTGCCATACAAATGTTAGTATATGTATTTGTCAACTAAGACCGAAAGAAACAGCTTGCATTAGCTTTCTATCACTGCATAACAAATCAGCACAAATGTAGAGACTTGTCAGCACACAGTTCTGTAGGTCAGAGATGTGGGCAGGCTGGACTGTGTTCTCTGCTCAGGGTTTCACAAGCCAAACTCCAGGTCTCTGTTGAACTAGATTCTTATCTGGAGGTTCTGAGAAAGAATCTGCTTCCAACTCTTTCAGGATGTTTGTAGAATTCAGTTCTGGTTGTACGACACAGGTCCCAGCTCCCTTGCTGGCTGTCAGCTGGAGCCACTCAGCTTTCAGAGGCTGCCAGTATTCCTTGCCATGTGGCCTGCTGTTATCTTTAAGCCAACAAGGGTGTAACAAATCCTTCTCATTCTTAGAGTCTCTATGACATTCGCTTCTGCTACCAGCCAGAGAAAACTTGCTGCTTTTACAGAGCTTACTTCAGCATTTTAAATGATCACATCAGGTTCACAGCACAGGGCAACTTGGGGCTTTAAATATACTTGAAAAATTCCTTTACAGCAGTACCTATATTATTAGCATTTGACTGATTAGCAAGGAATGGGAATCTTGATGGTAGAGGACATCTTTAGAATTCTGTACAGCACAGTATCCCAAAATGTAGTGGCTGACAACAATAACCATTTATTGTCTCAAAATTCTATAGGTCGGCAATTTGAGCAGGGTTCATTTGTGCGGCTCATCTCTGCTCCACATGGTGTTGGCTTTGAAGTCAGTGAGTTGGTTGGCTCTGGAGCTGGTTGGTTTTTGATAGTCTTACATGTCTTGGGCCTCAGCTAGGATGTCTGGGATAGCTGGACCTCTTTTTTACATGATCTCTCTCTCTCTCCTCATCTCTCTTCCTCTCTGTATGATCTCTCAGCCTCCACGAGTCTATCCTAGGCTTGCTTCAAGGTGCAGAGTTCCAACAGAGAATGAAAGCTCCAAAACCTCTAAGCAGAGGCTTGGAAATCACACAGAATCACAGCTGCCACTTCCTTTTGGTCAGAGTAAGTCATAAGGCCAGCCCAGAGTCAGGGAGTAGATTCCACCGCTTGATGAAAGGAGCTGTAAAATATATACAGCGATATATAATATGTCATAGCGAGTGATCAATATTTATGATGATATTCTAACAAAGAAGTGTTTGGATGGCTTTAGAGGTACAAAAATCACATGTAGCTGGACCTGAGTTATCCTCAGCTATAGCCCAACACATTTCAATTGGCCCCGATGGAGAAAATCCTCACAAGCTGACCCGAACTCTTGTTACGGCATGACCGTCAGACGCCCGCAACCCAGATGGCAGAAACAAACAAAACAATCTGCTTCTACAAGTCTGACCTTTCAAATCCTATGGTGCCTACAAAATCATGCAACTGGAGGTCCAGCACTTTAAAGGTACATAGGAATCAAAGAATTCTCTTTCCCACAAGAATGTTAAAAGGTGAGGTTATTTCTCTTTCTTAGTTTGAAGATAGTCTTGTTTGCCATTAAGGATCTAGGTGTTCACATGACTTTATACTTTACTTAAATGGTAAATAATTGAACAGATTCAGTTCACACTAGTTTCATGAGGATACATTCTTTTCAAAAAGTATACAAAACCCTTAGACCACGAAGGTGGATAAAGTATATTTATTTCCAATAATGGAAAATATAGTTAAGGCAGCCACATTTATGTTTGGACCAAAAAGCCCTTTGTTCCCTGAAGTTTTTATTGTCACTTTTTGAAAGCAACAAGAGCTTAGATGTATTGTACAGCAAACGTTGTACCACACCAACTGCTCTTCTACGTAACCATCAGAATGATCTTTCTAAAACAATCTTGGTGGCTAAAATATTCTTGATTGCTTATAAAGCTTCAGTCATTCTGTATAGCAAAAAGAATAAGTAATACAATCCAGCTTCTTTAGTTTTATATACAAAGCCCTTCCCAGCAAGGCCTCAACGACGGGTCCTCATTATTTTCTAAGTCATGCTTAGAAGCCAGAGTTGTTTGTTCAGTAACTTAGTTATTCATTCATTCAAACAAGTATGTATTGATGGCCTATTATGGACCACATATACAGGTGGTTTTGGTTCTCAGAAAATGGGAAGAGAAGCAGATGAATCTCTGAGGTCATTTTATTTCTTTTTCCCATCATTAGCCATCATTCCCCATCCTGTGATCCTTGGAATGGGACTAAGTTAGAGCTTAGAAAATATGGAGTAGGGGAAAAAATTCCCCTTTACTTCTAGTTTTTTTTTGTTTTTTTTTTTTTGGCTGGCCGAATAATCAAATCAATAGGAGGCAGACTGACAAGAGAAAATCAAATTAATCTCTTGTGTACAGGAACCCCACATACATGAGAGAGTCAGAGGCCCTGCATACATGAAAGTTTAGGTCTTTTTTAATAATATTCCAACTGGGGGGGGGGGGGACAGTGAGCACTTCAGCTCAGAGCCCTGTTCTGAAGTGGGACCCAACACTTCCCTTGCTCCCCAAAAGGCTACAAACCAAAATCATGCCCAGAAGTTCCCCATCCCTTATCTGTCAGCTCTCTCCTTCAGGATCTGGGGTGCGATGTCATCAGTCTCCATGTAACAGTCCAGGAACACATGTGCCATGTTGCGCTGGATCATGCATGGTTCTCCGCATGGTTCTCTTTCCCTTTTCAAAACCACATGATTCTCTCCTGCCTCCTTACAAACCGCATGCTTCTCCTCTCTCCTTGAAAACCATGTGGAGTTCTCAGCCTCCTTGTAAACCGCATGGAGTTCTCCCTTCCCTTTCAAAGCTACATGGTTCTCTCCTTGCAAATGGCTACGGCCTTATATTTAAATCCCTGACCGTGGCCTGTGATATGGTGGGTGTGGTAACCGGTTCTGACCATTCACAGAATCTCACGCAGACCCATATGCTCTTTGCTCACCATTCTATGGTCAAAACCCCTCTTATCTCCTTCGGGTCTTGGAAGAACCAAAGCCACTTGCATAACTAAGATCCTCGCTACCAGCCATAGATATGCAAAGGCATCTTGAAAGCTGCCTCCTTCCCCCATCCTCCAACTGCAGGCTCTGGGGATCCTGCTCTGTAACAGTGGGACTCGGACCACAGTCGATAAGGTGTGCTGTGAATGAGCACCACACAGTTCTTTACTGGGGTCTGGGTGCAGACCACTTTGTTGTTGGACACACTGTAGACAGCATCAATGATCTCTGTTTTATGTGTACAGCACTGCAAGCCCCAGGCATTGCTTATGTCCAGGGTCAAGGCACAGCACTTCTTGTTGTCTCCCTGCACATGGACTGTGTGTATATGGCAGGGGCCAATCTTAGTGTTGGCAGCATGGTGTCCCAGGTCAGTGGTGGGGCTTTGTGATGGGGCTTTCTCTTGCACCCAGTCTTTCAGCACTTGTACCAGTTGTCCTGAGAGATGCCCATGGCTCAGCACTGGCTGGAAAAAGTGCAGTGACCCTTTGAAGCCACCAAGGCACCTTACCTCATCCTTAGCTCAGGATGTCTGAGATGCTCATGTTCCCTTTCTAACTCTGAACCTCTTGTGCACTTGAAGTCTCTGACTCTCACATGTATGTCAGGTTCCCATACATATATCTGTAATTAAAGTTGGTTATTTTCTTTTGTTAATATGTCTCATGTCTGTTGATTATTAGAGCAGCAAGAAGAACCTTGAGAGTCGAGGAAAGTTGGTTCCTCCCCAGCAGGTCTAAAGGCGAGAAGTGCTGTCTGCTCTTACTAGACCCCTATTCCTTCCCCTTTCTCTTTTCATTTCCCTGCACCCTGCCCACAGTTTTGTAAATTCTTTCTTTAGTAAACTCTACTCAAATTGTCCTCATTTGAGTGTGTTGTCAGTTTCTTGCTCAGACCCCTAACTGACACAGCATTTTGTCAATGACAATAACAGCTCCCGTTCACTGGGCCACTTCATATACATTTTCTCTCCTTTGATCTTTCAATAAACTAAGTGCTTGGGACTTTTAACATAATTTTACCCCTGAAAGTTTTGGTAAGGTAGATAATCTACCTTCAAGGTGCATCACTTGTGAAGCCTCACTTCAGGTATTACCTTCTCACATGAGGTCTTTCCTACTTGCAATAACCCCTTTCTCCTGAATTCAACCATTACTTTGTATCCCCTTCATAGCACTTATTTGTTGGTGTTTTATCTACTCTTCTCATCCAATGTGTGCTCCACAGAGCCAGGATTTGTTTCCTTCTCGGTTTTACCCTCTAGAATATACCGACACTCAGTAAATATGTGTTGAATGAATGCCCAATTCTCCTTCAGTCCTGTGTGTGTCCCTTTGTACTATGGGTCTCCCATAATAGCCTGGGATTATTTCCTTTTCTTTTACATCAAGAGCCCTAAACCCAGAGTTTAGATTGTTAAATTCTATTCATAGCAACTTTTTGGACCAGAAATTGGAAGTCTCAAATTGATTTTGAGGTTTTGAGAGGAAAATTAAAAGCCAAGAAGAAGCAAAAGGAGACAGAGAGACAGAGAATGGGGAGAGACGAAGTGAAGTTCTCCAGGGCTGGAGTTGCTCGAGGAGCTGTCTGTGGACCACTCATATGCAAACCTGATGCATCACTGTCTGGATCGCACTGAAGACCGGGGTCCTTCGGTGACTCACAAATAATGCAAACACTTCAACAGTTGTTGACACAATGTACCTTAAACCAACAACAAAGTAAAGCTAGTCATATTTCATAAGTAAATAATTCCTCTAGAAGTTCAAAACCAAACAACTCACTATCTTGAAAAAATTCAAATACGAATAGAGTAGGTAATGTATGTTCTATAAATACTATAGTCTATTCCCTTGTGGAAAAAAAATCCATATACTCAATTAATGACCTGTTGAAGCCCCCAGGGTACTTTACCTCATCCTTAGCTCAGGATATCTTATAGACTCATGTTTCCTTTCTAAATCTGAACCTCTTGTGCACATGGGGTCTCTGATTCTCACATGTATGTGGGCTCCCCATACATATGTATGTATTAAATTTGGTTATTTTCTCTTGTTAATCTGTCTCATGTATTTTGATTAAATTTACTGCTTATAACTATAGTATACGCCTACACAATTCCACATTTAAATTATCAAAAAAAGTTTTTAACTTCATATGATCCTTCCATAGATACAAGAAGTCATTTTCAAAAAAAAAAATAATTTTAGACTTAAAAAAACCTTGGCAATTATTTTTGTTCCATAAACCCACTGTCTGTATAGGTCTGGTCGCTGCCTGCTAGAGTCTAGATGAACCCCTGCTCTGAGTTTTTCCTGCTTAGGGAGGACAGGATTAAGTTTAACTGTCATTTCTCCCTTGTGTGTTCCCTGTTCCCACCATGAACTTCCCATGCATATCACAGTAAGGACATTTCTGGGAGCTTTCCAAAAACTGCAGGCTTTGAGTCCTTGAACCAGGGAGCCTAGTAAAGGGCTTGGCACGTGAATGGAACTCCAAATGATTAAGTGGGCTGGCTGAAGGAACTTGGACTTTCTTAAGAGGGTAAATAACTTACTCTTAAGCTATTTGCTTTCTAAAAAAATAAGTCATTTCCCCATTTGAAGTCTCCATGATCTTCATACTATATCAACTAGATATATATGACCCTTGCTCTTAAAAACTGCTCCTCAGTGAATGCAAACTGAGTTGGAAAGCTCCAGAAATTGTCATAGACTAGCCTGGATGTCTAGAGGAAAACATCACAATTTGAAATGAGAAGAATGCTGCCCAGAGGGCAACACATGACAGAAACAAGCTGAGCAACTCCCTTTCTGGCTATTCAGTGCTGGATCCACGACCCCATCACTGCTGAGATGGACCAATGGTTAAAAATAAAAACCGCACCTCTGTAAGTCACAGGTGATGCTTCAGCAAACCTAGAGAATTTAGATATAAGTGTTCTTTTTATTCTTGTCAGATGGGGTTTTGAAATCTAAAATTCTTGTTATTTCCATAGAGACATTGTTCCACCAGAAATCTTGCAATCATTGAGGTGTCACCTGATCACACCATCATATTTGGAGAAGAAAACCCATGCAGCCTACGTCCCAAAGTAAGACTGTGCAAATGTGTCCATCACCATGACTACGAGGACACACCATGGCAAGGACAACATCCCACTGGGGCTAACTGAACTTTCTGTGGGTCTCTGGGCTTAATACAGCTGTGTCAGCAACTACTTGGCTAGCACCCTCTGTCCCAGGGTGGGTTTAAATGGAGCAGCATCAAAGCATCTGCATAAAAATTGTGAATTATCAGGGATCTGCAATTCCCTGAATTAATCTGGCTTTTGTGTTTGACCACTAAAGTAAGTAAACATGATGGTATGTTTTGGGCTATTCCTTCAAACAAATTCTACCCTCACCTTCAGATGAATGACTTTTAAGCCCCAGGTGCTGATCCAAACAAAAGTTACAAAAAGGTGGAGGGGATATTTTATAGAACATCTAACTCAAGAAATTTTATGGTTATTTTTGTTTTATAACTATTTTGCTGTTTTTAAACAGTAAAGCGTGGTTTAGGTCAAAGTGCACAGTACTAGGGCTCAGGATCAGGTTCCTCCTTTGCTGTGTGAATCTGTAGCCTCAATTTCCTGGGTAACAAGAGGCTGCATTGACTGAACTCTAACATTATGTTAAGTCTTGCTTTTGAAGTGGGAGCCAGGTGACCTCGGATTGCATGGCCATCTCTGTCATTTCTTTGCCTATAAACAGTGTGAACTTGCCCTTCTCCAAAAAATAAACTATCCTTAGTTTAGTCATTGTTAAGTGGGTAGTTTAGTCATTGTTAAGTGGGTACAATAACAGTATATATCCCTCTTAGGGAGTTTCTGGAGATTAAATGTGAAGTGTTTAGGCAGCATTGACACTAGGAAGTGCCCCATACATATTATTCATATTAAAATTTTTATCATTACTCTGTCTTCATTGAGGAAAGTTAAACCGAAGCTCTTTTTATTATAAAGTATAATGCAGACCAAATGACTGGGGTGTTCATGTAAACATAGGCTGAATAACAAGGCTTTGTGGAGGGGCTTAAGTTTTATGACATATGAACAATGGAGAAGGAAATGTCCTTAAATACTGAAAAAGCTTTCACAGTGTGATCCTCTTCCAAGTGAAGTCACTTCTGTCTGATAAACAAGTCAGGTCCCATCCAGTGGCAGTATTCCAAGTGAAGCCTCCTTTTCTGTGTGTGATAGCAGTCTGAAATAAGCATTTCAATTAGATTCATTAAGACAGTTATTACTTGGTAATTGAATAGCAACAGATTGCAAAGGAACACTTATTGAGGTCTAATAAGTATGTAGGAAAGGAATCTTCTCCTTCTGTAATTCCATCAGCTATAAACCAGTATAATTAGATTCTTACTATCACATTCAAATTGAAGGGAATGTTGAGGCATATAATTGGCACTTAGGAAGATACCTGTATTATGTTAGGGGCTTTCATTTGCATACTTATTGTGTCAGTTTAAGTTGTTAAATAACTGAAATTAGTGGACAGTAGTAGGTCAAGTGGTTAAGAAAGAACTAAATTCTTAAACATTAATAAATTATGGTCATATATATTTTAAAATATAAAATGCAACTTTATTGTATCCATAAATTTGCATCAGTCCACATAAGATTTCACTGCTCCTCATGAACCAGTTCAAGACTCTAGATTATTTTCTTAAGTATAATAGATTCATTCATTCATTCATTCATTTGCAATTAGCTTTTAGCCACTGTTATTTGTAAAAGAAAAAAAAACATGTTATTTGCCATCAAGTTGATAATGGAGATAAGATAGTTTTATAAGATATAAGTTAAATATGCTGGGAGAGCAAGAAGAGAAGTAAAAAATAAATTATTTGGTATTTATCCTGTGGGACACAATACTCTTTAGGATTTTGATTTTTTATCAGTTACGCAAGTAGAATATTTCCACTTCCCAAAACAAAGCATAAACTTCAGAGACAGACCCTTAATCTTTATTATTTTTGATGCAAAATGATTACCAGGTTCTCTGTGTATAGCAAGTTAAATTAAGTACCTATGAAACTTCAGGTAACTTTTATAATGTATTTAAGTTTTGGAGAATTACAGTTAATGCAGTTATATTAATAAGCAACCAAAATATGGATAATCTAGTTAGTCTTTTCTTGAGACCAATAATAAAACATATGTAATTTCTTTTTAAATACAAGAGACTAGTCTCCAAAAAAATCCATAGGGAAACATAGAACAACAAAAGCTATTAAAATGGCTACACACGTGTGGCTATGAATGGTCCGGGCTGTATTTATAAGGTAAAAGGCTCCCTTGATTGGATACTGCTGCAAAGAAGTACCACTTCATTACCAAAGTCCCTGTGAGGCAGAGTAAAGCCAGTCCCCAAACCCCAACCCTGCTCCCACACGCACCGAAAAGTGGGACTTGATAATACCCATTTTTGATGTCTTTCTAATGAGTAAACCTTGCCAGAATGTGTACAAATTGTGAAAAGTTCCCATTGTTTGCAAGATTTCTCCCTCTTCTCTCTTTTTAACTGCCTACTTATCTAGTAGGGGACAGAGGGAAAGAAAATGTCTTCTTTACTCTTCTAGCCCCGTTTCGATTTTTCGATCAAAGCCCTGTTAATACCTTATATTTATAAATCCAACTTCTAATCTAGCAGATCAACCTCTCCCCTTCTTTGTCAGAGATCCCATCGTCTCCCTTGTCTTTTATGCTCAGTATCACAGGCCTGCACCTGACACTACACTTTCCTCCCTGTCCCTAAGAAATGGATGCCACTAAGGCTCATCACCTCCCTCTGCAACATCTCTAAAGCTCCATATTAGCTCTCCTTGTCTGTTAAACCTTTACCTATGTTTTATCCCGTGTGAAGACATAAAACAGACATGTGTAACAACCCAAGGGATTGATCTTGAATATAAGGGAGAATTTCTACATCATGAAACCCTGGAGAAAGATATGAAGAGAATCTGTTGTAGTGCTTACAAATGACAGACTTACCTTGGACAGGAGCCATTTAAAATTTTCTGAAGCCTGATTTTATTCATCTGCTTATTTGGGATTATTCTTCTTTTCTCCCATATACAGTCCTCACCTAATTCTTATCTCCAGCTCTCATTTCTGCCTCCACTGCTTCCTCTCAACCAAGTAAATGGATTTTTCCATTGTTGATACCTTAGCATTTCTTTGCAAATTCCCATCAACATCACCCTCAAGAATCACCACTTAAATAACTATTGCAATAGAGGCTAATCTGTATTTATTAAGCACTTACTGCATGCCAGACAATGCTCTAAGCATTTTGTAGCTATTATCTCATTTAATCTCATAGTGATCATACAGGGAAGTTACTATTATCTTATTTTCCAAGTTGGGAAAATAAGAGTTAAGTTAAACAACTTGTATAAAGTCACATAGCTATTAAGTGATAAAACCTGGATTTACACCTAGGATGTCTCCCTCTTAACTATCACAGTATAAAAGAGGTCACTTTATTAAATTTCAGGTTTGTTTCTGACAGAGCAGATGGCTGCAATATACCATTTGCAATATTCATCTTCTTTCTTCATGTGGATGAAAAAGTGGCCATGTACTAAACCTAATAAGCTCAGAGGAGGCCCAAATGGCTGATCTTACAAACCCAGAAACCAAAGTAACCACACAGGGCTGTCTGAATGTAAAAACTCATAGTTAAAAGTGGATCACGGTGAGTAGTCACGTCCTCAGTCTGCAACTACCTTGACAAAGATCAATCTTTACTTTTAAAACTGTATATTGTTTTTGTACATCTAAGATAACATACCTTTAAAATGACAGCTATTTTCTTTTCCAAACCCCCTTGGAGGAACAGCCTCAGGCACCAGAGCTCTTTGGCCTGGGAGTATGAGACCTTTCTGCCCCAGAAGCCTCATGACCAATGGTGGCAACAACTTTACACGTAGCCTCAAGCGGGGATCCTGAAGCCAGACAGCAGCTGGGAACAAGCTACGCTACCTGGATGACTGCTGAGCAGACACCTTGTGTTCCAAAGATGGTATTTTAAAACAGAGCTGGAATTCTGGGCACTCGCTGCCTTTTGTTTTGGCCTTGCTGAGGATGGGTGGATTTTGTCTGGGTTTTGCCGAGAAGATGGGCTTTGAGACAGGGAGTCCCTCATTCTCCCAGGTCATTCATCATTCGAATAAAAACCTTTTTCCTTTTTCACCAGCCTCTGCCTCTAGAGTTTGCCTTTTGGTGGAGGTGGGCAGCCAAACCCCACTTTGGTTCATTAAAAAGATTGGTTAATACCCTAGTGTTTCTATAACTTAAAACAAGTCCTAACTAATCCATTCAATTCATCCTCCATCAAATTTTATGTCTTTTTTTAATGTTTTTCCCAAACACCCTACAACCTGATGTAAGATGATCAGAAAATAAAGATTCCCTAGTAAATGGAACCTGGTAATTCCTGAACCCTTATTGCTTCTTCAGCTAAGAAAAGCTCTCTTCATGCCCACATCTAATGATTAGGCCATCTGTGGATCTGGCTTCCAGTAAGCCCCTGCCTGCCATAAGTCACACCTGAACTCAGCTGATCACTAAGCATCAGTACCATGAATCTAGAAGCATCTCAGCCACATCCATTTTGTCAGCAGGGGAAGATTAAGCTGTTCCTTGCTGCTCTATAAACAGTCCAATGTAGCCCTTAGAATAGAAAAACTCTGCATCACTGAACATCATACTGATGCCCTAGTATAGCAGCACATCAGTGCCAATACCCTGGGAACCAGAATGAAAAGGTGTTCTTGGCATCTGACTCGGAGCTAGAGCTACTACAGATCCAAGCTAAGAATGCTAATTATAGCAGGGGCAAAGAAAGAGAAAATGAGGAAAAAATAGCTCTAACAGAGAATAATAATTGGTAACCTGTGAATTTATATCCTGAAATGCAGCATAGGCTTTAGGAGTTTAATGCTGGAAAAGAGAAACAATGATTACAAAGAAAAAAGAAAGATTAATGTACCATCATTATTTATGCACTTTCCAACCTTAAGTATTTCCTTCCACTGAAATTCTAAAGAAAAAAAATTGTAAACATTTATTCTTTTCTTTTACTTAATCTTCATATTCCAACCTTTCTCTCTCTTTTTTTTTTTTTTTTTTTGAACTTTAAAATAACAATTATGGCAACTAGTAAAGTAAGTATAACAGGATGTACTGGCTCTAATATCTTGAATGTATCTCTTTGCATGTAGTCATTCCATCTACACTTGCTAGTAGGAAAAAATTAAAGCTTCTCTAATGAACCTAATTGGTTCCATGACGACTATACTTCTGAGGGCCCTAGATGGTCTGCCCCCAGTGGGAAGGAGTCTGATGAGAATTTAAGCACAAGAAACAGGGCCTGAGCATTGCAAGAGAGTAAGAGTTCTGAACACAGGTTGGCGGTTCCTACAGAATTTGTTCTTATCCAGGCCTGCAGGAATCTATGGCTGCATAACAGAGCATTCTCCACCTTAATAAAGTAAAACAATGACCATTGTATGCAGGTCAGGAATTGGCTGATTTCTCTGCATCAGGTGGAGCTGGCTGGCTGTGGTATTCAGCTGCTGACCGGGTTCATCTGGACAGGCCAGAGGCTTCACTCACATGCCTTGGCCTTGGGAGGGATGGCTGGAGACTGGACTCAGCTGGGCCCCTCCCTCTCCGTGGAGCCTCGGGCCTCCCTACATAGTTTCTCAAGCAGGACAGTGCCGTACTCTCAGAGGTCAGGGTGGAAGCTGCTAGTCCTCTAACAATCAGGGGCAAATCCAGGGTAGACTCACTTCCTCCACTGTCCTCTCGGCCACACGCAGGCCGTCCGGGTTCACAGAGAAGGCAGAGGCCCTACTCTCCATAGAGAGAGCGTCAAAGAATTTGCTTCTATCTCTAATCTGCCACATTCAGCTACGCTAGCACTGTGTGTGTGTGTGTGTGTGTGTGTGTGTAAGTGTGTGTGTGATCAGTTGTCTCTAATACATGAGGTCTGCCCATGTAATCTTGCTCTAGGAACTTTACTCCCCTTCCAAGATAAAAATGAGGCCCTTTTCTACCATTACTTCAAAAGGGTTACCCCGAGTACATCTAGCACATCGCCCTAGACCTCAGTTACATGATAGTGGTACACACTAGTGCAGTGACGCAAGCAGGCTTCCACCCCCGGTAGCGGGACCTTTGGGGAGCTGCTGGTCTATGAACTGCTGATCTGAGCTCAGAGGCCCCCACCCAGGAAGAAGGAAAGGGCTAGATCACTGATTGCTGTGGCATTTTGAGGCCTCAAGCGGGATTTCTGTGGGAAATTCTGTCTTCCACCCACACCCGCCCCGCCCTTCCCTTCTGACTGTGCAGCAGCGGTGATAAGGATCTCTGGCATCAGGCTGGAGATAACGTTCCAGTTCTTTTAACATGGTGAACAGTTGAATTTAAATTGCTGCAGGATTCAGGCAGCAGCAGCAGAAACAGGAGCTGCATTCTAGAATCAGAATGGTTTGTCTCTCCTCAGACACCTTGGGGCAGGGCCACAGAGTCCCCGTGAAATGCAGAGCACAAGCTTAGGAAGCCATAGAGACGAGCCACAGGACCGGTTACCGTGGGGGTGGGCAGGTAGGGTATGCCCTTTAATGTATAAGGAGCTTGGAGCCATTGAGAATTGAATATCCAAACTCAATCTGTGTTTTCTGGCTGGTGAAGACTGAGAGGTGCGCATTGCATAGATAGTTTTTTTTCTTTGTTGTTGTTGTATTTAGTGAACAGAGTTAAAATATCAGCTAGCTACTGACACCTGACTTAGCAAAAGAAAAGGTGAAAACAATGGAAGAATGATACAAAAATATCTCATTTATTCACTCTGTCTGCCTTGCTTCTCCATTTATAGGGTTTCTATTTCAATCTCAGCAGGGAGAGGTACTTACTGTCCTCCTGAGCTCTGGTTACAGGCTTTTGTAGAGGTCCCTGGGGCAGCCACAGGATGATCCTGCTTCAGGCTGGAAACGGGGGCTGTGCACCCCAGGACCCTTTTACCCTTGGGTTATGTGCTTAAATTGTAAACCTGGAACTTGAAAGGAATGGAAATTATTAATGGGAGTATCATTTATAGTTATATCTTGCTTGTTCTTTCTTTTAGTTTATTTCTCAGAAACATGAATAGTGTATTTCACTATAAATGGTCCTATCATGAAGGGGAGAAATTAATAAAGAGAAGCTATTTTCTCTTCTTTCTTCTCCTTCTTCTATTTTCTACAACTTTTTATACAGGAAATTTTAACCATACAATAAACTTGGAAGAATTCAACTGTGAATCACTGAATATTCAATAAGATTATATCATAATATCGAAAATCCATCTATTGAAATGTACTTACTCTAAACTTCAATTTGAATTGTAGCATAACTCAGTGTCCCTTAATGTGGTGAAAACTTTTAATAATGATTGTTGTGAATTACAGCAAACTTGAGGCAATGCTGTTTACTCTTTTCTTTCTTTTCTCCATTTTAAGGTAATTTTTTAATAAAAGCAAAAAAGAATCTCTAATATTTAGATGTACTATTAAGAACAACCACTGTATTACTGAAAAGAGAATAAGTTGTTTAAGTTAAAATTTATTTTATTAATAAAATGTTTCAGGGTAAGAGAGAATGTGTTGGGAAAATGCAAATATGTGTATGCATGTATATTAAAGAAAACTGTTAAATATCAATTTAACTATCCCTCTTATAAAACTAAATCTCTCAGATAACAATTGAAAGTTAATTCATTTCTTGAAAAGAGACTAAAAACTGAGGAAAATAAGAGACCATGAGCCATTGTGTAGATAGTAATTGAATATGTAGAATATCCCCAAATCATTAAATAAATGTTTCACACTTTTATTGAGGTATAATTATTATACAACATTGTGTATACATAAGGTACACAATGTAATAATTTAATACACATATATAATGGAATGATTATAAAAATAAGGTTGGTTAACACATCTATTACATCACAGAATTAGTGTATGTGTATATGTGTATGTATGTATGGTGAGAACATTTAAGATCTATCTACTCTCTTAGCAACTTTCAAGTATATAATATAGTTTTACTAACTATAGTCAACATGCACTATATCAGCGTCTCAGAACTTATTCATCTTATAACTGGAAGTTTGAACACTTAGACCAACATCTCCTTATCTCTCCCATTCCCCCCACCACCAAAACCAACCACCATTCTGCTCTCTGTTTTTATATTTAGCTTTTTCAGATTCCACAGATAAGTAATATCATACAGTATTTGTCTTTAACTGTCTGACATTTTATTTATCACAATGCCCTCATATTTCATCCATCTTGTCACAAACGGTGGTCATTTCTTATTTTTTATGGCTGAATAATATTTCAGCGTGTGTGTATATGTGTATGTATCACATCATCTTTATCCATTCATCTGTTAACAGAAACAGGCTGTTTCCATGTCTGACTACAATGAACATGCGAGTGTAAATATATCTTCAAGATAGTGATTCATTTCCTTCAGATAAATACCCAGAAGTGGGGGTGCCAGGTCATATGCTAGTTCTATTTTTAATATTTTGAGAAACATTCATACTGTTTCCCATGGTGGTTGCACCAATTTATAATCCCACCAACCGTAACAGGTTTTTAAAAAAATTTATTTAATCCTTACCTGGGGATATGTTTATTGCTTTGAGAGAGAGAGGAAAGCAGAGAGAGAGAGAGAGAGGGAGAGAGAAAGATTGATTAGTTCCCTCTCGTAGTTATCCCAACCAGGGATCATACCCCAACCTAGGTATGTGCCCCAACGGCTGACGGAACCCACAACATTTTGGTATACAGGACAATGCTCCAAACAACCAGGCCACCTGGCCGGGGCCAAGGATTTGCTTTTCTCCATGGCCTCACCAAAAACTTATTGTCTCTTATCTTTTTTATCATAGCTATTCTAACAGGTGTGAGGTGACATCTCATTGTGGTTTTGATTTGTATTTCCCTGATGTTTAGTGATGTTGAGTGTCTATTCAATTCTTCTGCCTATTTTTTAAATCAGATTTTTTTCAGAGGGCATTGAGTTGTATGACTGTATCATTTTATGAAGATAAAATGATAGATGTATACTAGAAGCACCTATCAGGTATGTCTTTTATAGCATATGGATGTCATACTCAGGAGGGAGTGACAAATTAAATGGGAAGTGATAGTTTCTTTGAGTGGCAACTAGGTAAGAAATGTCCAAACCTGTAGAGAATCTTTATAAGAGTTTAAGACAAAACCAATGACATTGCTGGGAAGCAAGATCTCAAATGCTCCAGAGAGAGCAGTTTGCAGTTTCTTTTATGCATTTGGAATTAAAGAGGGAATGTAAGGAAGATTAAATGAAGGTGGAAGAAGCAAGGTGGGAATTGGATTACAGGAAAGGCTATGTATTCTCTTGAAGGGTCTATAAGGAGGCATTTCAAAGGTGTGTTAACCTAAAGAAACAATGGACAGAGCTTGCTGAAGGCAAAAATAAATTTTTTATTTTATCCTCACCGAAGGACATACTTATACATTTTAGAGAGGGTGAAGGAAAGGAGAGAAAGGGAGAGAGAAACATCAATCAGTTGCCTCTCAGACACTCCTAGCTTGGGGATCAAACCTACAACCTAGGGATATACCCTGAACAGGAATTGAACCTGTGACTTTTTAGTTTACTGGACAATGCTCCAGTCAACTGAGCCACACTGGCCAGGGCTTAGAAGATCTTTTTTTTTTACCAGAGCAGCCAGATGAGAACTCAGACCAGCCAAGACTTTGAATCTGGCCTTATGGCTACCCTGAACAGAGACTCTAGCCATGCTCTCGACCTGCAGAACTGATACATGGGTGCTATTGTAAGTCAATAAGCTTGTGCTAACTTATTACAGAATGAAAATAAAACTAATACAATAGCTAAGTACAAATTTTGAAGCCCTCCCCAAGACAATTCACCAGTACTCATTCAATTTGTTTCTTTCAACATTTATATAAAAGTGGTGTTTGCACTGTTGTAGTCATGGAACTACTAATCATTGTTAAAATGATCAATTACAACGCAAACCATCCTAGTCCTGCAGTTTCAGTGTCAGGAACTGAAACTTTACAGTGCCCTTTGGGGCATCAGCCTTAATCCACTTTTCAGGTTTGCTTCTGTTAGGGCGGAGACCTCGTGTTGCCTGCCCCAAAATCTGCCACCTTAGTCAGGACTTACAGAACAGGCTATGGCCACTGGTCACTGTGTCCTTGGGAACTATGGCCTTCAGTCATGCAGGACCTGAGCCACCACCAGTGCTAAAACAAAGGGTATGCATCACCGGCCATGCACCCGATCTCAAAGTTCCCTGTTGTCAGAGGCAACCGAGGCATAGCTGCCAGCATCCTGCAGACACCTGGTTTCTCTCCCCTGAGCATTTCCCAGGAGCAGGGGCCATAAGTCTCCTGGACTTTCTGTTCCCACAGCAACCGTCCCTAACCAGAGGGCATTGTTATTTCACCTCCATCCTGGACTCTGGAGCTGACCAGCAGGGTGACTCAGTCCCCCTGGGGTCTGCTCCATGCCCTTACAAATTGTCCTCCCCAGTCCCTTGCTGCTGTTGTCCACCCAGACTCAGCCTGAGCATCCTTCAATAGAGGCTTTGAACTGGTCCATCCAACTCCTCGCTTCCTCAGGGCTCAAACCTAATGGCTTCCTTGATTCATGAGTCTTGAAACACAAAATGCATGAAGTTATATCTTCAGTTATGTCTTAAGTGACAATAACAATAGTTGACTACATAGATCCTAACAATACATTCCTAAAACTGAAAACACTTTGGAGTAGCACAAAAGCTTAGTAAAAATAGAGTTAAGAAAGAGTGACAAAGGTTTCCTGGGCTTCTTCCCTCCTTTCATCTTTTCAGAACAGCTCTAAAAGGGAAGCTACTCTGTTTTTTATTTGTACTTCTTTGTATGCAGATTTTAAAAAGAGCTTCGCTTAAGCACAACTGACAAAATAAACAACAAGTATTTAAGGGAAATAAAAGTTACTTACCCAGGAAAGCTATCATTTAGAATCAAAGGACAGATAAAGAGATTTCTAGACAAGAAAAAGCTCAAGGAGTTCATTACCACCAAACCAGTATTACAAAAAATGTTGAAGGCTTTTCTTTAAGTAGAAGAAAAACTAAAGAGATAAAAAAACATGAATACTAAATGGCAATAAATGCATATCCATCAAAAATTATTTGATTTATTTTTTTAATGGCATCTTGTTTTATTATTATTTTTTAATATATTTTATTTTAGAGAGGGGAAGGGAGGAGAAAGAGAGGGAGAGGAACATCGATGTGAGAGAGAAACATCAACCAGCTGCTTTCTACATGTGCCCTGATTGGGGACTGAGGTGCAACCCAGGCATGTGCCCCAACCAGGAATCAAACTGGTGACTCTTGCTTTTCAGAATGATGCCCAAACAACTGAGCCACACCAATGGGCTATCAACAATTATTTTAAATGCAAATGACTTAAGTGCTCCAATCAAAAGACATACAGTGGCTGAAGGAATAAGAAAACAAGACCTTTGCATATGCTGTCTACAAGAAACTCACTTCAGATCAAAAGACACACACAGACTTAAAGTAAAGGGATGGAAAATGGTATTTCAAGAAAATGGAAACAAAAAGCTAGGGTAGCAATACTTACAACAGACAAAATAGATCTAAAAAACAAAATAAACAAGCAAAACAAAAACAGACTCATAGATACAGGGAACATTTTGATAGTTGCCAGATGGGATGGGTTTGGGGACCATGGGTGAAAAGGTGAAGAGATTAAGAAATACAAATTGCTAGTTACAGAATAGTCATGGGATGTGAAGCACAGCATAGGAAATAGAGTCAATAACATAGTAACAGTCATGTATGGTGTCAGATGAGTACTAGATTTATCAGGATAATCACTTAGTAAGTTACATAGTGTCTAATCACTGGATTATACACCTAAAACTAATATAATATTTTATGTCAACTCTCATTGAAAAAAAAAATTACTTAAAGTATGAAAAGAAATTTTGCAGCAGATCATTCAGAAAAAGAAATTTGGGGGTAGATCATCCACCATAATCTATCCAG
Source organism: Furipterus horrens (assembly GCF_987537825.1). Lineage (NCBI taxonomy): Eukaryota > Metazoa > Chordata > Mammalia > Chiroptera > Furipteridae > Furipterus > Furipterus horrens. The sequence continues at coordinate 153,289,649 of NW_028327173.1, forward strand.
TTAGAAATTTATGATCAGATTAACCTGTGAGTTTACTTTCCCTCAATGGAATCCCTTTTTTGTCCTCAGTGGTAAGCAATGTGGTAAGACATTATAGACCTGAATAGGTAGGGTAAAAATAGCATACAGACAAGTTATGGAAGAGAGCAGAAGGCAGGAAACTGCAATGCTGCAATGTTGTAATGATGTCCTAAACTAATAAAGTACTCATATTAAAATAGTTAAAAGTAAGAAGACTGGCCTTACCAAGTTTTGGCAAGGATGTGGAGCAATAGGAACTCATATACTGCAGATGGAAATGTAAGTTAGTACACCATTTTGGGGCACTTTTACAGTTTCCTAAAAAGTTAAACATTCCTTAGCTATGTATTTATTCAAAAGAAATTAAACCATATAAAAGCAGCTTTTTTGTTAATGGCCATAAATAGAAAGAAGCCAAATGTTCATCAACAGATCAATAAACTGTGGTATACCCACACAATGGACTACTTCTCAAAAATAAAAAAGAATGAATCACTGGTACATGCAACAACATGGATGAATCTCAAAATAATTACGTAGAGTGAAAGAGGTCAGACAATAAATGAATGACTTTCTATACAAATTCTAGAATATGCAATGTAATCTATAGTGAAAGCAGATCAGTGTCTGCCTGGGGGTAGGAAAGAGGGGTAGGAGGAATTACAAAGAGTCACAATGAAACTTTAGGAATTGATATTTACGTCCATTATCTTGATTATGGTGAACATTTGATGGCTGTGTCAAATGCTTGTATCAAATACAGGTAGCTTACTGTGTGTCCGTTTTGCTTCAATAAGGCTGTTCTTTTTTATTTGTTTAATATTCACTGGGCAGATAGAAATAAAAGTCAGGAAAGATAAAATCCCAGGAAAGGAAGCTTAGTTGGAGACAGACTTCATTACTCATGCTTAGACCACGGGTGTGGGTAAGTGTAGAGGCAATTCAGGAAAACAAAATTCTTTCTTTGTTTTCCAACACTGGGAGATTTGCAAAGGCAGAGGTCTCATAAAGAAGGCAGGGAAGACCCTATTATTAAAGTCTCTGTATTTCTTAGGTTGTTCTATGTTCTGTTATTGTTGCTACACCTTAGTAATTGGACAACCCACAGCATAGTTTTTAGACATGTTTCCCAAACTTCTTTTCCGCAAGTTAGGAATTTTGCCATTTATATAGGTCAGGTTGTCTATATAGCGATATATAGATCACCCTGTCTGCACAGGACATTATTGTTGATATTGCATGAGCTGTATCCAAATGAAAGATGAAACCAGAAAGAAAATGTCTTTATTTCTTGGACAAATCTGTGATTTTGTTGACTCAACCTTATTTCCTCCTTTTGATGTGACTCCGCTGACCCACTCATTATCAGTAGGGATGCTCTTTGAGTTCTGTACCTTGAACTACTGTGCCAAGACTGGAAACAGATAGTCGTGACTCATGCCACTGAATCTGCTGGTGCCCAGCTTGCTGGGGTTATGATTGATGGTTCAAGCTTGGGTCTATTTATATGACATTTTCCAACCCACCCAGAGAGTTTTGTGAACTCTCTTTGTTTTCTCAAGTGTAATGAAACTAAATGAATTAACATGAAAATGGAAATAGGATTGGTCATATCTCCTGCAACTATTCTATTCAATTTATGGAGGGCCTATTATACATAAACATAACAGATGACATAGTTGCTCTTCAGAATTTATATTCTAGTCATGGTACCTACAGGAACAAAGGCAAAGAATGTTAACAAGGCAATTCAGGTAGTGATAGGTGCAGACATTGCAGAACTTGCTTCAGATGGTGTGGTTCGGGGATGGTCTCTCTGAGGACGAGATCCTGGAGTTTAAGTTTTAGTAGAGGAAGGCAGCCATGCAACTCTCTGGAGGAAGGGAGTTCGAACAGAGAGAAGAAGCAGGGGGGAGGCCTGCAGATGGGATGAGCTCATGTGGCTGGAGTAGAGGAAATGAGGTGAATGAATAGGAAGAAGTGAAGTCAGAGATGGAAAGAGAGGTCAAATATTTATAATGCCCTATTTGAATTTTCTTTAAAAGCCATTTACATTATTTGAAATGGGAACAGGACTATGGTGATAATCTGAGAAATGCTTCTGAAGAGATCAATCACTCTGCCGTGTAGCACACCAGGCTGGTAGCAGAGAGACCAGCCAGGGGACAGTTGTAGCCCAGAGATAATCGATTAGGGTGGTGGTGGACCAGATTTCAGGGGATCCTGGTGCAGCTGGTTGAGGACAACATTTTGAGAAACACTGACTCACAGCCATGGCTCTCAAACTTGGCTGTACATCAGAACCACTTAGGAGGTTTAAGAATTCCAGAGCCCAACCTGCACCCTGTACCAATTACATCAGACTTTTAGGAGTGGGACCAAGGCATCGATGTTTTCTAAGACTTCCCAGGTGACTCAAATGCATAGTCTAGTTTGAGAACCTGTGGCTAAAGCACTAACATAATGAGCCAAACAGTGATTCAGATGTGGACTGGGCAGACAGGGCCGTTTGTGGAACACCAATGGATGGTTGTTCTTAAAGTTATGATAGAAAGAGATGAAGAAGAACTGGATTTTTTTTTTTTTTAAGGGGGCTGGAATTCTTGGGTGAAGAAAACCACTCAAAATCCACTGTTGCTATAAGAATGTCCAAACCTGTGGAGAATTTTAATGCAAGTTTATTTGAGCCAAGCTGATGACGTATGTCAAGCAGTAGGTTCTCAAATGCTCCAGAGAATAACAGTCTTGCAGCTTCTTTTATGCATTTGAAATTAAGGAGTGAGCTAAGAAAGATTAGGTGGAAGTGGAAGAAGCAAAGCAATGGTTGGATTACAGGATAATTAACAAAGTGGGTACTCTACTGAGGGTGGTTATGGCTAATTTCAAAGGTGTATTAGCTTCACTGGAGAGGACACTCCAGCGTCATCGCAAGATGTCGATTCAACACGGGAGGAGACAGATACCGTGTCACTCCCGAGTCGGACTGCACAGCCATTCTCGGCGGTGCAGATAGACTCTTAAGAAGCTACACCATCGTCTCTCGAGACGGACGGCTGCCTCCATTAGCCTGGATGCCCAGAAACAGTGAACAAGGCTGGCTTAAAACCTTTCACTAAAGATTTCATAGCTCTGAGGCATAACCTGCCCAGGTAGGAATTTATGATCAGATAACCCTGTGAGGTTACTTTTTGTAGAAGTCCTCCACCACCCCACCTTTTTTTTTCCATCCACACCACAAATGGGAAGTTCAATAAGAAAAGTTTCAACTTCACCATATTTTCTGTTTTCTTTTCCATTCCAGAGAAAACCAGTAGTCTGCTTACTCTCTCCAGCCTCTGTGAACCTTTTCTTTAATTCCTCTCCTGCTTTCAGAGCTGGAGCCTATGATTTAGGAGAAACAGAATACAATTCAAGCCTTACTGCAGTCTACAGCTCATAAACTAAAAGTAAGCAAACTTGATTATGCTAATGCATGCGGTGCAGCGTGACAACACCCTGATCTTTGTGGTATGTTTAAAATCATAAATGTATGTTAGGCTTTTTTCCCCTAGTCCCCAAAGCCTTCATTGCTACACTGCTTCCCTGCCTTTGACTTGCATATTAGAAGCTTATGGGTTCTTAATTTTTAATAAATGAGATATTGATTTGTTTTTGCAAATGCTCCAGCAGGTAGACCTTAATTGACTGTTCCTAAAGACCTAGGTTATAAAAAAGCCATCAGACCCCACAATTACACTTTGAGGGGTTATTTATTTATTTATTTATTTAGCCTCCTAATTTCAGGAGACATGAAAAAGCATGTGTGCCTTTGTGGCCCCCTTCAGAATGGCTCAGCCCCCTTAAGAGCAGAAGCTTTGCTCACTCCTAGAGGAGCCATCCAGAGGAACTCTGCCCTCTGCCACCTCCATCATCTCCGGGGTGGATTTTCATCTCAGACACTTCAGCTTGGCTTGTGGGGGTCTCCGCTCTGTTCAGGGGCACACACTGGGGAGTGGGGAAAAGAGTAATTTTTTAGGGAATCTAGGAGTCCCTTGGGCTGGTGGAGGAAAAGGATGAGGCTTCTGACTGTGAAGGGATTACCAGTGCCTCGTGCTGGCCCACGTAAGCAGGACTCTCTAAGGAAACAGAAATCCCCACTCTGCCACTTATTGAACGGGCTTGCTCTGCTCATCATTAGCACAGAAGGGAGGCGGAGGGGAGGTGGCCAGGCTGGAGGGCAGGGAGGATCATCTGAGCATTACAGTCTGTCAGATAATTAAACATTAACCTAGGATACAAAAATTTAAACATGTGATAATTAAACTAATGCACGAGGCCATTAGGCTAAACAGAAAAGCCAATTTGTAGCCGCATTCTTGGTCCTTGGGCTATACCTTTGTGTTTTGAGACTTGAGTTATTATAAAATGTTTATTTTTCAAAATAGGGCAAAAGTTAGGATTTGGCTTCACCATTAAGCCTAAACAACGTATGAATAATAGCCTCCAGGAGGGCCCACGTTCACACTGCAGTAATGTTCTAAGTGGCCTGCAAGCCCTTCCCGACCAAATGCTCTCTAGATATCCTAAACAGATTAGTGCCAGCATTTGGTGGTGGGGTAAACCTAATTTTCTACTTACGGCTTCCTTAATTTGATTACAGATTTCCCCCAGTTTGGCCTACCTGCTGCATTAATGGTTATCCTGTCAAAAGGAATTATTTCATACCGTGCAAAGATTCAGTCGGGGCAACATATGGTGCTGTGCAAATCCGCAAGGATGCAAATCACCTCAAGTGGAATCTGAATGAGATGACATAGGCTCATTTCATCAAGCCGGGGAACCCACTTCAGCAAATTGCCTGGCAATTCTTGGTCCTTTGTAGGTGAAGCTACTAGGATTGTCTTTGTTTTCTCTAAGCACACATATACATATGCACTTTTATTTATTTATTTATTTTTAATGATAGCTGCTGGTAGAAAACTAATCAAGCAATAAACTGTGCAAGGAGCAAAGTAAGAAAAGCATATGAAGTTTCCTCATTAGAAACAGCCTCTAAGGGGAGTATTGGGGAACTTCAGGAACATCATTATAGTGATCTAGTCACAGAGAGAATATGGGAGGTTGGGGAGCAAATGTCACAGAAATGAAGTTGCCATGCAAGCTATTTTTATTAAAATGTTTTAAGTTCAATTTGTATAAATGTTAGCAGAATTTAAGCAAGTAAAACAAAACATAATGATCTTTAGATAAAAATTTTTGAAGTTTCCAAAAGATGCCTAATACTTGAAAGTGAAGATTACGGATAGTGTAAGAGACTGAGAATAATTTAAAAGGAAAAAAGAAAGACCTCCTTAGTTTGACTTTTAAAAGTGTTTATTGATTTCTTATAAATATAAGGAGTTAACATCCAACTTTCTCTCTCCATCTCATGATTATTATTTATACTATAAAGCCTGGCCCTAACATCTGTGAGGTCTCTGGCAACAGTAAAATGAAAACTCACTAATCCTGTGCCTAAACATGTAAATGCTATAAATGCAAACTGTGAAATTAAATTCATATTCTTCTACCTTGAAAAATATACCATCATAATAACAAAATTGAAAAACGTGCTAAACTTTAGTTTTTTTAATCTGACTAAACCTTGAGAAATATCAGACAAGAGAATATAATTATTTCTGCTCCTATTGATGTGTTTCAATGTTTAAGTAATAAAATAAACACATGCATAATTTAAAAATTACCATGTATCTATTTTTTGTACTTTAGCCAAATCACACATCATGCTTTTAAAATTGAGATTTTTATATAATACTATCCTACTGATAGTAGTGAACCAAGAGATTCCACATACAATGTAATTTTCATATAATATATAAATATGTTTGTATTAAAACTATAATTAATTTAAACATAACAATTTTTAATCAAAATTATTTCTCATGGATTTTTTATGTGAGTGATTCATTTTAGTTTATCATTAAATGTTGTCATGAAAAAGTTTGAGGTAGCTTAGATATTTTTTCTTGTATTCTTAATTTGCTTGGATGCCATAAGATTATTTTTATTGTTTATTATGAGTTACTTAGATGTAGATCATTTTGTATTTGTTTTTCTGGTGACACTGTGTGCTATTTTATATAGCCTGACACACTGTGAAAGCCATATTTTACTATTACTGCTAACATTACCATAAAATTACTTTTATTATATCTTTGAATATAAGAGGTTGAATAGTTTATGAATATGAGAGGTTGTATAGCATAGTGGTTTAGCACATGGACTGCGGGGCCAGCCTCTAGGTTTTAAATCTCAGTTCTGCCACTCATCCAAGATCACTTAGAAGGTAAGTAACAAAGAATACCATGTCAGCAGAAAAACTGATATAAAATGAAAAGCAAGCTTTCTGGGGCCTCTTCTTATAATGACACTAATACTATTGCATCAGGACCCTACCCTTATGATCTCACTTAACCTTAATTTCTCCCTTAGAGACCCCATCTTCAAATACAGCCACACTGGAGGTTGGTACTTGAGCCTATGAATTTGGGGAAGACTCAAACAGCTGGTCCATATACCCATGAAATGGACACTGGCTTTCATAAGGCTTTTATAAAGAATAAGTGAGTTAATAAGGCCTTAGAAAAAGCTGACATATAATAAGCATTATATAAGTAGTATCTATTGTTATTATCCATGAATACTAGCTATATATATATGTGATATGACTATAACATGTACATGGTAACATGTATGTATATATAAATGCATAATGTAAAATAGGTCTACCTCCCATATTTATCATTTTATTGCTATAATTCTATTTAAAAAATTATATATTGTGATTCTAAAATCATTGCTTTAGACTTGTTATCCATGTCTCTGACAATGTTTACATCCCATTTCTTTCTCCTTTTTATATTTTCTTTATGTGGCTTTCTTCATTGCAAAAGTTTGATTTTTCTCTTCCATTTCTTTTCTATGCTCTGCCAGCTCACTCTCCAAATTTTCAGCTGTTTCACCATCTTTTCTTTGAGGTTTTTTTTTTTTTTTTTCTTCCAGAAAGTGTATGCCACCTTTCATTTCTCTAAGACTCTAAGGGACTAATCTTGTGCACTTTTCTGTTTTCTGTGATAATGAATTCATTTGTACTTACTTGGCTGCAAGTGATAGGCACTCAACTCAAACTAGCTTAGTGTAAAGGTGTATTTATTCATATCACTGAAAACTCCAACAGCAATGCAGTTTTTAGGAACAGCTAGGATCTCAACTGATGTCTTCAAGTCTACGTCTATTTGTTAAGCTCCCTGTAAGTGGTTGCCTGATGGCTGCTGCCGACTCAAGACTCAAATTCCTCTGCTTAACAGCACAGTTATGAAATGAGCATCTGTTCTCAGAGAAACAACAAAGTTCCAGGGAAGACTCTGATAGCCCAGGTCCAGTCACATGCCCATCCTTGATGCTATCAGTCTGTCTTCATAAAGGATTGTTCTGACTAACTAGATTTGGATCATGTGCTGCTGGCATGAAAAGGAAGAGAGTGATTAGTAATCACACATGACATGAGAATGAGTTAGTTTCCCAAAAGAAAAGTGAGTGTTATTATTCAGTTTAGGAGAAGTGTTGACTATCTGCCCTTCCTTGTGTTCTGTCCTCCATTTCTCACCATGAGAATAAAGGCCTCATGTCTGTACTAGTTCTCTTCTGTTTAATGATAGCACTGGGGAACACAATTTTCATTGAGTTTGACTATCTTTTGGCATCTGAATCCAAAAATGACCCCAGTTTTTCTCTATCATGTAAAAATTTTAAGGTATAGGATACCCTCTCTTTGTCCCCAAAATCATACAAAATGTACATACAAAGAAAAATAAAGAAAAAAATTACCAGAATACACTGTTTATTTAAATTATTTTATTCATATAAAGGCTATATATTGTTACTGTAAGTCAAATTGTATACAAGTAGTAAAGTTCTGCTACCAAACATCCATATTAAGGTATTTTATTTTTTCAAATGACAGGCCAGGAAATGCCAAAATGAGATACTTGAAAGAGTCTCCTTCAGTTGGCAAAGCTTTAACAAATTGCTTAATGAGACCCAGTTTTATGTGCAGAGGTGGGAATATAATGTTCTTTCTGTCAACAAGTGGCTCATATAGAATGTTTGGATCACCAGGTTGAGGTCAGATCTTGGAGGCCAATTCGACCCCGCCCAATGCTTCTCACAAGCTCTGCTGCCCCACATACACAGAAAACAGGGATACTTGGTGTATCTGCATTGCTGACTAAGAAGAAAGCAGACCATTTTAAGGTCAACACAGATGATCCAATTGTGCTTGTGATATTGCAACAGATCAATGACTCACTTTATGTCTTCATATTCTTCACAAAGACAAACTGAATGGCCTATATCTTCATATTCTTCATGAAAACAAACTGAATGGCCAATTGGGACTGCACCATATAAATTGCCATTGTGGAGGGGGACACACTTCAAGCTCTGCTTTGAGCTATTAATGAACAGTCACCATTCAGTTGCGTTATAGATGGGAATTCCCAATTCCTCCATTAAACCATATATGTCATGGCAATACACAAAGCCACTGTCATTTCGAAAGTACTGCAGAAACGCACTTTCTCTTGATCGAAAGTAGGATGCCTTCGCCCTTTCTTCAAGCAAGACTTTTTTGTGCAGTCTTGATGCTAGGAGTTCTGAATCCTTTTTGGGTAGTCCAAAATCTAATGCCAAATCATTCAACTCATGCTGATCAAATCTCTTACAAATGAGTCATCTTCAATTTCAAAATCTTCATCGTTGCTGTCACTTAGTTCTTCACCATACTCCTGTTTTTCGAAAGAGTGTAGTTCATTGAAAATTGGCACTGGGATTTCAGCTGAATGAGACACTGGGCATAGAGCTGATGGTAGACTAGGATACTCTGTTTTACTTTTTTTTTTGTTATATCCTGACATTTTCACTATACAAAAGTAACAGTCACTTGAATGACCCCTGGGCTCTCACCAAACCATAGGTATACCAAATGGCAATTGATCATGTGTTCCTTTCATCCACATTCATAAATTCTCGACACACCGCTTGCAAACCTTGTGAGAGACCCAAGGCTTATCTTGATCACCAAGTTTTACCTTAAAATATGCAAAATAGGCTTGCCTGACAAATGTGCTGATGTTTGTCCTTTGACTGGGAATAGTGAAACTGCCACAGATAGAACAAAACAAATCAGGGTTGTTTAGGCACTTACGATGAGAAATAGCAGAGGCAGACATGATCTGAAGGAAAGGAAATAAGTACGTGTGTAAATAAAAAAATAAATTCTGTTAATTCCTTGTATGCAAACAAGAACTTGGACTACACTTTGGAATACGATTTACTATACAGAGCGGCACACAACCTCTCACCACACTGTCTCATGTGTAACTGAATAGCCTAGATCAGTGGTTCTCAACTTTCCTAATGCCGCGACCCTTTAATACAGTTCCTCATGTTGTGGTGACCCCTAACCATAAAATTATTTTCGTTGCTACTTCATAACTGTAATTTTGCTACTGTTATGAATCATAATGTAAATATCTGATGTGCAGGATGTATTTTCTTTTTTTTTTTAATTTTCAAGTGAAACCATATTTTAAATGAGAAGAAACTTTTAAGACAGTTAGCTGACCTACTTTACAGTCTACTACTGATCATTGTGATTTTCCTTGAATAATGATTTTTCTCCCTAAGATTACCCTCCTTGTTTTTAAAGGGACTACATTAAGTCCATTTTTAATTTATCCTGTTCATTTGCATAAACATAACAAGAGCAGCAAATGATCACTTATGATCTTTAGTTCTGCTTTGCTGGAACTTACCCAAGGAACATTTAGGGTGACCCTCAGTCTGCCCTTCAGGGCACAGAAGCTGGGCCACATACCTAGCATTCATCCTTGCTTGTACACACCTGTCCTTTCCAAGTCTTTCTGGTTTTCCATTGTGCCTTAAGGTCCCTTCTAGCCATCTTTCAGGAAAACAACCTTCGTTCCTTCCCTGGAGAGATTGCTGTGGACTGCACAACCAACCATGGTACCAGGCCTTTTATCTCGCGGGCTTTTATTACCTTTGAAAGTCATTCCCAGTTCCTCAGGACTTTTTGGTAACAACTTGAGCCCAAGTATGTCTCCTTTAGGCTTGACATTCCAGTCAAAGACTTGGTCAAAAAAAAAGGAACCTCTATTAACAACTGGTCTTATTAGGTCTATGCAAAGAAACTTAAGTCATTACTTACTTGTTTAGAATGCCAAACTCTGGAGAGATCAAACAGGGAGAAAAATATACAACGTGAAGGAAAATCTTAGACCTAATATTCACTGAACTGGCATTTCCATTCTTTATATTTTTATTTTTCCCCCACTAAAAAAAATTTTTTTGTTTGTTTTTCCATTACAGTTGTCTCACTATTTTCCCCTCTTGCTTCCCTGTACCCTGCCCCTCCCTTCCCTCACATTCAGTCCCTACTCAGTTGCCCATGTCCGTGGGTCATTTATACATGTTCTTTGACTTGACACTTCCCCTTCTTACCCTCTTCTCTCCCTCCCCCATCCCCCTTGTTACTGTTAGTCTACTTCTTGTTTAACCCCTGGCTGGTTTGGCTCAGTGGATTGAGCGTCGGCCTGCGAGCTAAGTGTCACTGGTTCGATCTTCCAGTCAGGGCACATCAGAGAAGGAAAACTCTGACTCCAAAAAACCTCCGCTGCCTTGCGGCATACCTCTTCAGGGGAAAGGCTAAGGGAGTAAACCCCGACAGAAAATCCGGAGCCGGAGTCCCTAAGGCGGTTTGACGTTGTAGTCAACACCGGCAACTCCTGCGGCGCACCTGAAGCCAAGCTGTATTGACTCCGTCTTTCCCTTGGACCCTTCAGCTGCGAAGAGAGGGGGGGTCTGCTGCATGGGCAACAGCAGACCCTCCATATCACCCTGCCCAGGCTCTGTAGCTTCAGCTTCACTGGAGAGGACACTCCAGCGTCATCGCAAGATGTCGATTCAACACGGGAGGAGACAGATACCGTGTCACTCCCGAGTCGGACTGCACAGCCATTCTCGGCGGTGCAGATAGACTCTTAAGAAGCTACACCATCGTCTCTCGAGACGGACGGCTGCCGATACGATACTTCTTGTTTACATACCTCTGGTTCAATTTTGCTCATTTGTTTGTGTTGTTCATTAGTTTCCTGTAATAGGTGACAGCATAAGGTATTTTTCTTTCATTGCCTGGCTTATTTCACTAAGCATTATTCTCTCTAGTTCCATCCATGTTGTTGCAAATGGTAGAAGTTCCTTCTTTCTGCTACATAGAACTCCATTGTGTAAATGTACCACAGTTTTTTGATCCACTCATCTACAGATGGGCATTTAGGTTGCTTCCAGCACTTAGCTATTGTAAATAGTGCTGCTATGAACATTGGAGTGCTTAGGTTCTTTTGAATTGGTGTTTCAGGATTTTTCGGATATAATCCTAGCAATGGAATTGCTGGTTCAAAAGGCAGTTCCATTTTTAGTTTTTTGAGGAAATTCGAAACTTTTCCATAGTGGCTGCACCAGTCTGCATTCCCACCAGCAATGCACCAGGGTTCCCGTTTCTCCACATCCTTGCCAGCACAAGTTGTTTGTTGATTTGTTGATTATGGCCATTTGCAGGATGTATTTTCATTGTTACAAATTGAACATAATTAAAGCATAGTGATTAATCACAAAAACAATATGTAATTATATATGTGTTTTCTGATGGTCTTAGGTGACCCCTGTGAAAGGGTCGTTCGACCCCCAAAAGGGTCGCGACCCACAGGTTGAGAACCGCTGGCCTAGACAAATATGAACCTGTCTCTGGTCTCCAAGGTTGTCCTCCACCCTTCTCCACTCGAGGGAGATTTGCTCTCAGCCAATAGGAGAGCACTAGTGCTTCCCTCGATCCAGGCTCGATCCAGCCTAGAGCGATTGCATTAAGATAAGCTATACAGAAAAAACTTGACATGATAGAAGAAAACTAACTGCACTTTTGAAATCAGCATGCCTGTTTAAGTCTAAACAGCTGAAAATTTGCGAATTATATTTTAAAAATTTCCCCTCTGTAGTCTTAGAATAGAGCTGCCTTAATTGAGACCAGCTGGAGTATTACCTAGAGGGGCAGGAGGAATGGATTGGCCAAGTTTATGTTTTAGTTAAGGTGTGCTGTGTTAATCATGCTCCCACTGAATCAGCTATGCTTCCCTAGGGGTAAGTCACCCCCAACTCTAATTTTTACTTCACTTTCCATTTAATGGAAAACAAGAAGTCAGTGGGGTTCACAGTAATGTTATTTAAGCCTCTAGACTCTCCATATGATTATTACTTTTCTTTCTTTTTCATCTGGACATACCTCTATAGTTGATCCTGCATATCAGGCCTATAGGGCATGTCTATTTTCCTTTATATCCATCTATCATTTGATGAGAAATAAATCTATATAGAGACCGTCTCCTACTCTTTTGGTGGCCCATCCAGGCCCCCAGATCATTGGAAAGCCCTCTTAGGATTGTGACATGTGAAGAGAAATCCATATCCTTTCTATGATCTAAAGCAATATGTACTGGTTCTCAGGGTTCTACATTTTATCTCGAATTTCAATATATTAGGCAATATACTAGATGTCTGCTATTGTATAATAAATTACTCTAAAACTTAGAGATTTAAAATGATAAGCATTTATTATTCATAATAGTTTTGGATCATGAATTTAGAAGTGGCCAAGGGTCTTTCATGAGGTTGCAGTCAAGGTATCTGCTGGTATGCAGTCATTTGAAGGCTTGATGGAGCCCGAGAGTCTACTTCCAAGTTGACTGACTCACATGGCTGTTGTCAGGAGGCCTTAGGTCTTCACTACATTGGTCTATCCATAGGCTGCCTAAGTCTGCATGATACATTGCCTCGCTTCCCACAGTGCCAGCGATCCAGCTGGAAACCACATATTTTTTTATGACCCAACATCAGAAATCACACTCCAACCTTTCTGCAATATCCCATTGGTTTCACAAGTCACCCCTACTTGCTGCAGGAGGAGATAGTAACAAGACCATGAATACTGGGGCCATTTGGGGGCTGGCTACTTCCAGCAGATAGTACTCATGGTTCTAAAACAGAAGTGGCTTCAGAGCCTTGCTCTGCCACTTAGTAACTGTGTGGCATTTTGTTACAGAATAGGCAGGAAATATCATCCAAATTTGGATATGAGCGCAATGCGTATCCTGGAGATGATTGAAGCAAATGTAATGGAAAGCCTGTACCAGTTCACAGTTTCTCACAAACTCTAAAAATATCCAAATATCCATCATGTTTCCCCATAAGCAGGAGAGAAAATAGAGTGTTCCATGAGCCAACACTCCTCTCTCCTCTTCACATCCCATACGGTGGAAATATGCAGAGACTGCGCTCACATTGCCTGAGGCCATTGACTGGAAGGACACTTCTCTGTCTACACATGTTGTGCTCCCCTTCAGAACTGAACCTGGGCACCACCCAGGAGTCTCTAGGCCAGATAACGTTCCTTGTGACCCCTTATCTGGCCCACACATACCACTCTCGGGCAGGGACAGCCACAGGCACGGTTTTGAAACCTCCCTTCTCAGCATCTTTTTCTTTTTTTTTCCCTTGGCACCCAACTCCCTCCCCACACGTGCCTCCTCTGTTTTCTTCCCTCCAGATCCTGTTTTCAGCTAGCTGTCATTTACTTGTCAACAAATGTATGGAGGCATTTCCTGATGGATTATACTTATCTCACTCAGAGACACTGCATTTTTACAGGCTTACTTAAGGAAAAGACACCTTCAATACTCAAAGGAATAAATCCTCAACAGTGAAAAGGATACTAGATAGAGTTAGAGAGAGATTTTGTTGTTAAGAGGCCCTAATCTTGGCTATTTAAATCACTGCTCACAGGTCAAATCTGCTTTGGGAGTTCAATATTCTTTATTTCTATCTCTCTTACATCTGCATTCAAGGTTTAGTTCCCAACCCCATGGCTCTCACGCCATTTCTCCTCTCAGAGTCCATTTCAGCCCTCCTGTGTAGCCACTCAGATCCACCCGCACCTTCTTCTGAACAGTGCTGCTCCTTGCTCTCTATGCTTTCATTCAGATGGTGCATTTTGTGAGGGTGACTCTCTACCCCTTCTTCTTTCTCCCTCTCCTGAATTTCAAAATCTAATTCATCCCCTAAGTGCCAACATAAATATCCCTGCCTCTGCAAAGACTTCCTCCCAATCCCCCCAGGCTGATCTCATTACCTCTGCCTCCCAGCATCGCCCAGTACCCTTTGATGACTTCACAGGGAACACAGGTAAAGTGTTTAGGGAGCCATTCAGGGTGTGTTGTGCCTCCTGAATGGCAGCTGCTGGGGCCTAATTGACTTAGTATGTCTGGCTCACAGGACAAGCTTGGGCACTTTGACTCTTAATAGAAGCCTCAGAGGTTTTGTGTTCATCTGCTTTTTAAGGATAATACTTATTCTTTTGTGTTTTTGGCTGAATCATTTCCATGTCTCTGGGTTTCAGTTTCCTCCATTTTAAAATGAGGACATTGGACAAGAGTTGTCTTAAAGCCGTTTCCAACAATAAAATGCTGTGTCAGAGCATCATGATCCAATGTCTCCAAAGTTAATCATTAATATTTTGTTCACAGTGATTTTTTAAAAAAATTTAATGGGTTTGTTTTTTTAGAGAACTCTTAGCACATGTTTAAGCAAATAAATAGCATTGACGTCTCCACATTTGGCCTGGAACTAAAAGTCCACGTACCAAAGAGAGCTGAGAAGGAACATGAGAGAGATACTGTCCAATTTATCAAGGCACAAAGCACCACGCCCTGTTTTGATTCCAAGAGTACCAGCCACAGTTGCCTTCTCACTCTATAGGATGAGAAGGTTCTGGATGGTTTCTCTGGGCAACATGAGGATCAGCATGTCTGCCAAAGCATCAAGGGGTATCATCACATCTGCCCTTCTCTCTGTCCTATTTGCTTAGATGGTTACAGTTGAAATGGAGAAGAAACCCAAAAGGGAATGTGAAGCTCAGCAAGACATAGTTTTCTAACCATGACCACAGGAAAAAACAAAATCAAAGGCAAACACGTTCTTCTGATGGATGGCCATGGTTGCATGTTCTGTCCAGCCTTGATAGGTCTGAGTGAATGCCCATTTCCAAGAGAATGATGATAGGCCCGACTTCTTCCCTCTGTCCACTGTTAAACCCTTTCTCTGTCCTGCACCCACACCCTGCTCCTGTGGCCGATGCTCCGGCAGCAAGGCCCAGCTCCCCTGTACCAGCTGGTCCCCCTATCCCATCTGCTGTGAGAGGCAACTGCTAATGACTCACAGCTGAACCTTCTCCAGAGAACTGCCCTCAGAGGACAGGAGCGGTCTTGCCTGGGAAGACAAGCTCCCTCCCGAGGCCCACAGCCAAGGCCTGACCTACATGCGCATACGGAAAGCCGACCTTCTTGTCGAAAAAGGGAGAGCTGTTCTGTGTGGGATGTGCTCCAGAATCTTTCTCCCATGGATTGGACCACGGCGAGGCCTTACCCGAGACCACATCCTTGCAAGGTTTCCCCCTGCCCTGCCAGCATCGGGCTCTGCTTCTAAGGAGCCCAGCTGACTGCACTTGTCTCTCCTCAGTCTGTCATGCCATGGAAGCCCTACTAGAAAAGCCACTTTTTCTGGTAGGCAGAGTGGTTTGCTGCATGGCAGCCCTTTGGAGGTTTTGTGTAATTCCTAACACATTTCCTCTGTGGTGTATTTATACTTAAGGGGTTAGCGGGCCTCTAGTAGTAATGTTTACAGATCCCTGGGGAGGAAGAAATTAGGCTTTATGGTAATGGAGGAGCACTGGTTTAGAATGAAGAGGGACTGGGTGCTGCTCAACTCCCAACAGTCATGTTGGCCAGGGAATACGTTGGTATAGCCTTTGGGTCTCGGTTTATTCCTCTGTCAAGTGGAGAGAAAGAAAAGATGAGTCCCAAATTTCCTGCCTATTCTGCCATTCCAGTTTATGATTAACATTCTTTTGTGGCCTTCATTTTTACCAGAAGAAACATGCAGGAAGAGTTACACATGTGCAGGAGGAGATATGTGGATGGGGCGGACCCTAAACTCAGTGATTCCTTTCCTATCTCCAAAGCAGAAAACCACTCACATATTTTAGTGATATTTATTCATGAGTTAATGCCTTCAAAGAAATGGTTTTGAATAAAATGGTCTAAGGGTCTACTTTTTGGTGGGAAGCTGGCAGTGGGGACTCATTTCACTCTGGCAACCACTCAGCATCTGTTCTCGTTGGCTCTCTGCATTTGCAGGACAGTATGAGGGCCTGTTGGAAAAGGCAAAACCTTCTCCCATCAGCACAGCATGCATTCGTATAAAGGAGAGTGCTTATTGAATCCATCATAGACCACAACACTCATTGGAAGAGTACAGTTCACTTGTTTTTCCTTCCCTTTTAATTTTCCAAAATGCCTTCATATCCATTCCTTCATCTCATCTTCCTGGTGACCCCATCACATACTCTCATTTCTATTTGGAAAACAAAGACACAGAGGCCAGATGTGGTTGTGTGTCTTCATTTTAACATCACAGATTAAGGTCACAGCAGCCCTAGAGCACAGTTCTCAGGCTCGAAGCCTCTGGAATGCCTATCACATCGCACTGCTTTTCTCAATAGCCCAGAGTCTGCCTGAGTGTCTTCTAAGGAAAACACTCTGCCAGTTTTTTGGAAGGTGGGTTATTGTCATGCAAAAAGGAGTGGTCTATGATGAAATAGGTTTGGAAAAAGCTAGGTTACACAGGTTTCTTAAGATATGCTGGAGTTCTCATTTTCATGATACGTAAGTGTTCCATGAC
Source organism: Furipterus horrens (assembly GCF_987537825.1). Lineage (NCBI taxonomy): Eukaryota > Metazoa > Chordata > Mammalia > Chiroptera > Furipteridae > Furipterus > Furipterus horrens. The sequence goes on from NW_028327173.1 coordinate 153,306,572, forward strand.
GGGGCAATGCACGTAGCACAAGCAATTCCAAACATACATGATCATACAGACCTTTACTTCCAGATCATCTTGCATCTTTGAAAGTGCTCTCCTAAGTCATATTCATGGGTGTATATGATGCCCAGTTTAGATATTTGGATGATTTCTGGAACAAAGGAGGTGTAACCTACTATTAAAACTATTTCAGTGACCAATATCTGAGGCCTTGGCTTTGCTTGTTTATTTGAGTGAGTGATGGATGTAGGTTGTCTAACCCTACTTGGTTGAAATGAGTATTATTTCTAGGCTTTTGTCTTTGAAAAGTTTCCCACAGCCCTGGCTGGTGTGGCTCAGTGGACTGAGTGCCGGCCTGTGAACCAAAAGGTCACTGGTTTGATTCCCTGTCAGGGCACATGCCTGGGATGCAAGACAGTTCCTCAGTTGGAGGCACATGAGAGGCAACCTCACATTGATGTTTCTCTTCCTCTCTTTCCCCCTCCCTTGCCCTCTCTCTAAAAATAAATAAATAAAATCTTCAATTAAAAAAATGTTTCAAAAACAAAATTTTCCACGAAAGATTTATTTACCACTCTTCCAGAATTGATGCAGAAATCACCCCCTCAAAATTTCCAGTGAGCTAATTGGGCCTTGTGATTTCCAACAATCTTGACATTTGAGCTATACAAGTTCTGGCCCAGCTTACAATATCTTAACTGTAAATTTTATTCAAGCTTTTTTCCTCTGAGAAGCTTCACAGTCCTCCAAGAAAAGTTGAATCATTCTTAATTACAAGTATTTATTTGCCCATATGTAATATAACTTCAAGGATTGTAATCATTGTTTTCATATAGACATATCATACTTCTTGTAATTAAATGCCAAATGCTGGTGTTGGACCCTGTTAATGCACCTGCCTGGATCGCTCTGCCCTGCATGTCCCTAGGTCTTGGATTTTGCTCAATGGAGAGTCCCGGCTGTTGCCACCAAGTTTTCTGTCACCAGTGGAAGCAGCTCAGGTACCCTATACTGACCTTATTGGATCTACAAAGGCTGAGGTCCTCTGCAGATGAAACACTAGGGCATAAGGCTGGGGATCGACCTTTTCCCAGAAGGGCTGAGAAGTACAGCCTGGGGAGTTAGGGGATGGGGAAGAATTGACACTCAGTGAGACCAATAAGAGGCAGGAGGTAGAAAGAAGCCAACAGGAAAACGCCACGCCTGTCCTCTCAACAGATTGTTCAGAGGAGCAGTGGTTTTGCATGACGTTTCCAGAGCCCTGGGAGCAGCCGGCTGTGTCTCCCTGTGGAGCTATAGACTCCTCCATAACCACCCCCTTGACATGCTTTGCCTGCCTCCCAGCCTTACTGTCTGTGCCCTGCAATTGTCTACCTCAGTGCTTCACTAACATTTAAACTCTGCCTTAAGCTCTGTTCTGGGGAACCCAGGCTGACAATTCCATACATATCCCAGGTTTTTTCCTATTGTTAAAATAATAATAATCATAGCCCTTGTACACTGAACCTTACTATATATAAAGACTCCTCACACACAATACTTCCTACTGCCCATTTGATGAGAATAAAATCGTGATAGGCCACTGTTTATAATGCTTTGCTAACTCTATAGGTTCTAAAGTAGATCTGTTCCGAAGTCTCTCCTACAGAGGACAGATGTAAGTAAGAGTTCATTAAGAAAATAATTAAGCTCTAGACAGAATGCTGCCAGGTTTCATCACTGTTGAAGCATGATTATTAGCTCATGATCTTCCATCCCAATCCAGTCCAAGGAATAAAATGCACTCAGATAAAGAGTGGGAATAGCTTATGTACATATGTTTTAGTGGGTTACACACAGGCCTAGGAAGAAAGACAGATTAGTTTAATCATAAACTTCAACAAAGCAATTTAAAAATTGGTTAGTTCTCTGCCCTTCCAAAGAAAAATCATATATAGCTAAATATTTATGAAAACTTGGTTCTTTCCTGTGGCTTAGATAATATAAATTTTCCTGAACTGGAAGTGAGAAAGACTTTTTTAAACCTTCATATAAAGCAATGTTTCTGTGAACTATGAACATAGATTTTTTTTTCTTATAAAATATACTCCTAGCCAAAAGCCCCACATTTTCCCAGAGGGGCTTGTGAGATTCAGGTAGGATAAGATGGGTAACACTACAATAATTAATAGGCCAATTTTCTTAGTGGCTTAAAACAGTAAAAGCCCACTTCTCAATCTTCCTACCTGTCCATCAAGGATTGGTGCTGGAGGCAGGAGGGCTCTGCCCCAAGTCAGCCTCACTTTGCAAGCAGCCATCACCAGCCCACTGCGAATCACCTTGGCAGGTAAAAAGAGATCGTAAATTATCCTTAACTCTTACAGCTTCAACAGCAAGTAGCAAAATTATTTCCACTCACATTTCAGTGAGCAAAGCAAGTCCAATCGCCACAGCCCATTCCAAAGAGGGTGAGGGAGATGGTTCTACCAAATGTCCTAAAGAAAGAGTATCAGAATATTTGCTTTTAGCACTAATGACTATGGCCCTATGCATTGTCACCAAAAGGAAAAAAATACATTCTGGAAGCATTTTGTGCCAAGTGTAGCTTGCCTTTGCTGAGGGCACAGGAAAGAGTTAGGTGTTCTCAGGGACTGGAAGGGATACTGGAAGGTGGTGCTACTCCCTGGGCACAACCTACTACTACTACTACTACTACTACTACTACTACTACTACTCCACACACACACACACACACACACACACACACACACACACACCTCAGACTGCCTAGTGCAAGTATTTACTAACCCCTTTCCCCCAGCAGAAGCGGGGGATTTGGACTCCTCTCTGTGTTGAACATCTCAGAAGCGGGTGAAGTAGAAGCTTCCCAGCCCCATTCTGGGGGAAAATGGCACTGAGACATTATACCTTTACTGTGCCAAGGGCTTTCTTCTCCTCTTTCTGCAGACTGAGCCTGGCAGTAGCACCCAGTGACACATGAAGTCCATTGCATTCAGATGCATCAGTCTGCTTTGGAAACCTTTGCAAATGCAACCTCTAAGTTCTCTGCAGAGAGCACCCTTTCAGCTTGGGAGCTGGCTTGTCTTCTGTGGTGCTTTCTCAGAAAAAAAAAAAAAAAAAAAAAAAAAAAAGCCACTCTCCAGAGGGTTTCTGTGAATGGTTTCTATAAACCTAAATGGAAGTTGAAAGACATCATAGCCAGAGGCCTTTTAAAGAAATTTCTGTTGTTTCTTCTCTGTAGTCTTTTAAAAGACCACATCTTCAGAATTCCTTTTCTTTATCTATCTAGGGATAAGTGGGGAATCCTATAGGGTAGAGACAGAAAGACAATTTTCTTTATTAAAAAGAAAAAGAAAGAAAGAAAACGGAAAAATCATAAAGAGTTTTTAGGTACAGGAACCTAGATGCTTTGATACTAAGTATATTTTTTAACACTCTATAACAATTTCTTTGTTTCTACTTCAATCCCATTACGTGTGGCAAAGGAGAAAAGCACATTTCTCCTTTTTCCCTCTGAGGTTATTCCCCCTTTATGCTGTCCATGCACCCAGAGGTTAGTGTATTAGCATCACCAAGCCCCCCAAAGGTCTTGCCTCTCTGCTTATGACCTCTCAGATCCTCACTGGCTGCTTGCAGAGCAGGCAGCAGTTTAATGAGACAAGTCCCCTTGGAGACTCCTATCCCCTCTAGGAATTCAGTAAGTGCTTTATATAAAACAGTAATAGGATGGTTCAGCCAGACTCTCTGGCTCACATCCACTAACTGGTGCTCCCTTTGGGAAGAAGAGCAGGTAGCTGAGTGATAAGGCCATTAGGACTGACTGCTCCGTGCACACTGGTAGTCCCTGAAGCTACTTTTCTTGCCGGCTCTAAGCATGAGAGGAAGTTGGTGAATGGCTGATCAGAACAGACTTCCTGGTGGGACATAAAGATGTCCATGGGCAGACAGTAGATCATAATGGGTAGAAAGTGATTTAGTACTGTGATTATTGCTCAACAGAGGCTGGAAACATTGGGCCTGAGAAGCCAGAGGAGTGGCAGAGGAGTGATGAAAAAGTAATCAGATTTGCTGGCCCCACACAAGCGAGGTTGTCTACTCCTGTCCTTAGAAGGAACCAAGGGTAGCATCGGGAGGCCTTAGCAATGCCTCCCAGAACTCTAGGAGACATCAGGTAAAAGAGGACCACATATGTCAAAAATTTCTCTCTACATGTAACTTCAGTTTTGTCTTCTAATTCATAGATTTTTGTCTTTCTTTTGACTCTAGGTTTCAGTGGTACCTGGGCTTCTGCCTGTGCTGAGTTCTTTTCCCTAAGAGGTTGAGGATGCTGTAAGATCTCAACAATTACAAGATCAACAATTAGAGTTAAGGAGAAGTTAGTTAAAGCCATGAGCAGTGTCTGAGTAAGGGATGAGGGATGAGGGCTGAGGATGGAAGTTGGTGGAAGAGGATATAGAGCAACATGAATACAGTTGTGATTTTCTTGATTTTCTTCTCCTTCTCCTTTCTTTTCCTCTTCCTCCTTCTTCTTCATTATGCATGATGTTTATTAATATCCCCCTGTCAACTGCACAAACTAGAAATCCTACTTAACTAGTGATATGATTTTAAAATAGATCCAAAGATTCTTTGACATTCCTCCCTTTCAGAAACGGAGACTAATTCCCCCTTGACCATGGGCTGGACTTAGTGACTTATTTCTAAGAAATACAATAAAGTACACAGTGTGTAACTTTGGAGACATGATCATAAGAGGCCCTGTGGCTTAATGCTTGTTCTCTTTCTCTCTCTCACTTGGAGCATTCATTCTGGGGAAGCCAGCTGCCACGTCAAGAGGATTCTCAGGCAGCCTATGGGAGGTGCACACAGTAAGGAACTGAGGCCTCCTGCCAACAGCCATGTGAGAGTGCCATCTGGAAAGCAGACCTTCCAACCCCAGTCAAGCTCATTGCCTGCAGCCCCAGCCAACATCTTGACTACAGCCTCACAGGAGCTCCTGAGGCAGACCACTTAACTAAGCCACTCCCAAACTTCTGACTAGCAGAAACTGTGCAATAATATTTTTGTGATTTTAAGCCACTGAATTTTGGGTAGTAACTATGACAACTGGGATATGGTCACTATGATACCAACAGTGGCCCAGAGTAACAGATGACCAAGATAAAGTCTAAACCAATGTTCTTCTAGTCAATACCACAGTGCATTATCACCTCAAAATCTGAAGAGGAAGAAAAGGAACAAAACCCAGAAGCTTTCCATTCAGTGCTTGTCTCTGGCAAAATGAATTTTTTATTTTAAAGCAGATCAAGATTTGTTCCTGGGTACCTTTCCTTGGGTCAAGTGAAAAAGTTTTCAAATTGATGCTATATTCAAAGCTATGGTTATGTAGTCATATGATCATTTTCCTATTCTGGGTTTAGAGAATCTTCAATTGAAAAAACTGGAGCAGGAGGAAGAAGAGAAGGAGGAAAAGAGGAGAGAGAGAAATGAGTAAAAGCAAGATCTATGGTTTATATTAGCTTGCCTCTGAAGTAAAAAAAAAAGAAAAATCATATTCTAGCAGCTACAGAAAAGGTGTCCTCTCATAGTTTAAGCTTTTATGAATTTTGTCCCTAAGTTTTTCATATGTATCTTGGTTTATTAGCCTTTCTCGGCATTATATCTTATAGCCTCACCAGAAGAACAGAGTGAAAAGAAACATCTGGAAAAATTATGAAATATTATGAAATATCTTCAATTTTCAATTCAGTGAAAAGTAAACAAGTCATTGTCTTTCCCAGAAGTGATTCACTTTGCTGTCAGAACGGTAGGCCATAGGCGATGGAGGTTTCTGAGTCCCTCCTGGGGCTGATGGGCATGTGAGGCCTTGTCTTTTGCAGTCTGGGATAGCTGGTTGGGTCAAGTAACTCTTGGATGTTTCACCTAAACCAATACATCTGCTTGCTCAGCGAGGTGGTTATTTTTATAATTTCTAAGTGATGTGCTTTAATGCTGTGAAGGAGTCACTTATGAATCAACATTATATCAGTGAATAGTAATTGCTTAATTTCTGTAAAAATGTTTAGTTTAATTTCCAATTCCACTTTCCAACCACACACACACTGCTGCTAGGCTTCAAAAGACAATGGAGATAGCATGGCCACCTACAGCTGCTTGTAGTATCACAGAGCCAGATTCTTGTTCAAAGGGAAGAATTCCAGCAGATCTCTTCTACATCAGTCTCTCCTGAACTTAATTAAAATGCACAATATTTCTCAAATCTTTGTATTCATTAAACAGAAAACAATGCCAAGTAACTGGAAAAGAGACTATTAGGCAGGTGAGTATTTCCAGGACCTTTTTTCAATAAGGCATTTATATATATATAACTTCTAAAGATATTAAGCAGATACACTTGACTGACAGACCGAGAGGAGTGAACCATATGGACTAGAAATAAGCACGTACTAGCTCTTAATTGCACTGGACCTCTGCCAAGAGACTCTGGATGACTTAGAACCAGATGATCCTATAACAACACATATGGAGAAACCAAGGTTGAATGTGGAAAAGAAATTTGGTTAGCGTTTCACATAAATGATGCCAGGGTGGTGAAAACACGTCAGAAGTCGGATGTTGGGGGAAAAGGCAAAGATAAGCAGTCCCCAAATTAGATGGGTTAGCTCAATCCTAAAACCACTGCAGCAGCCACACTGCAGGGGCTCAGAGGGCACCCACAACAGGACACTTGACGGCTAGCATCTGATCCATCTGAATCCTCCGAGGCTGTCTCAGCAGTCCAGATAAGAGAGGGCCTTCTTTCACGAAGATGAGCTCTGATTCACCTTTGGAGAAATTAAATTATAAAGATGCTCAGAGCAGAATCTACGATTAAGTCTTTTAAATGTTTCCCATATCAATCACAGTGCTGGGCACATGAGCATTCAATATTTGTTGAATTGAAAAGATGGAATTGTTTCCATCATTTTGGATCACACCTACATGAGCTGTGTACAGCTTGCCTCTCTTCCTTTTAAAGCTGAACGAAGGCAGATGGGGGCTCTGGCACGCCCTAAATCTCCTTCTCTGAAACAAATGAGCCAGCTGGAAACCCTCAAACTTTAGGTCTCTAGTGGTATCACTCACACAGTTTCTCTGTCTAGCTCTCATTTTGATTTCACCTTAATAAGCACTAAGCTTATTAATGCTTCCACCCAGGGAAGCGAGCAAGGGAGAGAAGAGGGAACACAACCTGCATTTTGCCTTTGCTTTTCTCAGGGAGTCAAATTATGTTATTTTTGTAAAAGCATCTCTCTCTTTTTCCCTATTGTCAGCCCCAGCCATCTCTAGTATCTGATGGTGCAGAGACTCGGCTTGAGGGCTGCTTATCTTGGTGGGGATCTGCTGGTGGCTTTTTAAAGTCACACCAAGCTGAGCTGTATGTCTAAAATGCTCAGTGCTACTAAAAAAAAAAAAAGAAAGAAAGAAAGAAATGGAAGAATCTCCACTGTCTCTTCCGTGCAGGGTTGTAGAAAATGCTAGTGAACTAGTGAACAATTTTATTTTCTGCTCCAGTTCCTTAATTCCTTGCAGTGCAAGAAAGACAGCAGGCTAGTAAACTCAGAATACTAGATGCCTCATGTTCACGTTCAGCCTTTTTTAGTATACCTTGGTACCAGGAATGGAGGAGGAAGGCACGGGAGAATGTGTAAAGGCAAGTCTGAGAGTGCACTACTTAGTAGTATTTCCTTCTGTTGTAACTAGTTATCCTTGCTGTTAAGCCTGGGTTGTTTATAGCTGCTCTCAGTGTGCAAGCTTGCTGGCCCAACAAGTGGATGGTCTTGGTGGGTTTTTTATTTTACGCAAAAAATTTTGGCAAAGCTTATTCCAAACTGTTTTGGGTGACCAAGTTTCAGAAAACTGGTCAGGAAGCATTAGGTGGGGCTAAATTTAGCAGAAGGAGAACTTGATTCCTCTCTGAAGCCCCGCACATAGGATCAGAGGGGAGAGCTGGTGTGAAACTGTTGACCGGCAGCAAAGCATTTAATACAAATGCATGGGCACTTTGTGCTGCTGAGTGGTGATGGTTCATATGCAGGGGCCTCTCTGGCCTGGAGGAAGGACCCCGGGTGACAGAGGCAGACACTAGCTCATCTAATCTGAGTGCCCATAAAACAGAGAAAATTGAAGTAAGACATGAAAAGTAAGAAAGTAAACTGACTTCCCAGCCAGACAAGAGGCCATGTAAGTGGCACACAGATTAGCTGTCCTCCCCTCCCTGCCCAGCTAACCCTGGGTGAGACGGTGGTCCAGAGGATGCTGAGCTTCTGCAAACATCTAGCCTAAATGGATCCAGAAGTAGTCAAACAATTTAAAGTTTATAAAAAATGAATTGATGGGAAGAAAACTACTACTTGATGAAGCTGAAGGTGGGTTTCCAGTCCAACAGGTAGGATATGTATGCATGCAGAAATTGTGATTGAGGGCAGGCAGATACTACTTTTTCATTTAAAGGGGTTTTGGGTAAAGAGAAAAGGACATGGTCTGGAACAGGATTGTCACAACAAAAGAACCTGGCTGTGCACAGTAAGGCAATCATGAGACCGAGAGCTTGCTCTCATGAGAAATGGAGGTTTCCTATCCTCTGTGCCAGCCTCAGCAGCGGCGAGGAGAGAAGCAGAGGGAAGGGACTCAGTAAGGTGAACATGGGTCCCAAGAATGAGATGAGGGGCGCCAGCCTGAGGAAAGCACTCCATGAAGGGGTTTCTGATGATGGGGAGCCCGGCACTGAGAGATCAGCAGCTCTGATGTTCTACAGCCTGTGTCAGCCTGTTTGCCGTATGTGCTACAATCCCTCACCATGGTTCTCCAGGCCTTCAGGAGAGCTTGGTGAACCAACAAGGTTAGGGTCCTCCTGGTGACAATGCTGCTTTGGGTGGGATGTGCTCATGGTGCAGGTCCAGCACCCTAGAGGCCCAAGGGGACTGAGAAAGTGAGCCCAGTTAGGATGGAGTCATTCCAGGACACATGGGGACCACTCAGGAATTCTCAGAAGTGTCCAAGGGGGCACTAACAGTGTGAAAGTCAAAATGAGAGATGGGCTGGAGCTACCTTACTTCAATAATAAAACCACAGCCAACCCAAAGTCGAAGACCAGAGGATACCATGTCCCATGACCATAAAGTGCCACCCTTAGTGATGGGAGACACAGAAACCATTTCGTTCTGTGAACACAGTGGTACCTGCCATGCACAGCAGTGCAGACTACCGCGTGTGTTTTAGAAACACTAATTTAGTTGCCTATGCTGTCCCCCCAAATTACCAGGCAGACACCCTCAACTCCTTAAGTCCTCTGCTCTAATCTTCTCCCCGAAGCTCCGTGGCTGTGCAGCAATTAGCAACCTGCAGCAGTCAGCAGCTCCACACCAGCCAAGGTGTGTGGGAGGTTGCAGTGATTTATTGGATTTATTACTTCCACCAATATGAGTAAACAGGCCAGGCTGCTTTTTTTTTAAGGTCAGGAATGAAACTACTGCTCTTGAGATACCATTAATGTGAAATAAAATAATTGGTGGCGAGCTTTTGTGTAATACCATGCTAAATGTGTAATGGCATAAGGTGAAATTGCTTTCTGCTCTCTGCTTCTTTTGTCTTATGGCCCTATTCTCTGCGTGATATCATCTGACGATATATATTTTTCCATCATTAAACCAGATAAAATGTTACTTCAGCATTGTCCTGAGACTTGATGAAATTACTTCATTTTATCTGTGTTCTTTATTGCTGTTTCGGGAGTGGATTTTTTCTATTCTTTTTATTTATTATTATTAATCTGAATTTACATTCAGATAATGAGTTCTGATAAATATATACACCTGTGTAACCACTTCCCCAATGGAGACATGGAATATTTCCATCAGCCCAGAAAATTGCCTTGTGTCCTTTTCTAGTTATTCTCCCCTGCCTCCATCCCCCTGCCCTGCCAGGTGACCACAGTTCTGATTTCAAAGCTTAGTTCTTTCTGTTCTTGAACTTCATGTAAATAGAAGCATACTGTATGTAGTCTTTGGCATCTGATTCTTTTGCTCAACAAGTTTTTATATCCATCCATGATGTTACATGTGTAAATGATTTGTTTATTTTTATTGTCGAATCGTATTCCACTGTATAAATGTACCAGAATATGTATATTCCTTCTCCTGTTGATAGACATTTGGGTAGTTTCCAGCTTGGGGCCATTATGAATAAAACTACTATAAAGATTCTTCTGTGTAGCACTTCTTGGCCTTTGGGCTAAGATCAAGTGTACTATAAAGATTCTTGTGCAAGTCTTTTTGTGGGTATGTTTTCATTTCTCTTGGATTGGAGTAGCGTGGCAAGATCAAAGGGTGGATGTATGTTTAACATTATAAAGAAGTGCCAAACAGTTTTCCAAAGTGGTTACAATGTTTTTCATTTCCACCAGTGTAGTATGAGCACTCTGGTGGTTCTGCATCCTGGACACTTTCTTTGATTTCAGCCGTTCTAGTAGATGTGAAATGGCATTTCATTGTGGTTTTAATTCTCATTTCCCTGATGATAATGATATTGAACCTTTTTTATCATGTAATTTTTGGCTATTTTCCAATTTCATTGAGTCATCTTTTTATCATTTATTTGTAGAAGTTTTTATGTATTCTAAATATAAGCTCTTTGCTGTATTGTATATATGTTCTCTAGTTCATGGTTTTCCTTTTCATTTTATTAACAGTATTTTTTTTAGTAAGAAGCTTCAAATTTGATAAAGTCCAGTTTATCAATTTACTGTATTTTTCTCTCTGTAAGATGCACTTTTATTTTCCCCAAACGTGGGAGGGAAATGTCTGCGCATCTTATGGAGCAAATATTGCATCACAGACCATGATGTGTATTACCTGACCTGTCAGCAGTGGTGACAGCTGTTAGAAGAGGAAGCTGTGGGCCCACACAAAACCCCTGGGGATGCTTAAATGTCCAACTTTACTGCTGAATCTCAGGGCGTCTGGTCAGTATGAAGATAACGAAGAAAGTGATATCAGTGATTGTGAGCAACTGAGCTCCATAAATTCTGACACTAGCGATGATGAGTTCTTGGGGTTCCCAGAAAACTAGAAGAGTACTGGAACCATAAAGTCTCTTCTCATTTGTTAATGACAGTGATGATGGTTCTTAACACTGCTGTTGACTGCTGTTCACTTTACATGGCTGAAATATTATTCTGTTATACTTTATTAAATATGTTACCACACCTTTGTTTCAGAATATCTTTTTTCTTGTTTTCCTCCTCTAAACCCAGGTGTGTCTTATGGTTTGGTGTGTCTTATAGTGCAAAAAATATGGTATTTCTTTTACATTTCGCATTTTTTATTTCTTCCAGAAAATTTTTGTTTACCTGTTTGGGTGACTTTTTAAGAGATTTTATTTATTTATTCTTAGATAGAGGGCAAGGAAGGGAGAAAGAGAAGAAGAGAAACATCAACGTGTGAAAGAAACATTGATTGGTTGCCTCTTGCACATGGCCAGACTGACCAGGGAATGGGCCCACAGCCCAGGCACAAGCCCTGACCGGGAATTGAACCAGTGACCTTTTGCTTTGTGGGATGACACAACCAACTGAACCACACTAGTCAGGGCATGGGTGATTGTTTTGATGGAAACTTTGTAAAGAATATTTTCTAAGTGTTCTCAATAATAAAAATTTCCTAATTATCTATCTTCACAATTTTTTTTTAGTCATTTTCATTTTAATTACCCAAATGCAGTGGTGTGCTGGGAAACTGGCTTTCTGGGCAACAGGGGAAGCCTTGATTTACAGTACTTGCTAATTTCCATGGTATATATACTCCCATCATGGCTAGTATCAAGCTACCAATGGATTAACAACTGGCTTACAAAATTCCTGAATATTGAACAATCAGCTCTCACCAGCTATTATCATTCCCTCTGGCATACCACTGCAAATGACACACAAAAACAAGTGGCAAGAAGTAAAACCTTGGGGAAAGGCTGATCCTGGGGAAATTGGAAAGATGCCATGTTGTGAGGGGACACCTGGGCACCCAAAATGGAGAGTCAGGGACCATGACTGACAACAGAGCCTGACCTGACTTTTAAGTGTGGCAATATAAACATAACTGCAAATGTGAGTGATGCAACAGTTAAAAAGAAATAAACACCTAAAACAAGGGACCTACTGTCTTGGAAAATTAGTATAAAAGCAGAGGCTCTACTCTATTCCAATTATTAGGGAGATTATGAGGCAACTTCCTCCCGAAAATACTAAAAGGAGACTAAGTGAGAAGCTGAAGGACTCTGTAGACTAGAGGATAGACATTTAGACTATAGACAAAGGGAAAAGAGTAGAAACCAAGAGGAAATGGCTCATGGGAAGACCCCAGACCCATGGATACATCTTGCCTCAGGAGCTCGCTTGGCATAGGAATTAAACATTAAATAACAAAAGCCCAGTGAGATGGAAAATGAACACTTTTCATCTACAGCTACTGCAGCCAGATGGTTTGCTTGATGTGGTGACACAGGAAATGACCATGGAATCAAGACCTTTAAGTCCTAAGAAAGGATCTTACAGATGACCTTCTTCTTATCAAGATGATAAGAAAATTTTTAGTAACTTCCCAGTACGGTAGTACGTGAAGGAGGCATTTCAAAGAGATTATTCTACAAATAATTTCATGTTAGAGTAGAAAAAAAAGTGGAGATTTGCAGCTGTGAATGATTTTCTGTAGCTGCAATAATAGAGCAAGGGAAACACATTTTAAAATCGTTATTCTTTCAAAATTAAGCTTTAGCCAATTATGAATTCAGATTTAGAACTATTTCCGGGTTATATATATGAAATTAATTGTATTGGGTTGGCCAAAAAGTTTTTTAAGTATATTTTATTCATTATATTGTTACAGTAGTTCCAATTTTTCTCCCTTTGCTCCCCTCTGCCCAGTAACCCCCTTCCCTCCAGTAATCCCACCCCTCTTAGTTCATATCCATCGGTCGTGCATATAAGTCCTTTGGCTTCATCCTTTCCTATATTATTCTTAACATCCCCCTGTCTATTTTGTGCCAACTGATTATGCTTCTTAGTCCCTGCACCATTTCCCCATTTCTCCCCTCCCCCCTCCCAGCTGATAGCCCTCCAAATGATCCCCATACCTATATTCGGTTCCTATTCTGGTTTGCTTAGGTGGACTTTGTTTTTTATTTTTTAGATTTAGTTGTTGATAGTTGTGAGTTTATTGTCATTTTAGTGTTCACAGTTTTGATCTTCTTTTTCTGAAGTAAGTCCCTTTGACATTTCATATAATAATGGCTTGGTGATGATGAACTCCTTTAGCTTTACCTTGTCTGGGAAGCACTTCATCTGCCCTTCCATTCCAAATGATAGCTTTGCTGGATAGAGTAATCCTGGTTGTGGGTTGCTTTTCATCACATTGAATACTGTTTGCCAGTCCCTTCTTGCCTGTAAAGTGTCTTCTGAGAAATCAGCTGATAGTCCTATAGGCACCCCCCTGTAGGCAACTCTCTGCCTCTCTCTTGCTGCCCCCAGGACTCTGTCTTTATCTTTCACCTTTGGCATCTCAGTCATGATGTGTCCTGGTGTGGTCCTCTCTGGGTCCAGCTTGCCTGGGACCCTCTGTTCTTCCCAAACCTGTATGTCCGTCTCCTTCGCAAACTTTGGAAAGTTTTCCTCATTTTTTTCAATTCTTGCTACCTCATTCTGCACTGGTTGACTGTTTTTTTCTTCCTTATGTTTCAAATCATTGATTTGAACTCCAGTTTCCTTTCCTTCACCATTGGTTTTATGTGGATTTTCCTTCATTTCACTTAGCATAGCCTTCACTTCTCTTATGTGTCTGCCATACTCAAGCATATCTGTTAAGCCTGTGAGCATCTTTATCACCAGTGTTTTGAATTCTGCATCTGTTAGGTTGTCTATTCCCTCATCTGTTAGGTTGGCTATCTCCTCATCGCTGAGTTTTCCCACTGGAACCTTGATTCGTTCCCCTTTTGGGCCATACTTCTCTGTCTCCTCATTCTGAGAGGCTCCTGTGTTTGTTTGCCTCCATGTCCCAGGTAGAGCTGTCGCTCCTGTTACGTTGTGAGGGGCAGAGCCTTAGGGATTCATCAGTACAGGGTGACCCATTTCACCAGTTGTGGTGCTGTATGTGGGGGAGGGTTCCGAGAGGGAACAATGCCACTTGCCTAGTACTCGCCCCTTTTCCAAGCACCTCTCCCACTTCTGCACTGGATTGGCACCCCTCTAGCTGCTGCCCTGGCCATCGTTCCTAGAGAGGTTGAGTCTGCAGACATTCTAGGACCGTAGGAGCCCTTTAAGTAAGTAGACTCTGCTGAGATTGGGAGTTTCTGCCTCCACCCCAACCCCCACTAGTCTACACAGTCAGAAGCAAAGAGGCCTGATTTTCCCTGGTGGTGGGACCGTGAGTTGCAAGGTCCGGTGAGGAGCTGGGAACACTCCCCAGGTGTCCCTCCTGACTTTTTAAAATGTGTGACTGCGCTTTCTGCTGGCCTGCTCCTGCCACCGCTGCTGCTGCCACCACACCGCGTCCTCTCTGCCCCGGCTCCACCCCTCCTACCTGTCTGGGTGAGTATTTCTTCTTTATATCCTTGTTTGCTGGACTTCCATGCAGGTCAATTTTCTGGAACTTCTGGTTGTTTCTAGTTTTTGAGGTAGTTGTCTTCCTTCTTAGTTGTGGAGGGAGACACAGTGTGTCTGTCTATGCCTCCATCTTGGCTGGAAGTCCTAGGAGCTTCAAAAGTTTTTGTTTTATCTGTAAGATGGCTCTAGTAGTGCCTAGTTGTCTTTAACTTCTTTTGAAATAATGTTGTCAGATTGTATTGTGACAGCTGTCATATCAGCATGCATTTAAAAAATCTTATCAAAACTGGTAATATTTTGTGCAGCCATTTTAATATTGAAAATGGAAGAAGATATGCAATATTTTCAGCATATTATACTTTAGTATTTTAAGAAAGGTGAAAACACCACAAAAACCAAAAAAAAAAAAAAAAAAAAGTGTACAGTTTATGGAGAAGGTGCTGTGACTGATCGAAAGTGTCAAAAGTGCTTTGCAAAGCTTCTTGGCACTATTGATATTTGGCTAAATGATTCTTTGCTGTGAGGCTGTCTTATGCATTGGAAGATGTTTAGCAGCACCCCTGGCCTCTACCACTAGAAGTCAATAGCAGGAGATAGCCAACATACTCAAAATATCCAAATCAATAGCTATTGGTGAAAATAAAACATATGTATCTTTTATTTTATGAATAAAACTAAATGAACATTTTGGCCGACCCAATATTTTGCTAAGTATATCATATATGCAAGCATACATCTTTAATTTAGTTTAAATAATAATAAAATGAATGCACTTACATTTGCCACCAAACTTACATAATAAAATATCACCAATGCCAATACTTGTTATTCATTCCTTGATCAATTTCCCTCACCCCTTTCATTCATAGAGAAAACTTTTCTTCATTTCAGGGCCCAATGGTTTTCCTAACTTTACTGCCTGCTTAGCCATAAATTAAAAAGATGTTATTGCTGTTGTTATTTTATTATTTATTCTGTAATTTTATGTGTTCTGTATTAGGAGAGGTTTCTCTATAGAAGTAATATGCCATATTCCCAGAAACAGAAAGTCCATATAGCTTTTAGTATCACTAAATAATAGACTTGAGTGGACATGCTCATCAAGATACTGGTCCTTCCCAAGGCCTTTCTCGGAGAATCTGCCCCACCCCCTCAAGACTAGTAAGCATTGGAGCAGGTGACCTTGTTCACACCCCACTCCTGTTAACAGCTGATTGCGTGAGTTTTAGACACCAGAGACAAGTACAGCTTGATAAGAAATGGAGAAACAGACATCTACTTAGTTCACATTGGCCACTGGGTTTGAACAGTTATGTAAAATTGGAACTGTGGGTCCATACAACGTTCTCTCTTGTTTACTCTGTTCTGCAGATAAAATGAATAAAGAGAGCAATTCCCAATTTCACTCACTGTTGATTCCTAGCTGTACTTCTTGCCTGTGGGTGATGTGTGCTGCTTATTTATCCTTCCAATGTCTGTCTCCTTTTTATTTGTCAGTTTGAACTACTAGTTCTAATGGGGTTCTATTTTATAAACGAGGTGTCCTTGATCAAGACAAGCGAGGATTGGAGAGAAAGAAAAACTCATAGAAACTATAGTAGTCCATTGTGTGAATACATAGGAATCTAGCCAGGAAAACATAAACCTTTTTAAGTACAGGGTTAGGCAAAAGTAGGTTTACAATGGTGAGTACATGAAACAGAGATTATTTTTGTATTATTAGTTATTTATTATTCTATCATTTCCCATACAAACAACTGTAAATCTTTTTTTGCCCCACCTTGAATTTCCAACAGAGAATTTAATGCAGGGAATTGGTAACCCAAGTGATAGAGCAGCCGAGCACCAGGAGATAATGAGATAATGTTGAGATTTGCAAGAGCCACAAGCCACCAGCTTAACCTAGGCAAGAACCAAGGTATTGGGCCATGTGGGGGGATCCTATCGGGTGAGAACTAGAGCCAAGGAGAAGGCATGGCTGCTGTCAGAGAAACAATCCAAGGCAAGAATGGAAGGAGGGAAATAGCTGAACATCTTCATGCCCCCTGGTCTTGCAATCTTCTGTTAGTGCCTTCCACTCGGTGAATTCAGCCAGCAGCAAAATGACCCTGGGACCTGTAGCACACAGCAGGGCAGAGGAGAATAAGGAATGAATATGAGGCCCAGGACTGGTAGAGGGCAGAAGCAAAGACTCCTCTCATCCTCAACAGAGTTAAAGAACCATGAATGTCACATATGTGAAAACAGCCTAAATGCCCAGTGATGGATAAATGTTTAATTAATTATGAAATATTATGTGGCTCTGAAAAACAATATTAAAAAATCTTCAAGTATATGAGGAAATATTTTAAAGTTTAATATTAAGTTCAAGAAAATATTTAGCCCTGGTCAGGTAGCTCAGTTGGTTGGAACATTGTCCCAATGGGTTGCAGGTTCAATCTGCGGTCAGGGCACCTGTGGGAATCAAACGATGCATGCATGAATGGGTGGAACAACAGAACTGGTGTTTCTCCTTCTCCCTTCTTCTCTCACTCTGCAATACATATATATATATATAGATAAAGAAGAAAATACTTAAAGTTTAAGATTGAAAAATATTGCACATAAGTTCAGATTTTGAAAATGAAAACAAAAATATTGTGCATAATTTCAACTACTTAAACTACACATAGAAAAACTGGAAGGATGAATATCAAAAAGTAAACATTGTTCTCTTTTGAAATAATGGGTTTTGGTATTTTCTTCCTAATGCTCGTATGGTTTTGTATTTGGCATATGATGAACACTAAGCACCTATTACTTTCATAATCAGAATAAAGACTGTCATCCTCCGCACTTGGAGTATGCAATCTACTGGGTTGCAGAGCTCTCAGGAACATTACCTGCCATTTGGGGACATTATGTTAGGAATGGTAGTTATGATGCTCTCCTGCTTCTTATAGTATTTAACATTTTGTAAAAACATTTTTAGTATTTTTTATAACCACATGAGCTAGGTTTTCCTGTCTGCAGATAAAGAATTAGAAATAATAGAAGATAAGACAGAGCCAAAGTCAGAGCATTGACCTTTGTCCCTTGTTAAAGGACACAATGGGAGTCATGAGTGCCCTTCTCCAATTATTTTGTATTTTCCTCTTTCAAGACATGTGATAGGAATGCTCTTCTCCACCTTCTGGTCATATGATTTGCTTTGGCCAATGATATGTGAGCAGAAATGATGTGGTTCACTTCCTGGTAGAAACAGTGAGCAATCAGTCACAGTCTATTCCTACAACTATGGAAATCACGGAAACACATTTAGAAATGGGGCCACTCTAAGTCTCAGTCATTGAGATGCCCTGTCTCTTTACCTGACTTGGGTACATAGCATGAACAGGAACTAAGCATTCATTGTGTTAAGCCACTGAGATTTTGGGAATGTTTGTTTGTTCAGCCTAAAAACCCATTTTGATCAAAACAGAAATTATTTTCTTCACAGCACTAAACTGGGTGTCTCATATTCCTATACGTTTTCAAAGGCAATTTAGTAATGACTATTTGTAGAAACAGCACATACTGCCAACAAAATATTAAAGCAAAATAGTGAAAGATATATTTTTAATTATTTAGAATAATTACATAAATGGTAAAGAAGTAGTTGTCTAAGTTCAAAGAGAGATACAAATTACAAATGTGCTTTTAGCACTGTTCTTTTGCTCTTCCTCTTTCCTTCTTTAAAAAAAAAATGGTTTCTTTCTTTCCTTGACCAAAAAGCCATTTGGGCAGCTCCAAATATGTAGATGATCTGAAAGCAGGGATTAGCATGCAAAAAGGAGGGTAGCAGACAGGTAGGTCAGAAGAGCAGTTCCATACAGGGAGATGGAGATATGGGGAGCCAGGTTCCTCACCATCAGAGGAGGGAAGTATAAATACGGGAAGGAAGGAAGCTAGAATAAACCCTGCATTGTTGGATTGGAATTGGACATATCATTGAGCATTCATGGTTTCCAATATAGTTAAAAAGCTAGAGGATAAATATAGGATGTATGTGTGTACACATATGTGCATATATATACACATGAGTATGTATACACACATACACACACATTATACATATATTAAATGACTGATTCTCCAGTCATTTTTATATGGGTCAGGCAAAGAACAAGGTGAGTCTGGAACATCTTGTTTTGTGACAGAAAGTAAAAAAATGATCAAAGAATCATGGAGATGTGCCGAAAGTTTCATTGGACAAAAATGGACAATTTGAGCATCAAAATAAATAACATGAGATTGTACTGTGTGTTGAATAAAATATGAAACCATGAGTCTACATTGACATAAATGAATGCATAAATAACTTAATGAATTTAAGATATTTCTTAAGATAGGAAATCAACTACTACATGTAAAGAAATGATGGTATTGGAAAACCACGAATTCCATCAAAGTATTAATTAATTTAGGCAAGAAACATACCAAAGGTTGCTAAAATTTGTGGGTAAAAATTGGATGTGGAATAGGATTTTATATAGCCTTAAAATATCACCCACACTATATTCATTAATTACAAAGCAAAAAAGGGTTACTTTATAGTGGTGACACCTGGCAGATATCATCTCAATCAAGTGATCCAAGTTAACAGCATCATTTATTTACAGTACAGACATCATGTGCCATTGGACAGGATGCATTGGAGTGAACTACAACATCTGTGATAGTCCCTCCATAAAATATATAATGAGGGCCTAATCATGAGGTAGCACTAGAAAACAAAAATTGAGGAACATTCCATAAAATGACTGATCTGCAGTCTTCAAAAATGTCAAGGTCATGGAGGTTAGAGATGACTAAAGGATCGTTCCAGGTTGAAAGAATAGAGAGACTGACATCAGGCCTCATGGGTGATCCTGGTGCAGACCATTTTCTTAACGGATGTTGCTAAGATATTTAGCAAAACTTGAATGGGGTTCTGTGTCAAGAATGCATGGAGAGTTTTCTACTATCCTTGCAATTTTTCTGTAAGTTTGGAACTGCCAGAATATTAGACAAATCTCTTTTGCATGACACAGTAGGTTCCCGGTAGCCAATAAAGACAAGGTAGGGACCAGGGGGCACTGTGCCTGGGAGAGGTTGTAAGTCATTGCCAATACTTCTCACAGTGTTGCCAAAAAAAACAAATCAGCCTGTTGTGAATGCCCACTGTCCATGAGTCTCAGGGGATGAGGGGCATGCAGTGAGAGGGTGATGGGGACTAGTGATGGGATGGGTAAAGAGGTTTTCCAATCTCTGGGTATTCTGTTTTGCACAGCCAGGTAAAAGCAGAGTTCGCTGAGCTCAGGCAAAAGAAAGAGGATAAGGGCAGAGAGGTAAGTGAACTGAGTTCAAGAGAAGTTGGAATCCAAGCACCTAAACAGGGAGCAGAGCTCTGGTGAGAAAAGCAGAAGAGCCTGGGGGTGGAGGAACCCCTGCAAAGGAAAAGAAGAGGAAGGCAGGGGGTCTGAGAAGTCACAATTAGGTAGTTAGGGTGCAAAACAGGGCAAAGAGAACTCAAACCACAGAACTGAAGCAAAAATACATAAAAACTAAAGACAAAAAAATGAAACTATGTCAAGATGATAAGAAGCAAAAGGTCAGTGGCTCTTACAGAGATAGGTGGATTATTTATAGGTCACAGAAAGTAAGATTACAGAAGATTGAAATAAATTCTGGGCCTTCAGAGTTTATGGGAAATGCTGGTGGATGAGAGACAGAAATATAAATTCTAGGAGGGGACAAAGCACAGCCAGAAAGAGTAAGGCAGTATACATAGTTTATGGTATAAAGACTACACTACCTGGAATGACATAAAACAAAGCTGAGAACAACAATCACGGCCTTGTATTCAAAAGTGGCATGAAAAAAAATTGCATCCCAACAACAAGAAAGAAACCTTTCTCATATCTTATTCGGTAACTAGATGAACATCCAGCACTCAACATCATTCTGGATCTGAGGGAGTGAGATGAAAGAGGAAAAGGCTCACCCAGCATTCCTAGTCAGGACCTCAGGCTTCTGATCTGACTGGCAGAAAAGCACACAGTGCTCCCTGCACAGCCCAAGGGTATTCATCTGTGCATCCTCAGACCTACTGCAAGTGCCAGTCACCAGGCAGTTACTCAATAAATGTTATTTCAACTATCTGAAGGATAAAAGTTTTTCTCAAAGGACAAAGGCAAATAAAGAAAAAGAAACAGGTCTGTACTATTAGGTGAAATCTCTGAGAGAGTATCAGGAGTAGATAATTACTGAGTAAAAAGTTACTTTAAGGCTACCTTTTAGATTTCATTTTGAAACATTTTGGAACAAAGCATTGCAAAGATTTTAGCCAGTAATTTCTCACTCTAAAGTGCAGGTCTGGTAACTCTTTCTAGCCAGTCTTCAGAGAGTACTATAGAAAATTCCAAATAGACACTGACTACAGAAGACAAAATAAATGACTTTAGAGAGGGTTTTTTTCCCCCCTTTTTGAAAAGGCAAAATGAGAAGCTACCCTTTTCTAATAGAAAAGACTAAGATTCCAGGAAGTCTTGAGTTCAAGAAAGATAGATTCTTGAAAACCATAGAGAATAATAGACCATCCTGTAAGGTAAGAAGACAGGCAGGGCTAGCAATTTAATTACTTCTGTTGACCTCTGTTGATTAAGAAATCCTGGCAGTAGAGAAGAAATGGTCAGAAGGAATCAGACATCAGGTTGTTTAAAAATTACAAACGCAGAGCAGTATTACCATAAGGGACTCTATTAGTCAGGGCCCTCCAGAGATACAGAACCATTTGGAGATATATATATTTATTATAAGGAATTGGCTCACACAATTACGGAGGCTGGGAAGTCCCACAGTCTGCTGTCAGCAAGCTGAAGACACAGGAAAGTTGGGGTGTAAGTTCCAGAATTAATCCAAAGACTTGAACCAGAAGCATTAATGGTAGAAGTCCCAGTCTGAAGGCAAAAGACTAATGTGTCATCTCAAACAGTCAGGCAGAGAGAGAGTGAATTCTCCCTTCCTCCACTTTTTTGTTCTCTTCAGGCCCTCAACACGTTGCATGATGTTCACTGGCGGTGAGCAGGACAATCTGCTTTACTTAGTCTACAAATTCAAATGCTAATTTCATCTGGAAACACTCTCATGGACACCCAAAATTAATCTTTATTATGGTGCCCAAATATCTGGGCACCCTACAATCTGGTTAAGTTGACATATAATGAACCATCACAGCGACTGATTCAAGGAAAATGATTCAGGGAGCATCTGAAAGATACATTGTGTTGTAAACTGAGGTTAAAGGCACACAAACCTATCACCAACAATAAGGGGCACATAACTATAGATTAAATAAGGCTTAAGAGAAAAAAGATCTGTTTCCTGGGTAAAGATTTTTTCAAAGAGGCTCTTCTTTCTCAGTGACTTAGCTAGGGAATAAACCAAACCAAGAAAACTATGAGGGCATATACTGATTATAAAATACCTTCTTTAATTCTGAGTTCTACAAACATAGAATTGAAATAAACAGTGACAGTAAACATCATGGTGAGAACACGTTTCATTAAAAACCTGAAATATTAATTGAATTCCATTCTGCAGAGTGAAGAGCTCTCAGAATGAATGAATCAATACAAAGCGCTATCTTCTTCTCTTCAGAGGAGAGTTCACACCCCCACCTCTGGATTGCCTTTGTCTTCCTAAAATACTACTCTGGCCAAAAGGCTGGATGGAAGCTACTGAGCAGATGCACTCTCAGTGTGCTCTGAAGGCCTGAGGTGGACTGACTCCCTTGAGAGCCATGTTTCAGGAAAGAAGACAAAAAAAGACATCAGAGAAGCCAGAATTCCCTACAAGATCACGCAGTAGTTCTTACAGAAAACCCTCAATTAGACGGGATCATAAGGTAGAAGAAATATCCTGCATCTATGTGTTCAACAAGTAGTAATTGAGCACCTACTATGTGCAGAACACTGTTGGTAGCACCTGGGCTCCGTTCCCAGCTTGGAATGCTAAGCAGATGTCATTGCCATAAATGAGGTGTGTAGTTGAATCGTAGTGACAGAGGAAGGCAGACAGTGAAGGCCAAGATGAAAATGGGGAAATGACTCTTCTCTGTGTGCTAAGAAATTGGAAAATCAAAGATGAAGTGTAAAGATGCATAGTTGGTGCATAGTTTGCAATGGGAATTCACTGGGGGAGTAGGAAATCTTCACTTTGAGATAATTTTTAAAGTGGACTTTCTATTTAGAACAGCTTACACAGTACTTCAGGACAGAATGATGGAATAAACTTTTAAGGTCATCTCAGATTTGGAATTCTGTGTGCTTGTATTTTCTATCTTGATTTATTTTTAGACTGTTTCTATTCTTAAATATGCTTAATGCTTAAAAGGGGTAAGTCACTGAATTAAACAGCTTGAGGCCCAAATAATGAATGAGACAGGGCCTCTGACTTTAACAGACACATTTAAAAAAAAAAAAGGCAACTGACCAAATAACACTGTTTTAAAATTTCTATCAAAACGGTAACATAAACCATAATTAAAAGCTACTTCAAACCAGGCAATCAGAAAAGTTGTGGTAGATTGACTGCAGCAAGTCCCGCAGGTTGTCATCCTTCCTCCCCACACCCATTGCAATGTGATTTCACAGTTTTTCCATACGAAGTAGTCTAGATCCCACCCTTTGAAACTGAGCTGGCCTATGACTTGCTTTGGCCAATAGAAAGCAGCAGAAGTGGTGGGTGTGCCAGTTCTGAGCATAAGACTCAAGAGACCTTGCACGTTTCCTCTTTCTTTCACAACCCCGTCACCCAAGCTAACCTGCTGGAGGATGAGACCACGTGAAAGCAAACACAACTGCCTCAGCTGAGGCTACCCTGGGCCACCTCACAGCCAGCCAGCCCCTCACATTAAGAGAGCTCAGCCAAGATCAGCAGATCTGTCTGCCATCACATAGCTGTCTGTAGATACAAGTACATGGGAGAATACAACTGAGAGAGTTGAGAACATAGGACCATGACCTGTAGACCGGTGAGGACAAATAAATGTCTATTGTAGTATGCTGCTACATTGATTATTATTCAGCTTTATGATGACAATTGATAACTGATACCAAAGGCTTGAGAAGGTAGTAAAAATATTTCTCTTTATTTTTCAGAAAATAGTAATCTTTCAACAAAACCATGAAGAATGAGGGGGATTGAGTATAATGACAGGCGATATAAATGGGAAGCATTTCAGGCAAAAGTCATAGTATGAATAAAACCAGGGAGAAAGCCCAAGACATGGCCACAGAATGCCCACCACTCAGTTTAATGAAAAGGGTTCAGGATTTCAAAATGACCATTCTCATGATATCAACTATAAGAAGCAGTCTGAAGGGGTGGCTATCCTCTACACAAGTAGCCCTATTGAAAAAAGATGCATTTTGATACAAGGCCCTTAGATGCTGGGTCTGTGGAATACAGTTTGCCCTCTTCCCTGGCTGGGCCAAGAAGGTGCAAGATATGGAATAAGTCAAATCTTGTAGTTGGCACCTGTTTTACCACATGCACCAGGGCAGGGCAAGGGGGCAAACTCTTCCTTGAAATGAAGATAACATGACTGGATGGTGGAACAGAGAAATGGAACAAGTGAATACAGATGTCTTTACTGAGACAATTTAAAAATTTTTTTCACTGGAACTTAGAAGTACTCAAATCAGATTTTTGTACTGGCATGTTACTTTGCCAAGAAATTAAATTTAGGAGCCTGAGGGTGTTACGGAGATGCTATCACATTGGTCTGCTTCAAAAATCTTTGAGGAAGTAGGTGGCATATGAATAATCAATAAATAACTAATCCTTTCTAAAGAAACTGGAAGAAAAATGAAAACTCAGTGTTGATGTTCTCATATTGATTGTTTGCTTTTGTTTTAAGTTCCCCACTTCCACAGCTCCCTGTAATTGTCAGGATGCTAGATGACCTTTCTGGGTTCAATTACCCAAAAGGAACATGCAAAAAATGAGTGCCAGAGGAAGAAGGAGGTCTCTGTGCTGAGGGTCTTGTCAAAGTAACCACCCCCAAACTCCTTCCTCTTTCTGTGGGATACGTGATGCTTGTTTGAAATGAACAGGAAATGCAATGGAGAAAGCGTATGGCTCTGAGGCCAGAGAAAGTAGAATAGGATGGGAGACAGTTAGGCAAAAACATAGCTCTGCGAGTAAGAGTCTCAGTGTCATCCTTGGAAATACAGTGGCTCCCAATGGTCCATTCCTGGGAATTCTTCAAATAGCCTTCTCAACTCAGATACTTCTATCAGAGAGCTCTCAGTAATTAGATCCAGTTATCTGACCTAACCCTGTGACCATTTCCAACCAGGTTATATCATAGACAGAGCCTCTTGCATAGGCAATGCTGAAGAGAATAAGAAAGATGTTTCAAAGATATTGCTACTCAGTCAAGTGTCACACGGCACTTTCTCCAGCGAGCCCAGAGAAAATAATATTAATTTCTTCTCTTATTACTTTATTTGCATCTGATGCCTTAGGTGTCTAATAAAAACTACTTTATTGCCCTGGATTATTTCCTGATCTTAGTAACTATTTCATTTCACTACTATGGTGCTAGGTAAGAGGTGCAGGGGTGACACAAGAGAACTTCAATTTGAATTATAAAATTTCTCATTTGCAGTTTGGGCAGCAAAACAAAATAGCTCAGTGCCATTTCATAGCCCTGCAGCCAGAGTTCCAACGGCAGGGACATAGCCCTGCAGCCAGAGTTCACAATGGCAGGGAGACGTCCCACGGTCCCACAGCCTGTGAAGCCAGGGGCACCATCTGACTCTGTAGGGAAACAACCTGGAACTTAAGAACAGTGTGGGGACAGGTGAAGGGGACAAAGAAGGACATTGTGTCCATGTTTAGGAATCTATAACTTGTTTGTGCAGGCTGGAAAGCAAGGTTTTGCTGAGTGTCCACTCAATGAGTGCCAGAGCAAGATGGGTCTGAGCGGTTGTAACCATCAACTTCACCAAGGGGAAACTGAGGCTAATAAAGGAAAAGATCTCCAAGTTCGGGACACCACTATACCATGAGCTCTATTTAGAGTCATCCATGTTTCAGCCTAAGGACTGCCCTTCACTCCCCACCCACAGACACATTCACAAGGTTTCACTAGCCTCAGATTTCTGAGCACTGAGCGATTCATTTCTGTCATGCCACCCCAAAAGCTCACAGTCCAGAAGGGCACACGTCAGAATGCTTGCTTGATTTGCCACCTCAGTGACTAAACCAGGAAGTAAGTAATATTAAAACAGTAACTAACTAATTCCTTCTAGAGAAACTGGAAGAAAAACAAAAACACAATGTTGATTTCTTCATAGTGATTGTTTGCTGGGTGGGCTCCACCAGAGACCCGTCACGGCCTGGCTATTAAACTCAGACCCAAAGACCTGGCTGAACTACTTCAAATTCCCTTTCCTTTATCTCAGCTGATTGTCTGTTGATCAAAAGAAAATGAACTACCCTGGCTGGGTGGCTCAGTTGGTTGGAGCATCATCCTATACACCAAAAGGGTAAGGGTTTGATTCTCTGTCAGGGCACATACCTAGTGTGCGTGTTTTTTACCCGGTTGGAGCACATATGGGAGGGAACTGATAGAAGTTTTCTCTCACATGGATGTCTCTCTCTCCCTTCCTCTCTCTCTGCAATCAATAAACATATCCTTGAGAGAGGATTTTTTAGGAAAGAAAATAAATGTCTCCATCCATCTTGCATTGGACACCCTCTTTAGGTGGCCAGTCATTGAGGGGATGATGGCCACAAAGTTTCTCAAGGAAACTCCTAACCCCAGCTATCTGATCACAAAGCCTGGAATTCCAGTCTTTCGTCACTAGCCTGAACAAGGAATGAGTACAAAGACTGTTCATGAAATGAGACTTCTTCTTTTGCCCACAGAAGGGGCATTGGAACACTGGCTAACGATATGGATTTTAAGGACTGAGATAGTGATTCTTCACCCATGCCAAGGGTGTTACTACTTTTTTCCCAATCTTTTTTTTTTTTTTTTTTTTTTTTTTTTTGGTGTGTGTGTGAATAATCATTTCACTTTGCCTGTGGATGACAGATTCTTCAGTATACTAGTAAACTTCTGTGCACATGTTAGAAGCAGTGTTGGGAACAGACTTCATGGTATCTACCTTGTCATCGCCTCTTTGACAAATGTCTCCTTGTCTCCAGTTTCCTTGTGCAAGAATATCAGTTATCATGTCTTAGCTTGAGATGTTTGATTTAAATCTCTGATTCATTTTTACTCCCATTCCTAATGCCAGCCAGTGTGGGAGAGTTGAGACATGTTTTCCTAGGCACTGAGATGTCAGAGAAATGAAAGAAGAGGCAGATTTTTTATATCAGTCAGTTAAAGACTAATTACAACTGTGCTTTCCAGCAAACCAGTGATTGTAGGCTAATTTTCAGTTATGAAACAGAAACTGAGGTTAATGAGGCTAATTGTGTTTACCAGCATTCTTGAACAAAAGAAAAGAAGCCAACTCAATTTTGAAGAGAATTCTTTGTCAGGAACAAATTGGAGAAAATTGCTGCAGTTGTATCGTTTTCGAAAGCTGCTTAGTGCCATGTCCAGGAAACGAAGATCCTTGAACACAAGCTAGCAATCCAGAAAATCAAGTCCAAGGCCGTGAGGCTTTCCTGATCCAAAGGGCATAGCTGTGTTACAGTGATAGCTGAAATCTCAAAAGCAATACAGTGAGAAGACATTCAAGTGGCCAACTGTCAATTCTGCGCCATTGTGCCAGGCGGAGAGGCAGAGGAGTTGTCTGTCATATGCTGATGTGAGATAAACCAAGATCTGGCTTTTCTGACTTTCAAAGATTGAGGGAGGTGACCCCGGCAAGGAGCCACCTGAGAATACAGCATTCAGTTGAAGCTACAGTGTCCCTGTCACTCTCATTGTGCGGTGACTGTGGTACTGACTGCCTCCTGTTTGGAATTGCCCAGGAATGATTCATCCATTCTTTCCAACAATTCCATCAAGCAAGAAGATTGGTTATAGCAACTCCTAGGAAAAACAGCACTCAAAAAGCCAATTTCCTGAGGCCATGCTCAGTTTACCATGTAACAAAACAAGCATCGACTGAATACCAAGTTCATAGTAAAAAAAAAAAAAAATGTAATAATGTATCACTTCAGGCTGGAATTGGAGGCAGCAGGGACTTCCCATATTTCCCATGGGCTTCCTCCACTTGCACTGAAGGCCCCTCCCCTCTGATTACGCTAGGGCGATGTTAGCTGTGCTCTGGACCTGGTTGACATGTGGCCACCAACATGGGTTACTTTGGTTCTAAAGTTAGTTTCCAAGATCTCATTGTCTCCAAAGAGGCTCCTACAGGGATTTGTTTAGTGGCATTAGGCAAGACTCCAGTGGGCAACAACTTTAAAATGGACAGCAGTATTTTGAGATACATCACAGGGCCTATTATCATTTTAAACAACATGCCCTGTTTTAAAGGAGGTCTCAGGTTCTTGAAATTGTTTGTAGTAACCAAACCTGTTGATAGTCATCATGACGATAATGACGTGTCCGTGATGCAGCAGGGGTTAATTGAGCACATGCTGCATGCCTGAGGAATGCAAGAGAAAAGGAGGACTGGGCTTGCACTAATGGAGGTCACTCTCTGCCAGGTAGACTGGTCCCACCCACGGTTGACAAAATTAGGCATGAAACAAGCCATATATTTTAAAAGACTGTCATATTGTGTTTAATTAAATGCTATGGTGCAAGATACAGCAAGTGCTAAAAACTATCAGATATCAAAGATCATTCGCATTCACCAAGGCTCTGCTCAAATGCAACCTCTTTGAGCTCGCTCATCTCTCCAGTCCAGTGATCTTCAGCTGGAGTGCCGCAAGGGTTTTTAAAACATGTGATATCTGACTATTTACGCAGGGCCACTGACCTCTTCCCTTAGATTGTCAAATAAAAATATGACAACAACCAACACAATAGCCATCTGGGGTGAATGAATCAAAATTATAACTATTTTTTTGTCAGATCAGCAAGAAATAGATTTTTTGGTGTGCTGCAGAATTTAAATGATTGGTTTATGTGTGCCATGAGATTAAAAGGGTTGGAAATCTCTGCTCTAGTCAGTCAGTCCCATTTTCCCTAGGGCTCCCAAAGCACAGGTGTCACCTTGATTTCACCAGGCTTTGTTGATATACTTCACTAATTTCTTCTTTAAATTGTAATCTCTTTTGGACAGGAACCCTGACCTACCTTTATATTTTTTATAGCACATAATACTACCATAAAGCAGGCACTCAATAAATATTTACTAAAAAGAAAATGAAAGGGAGTTATTTGTGTTTTCTAGAAATTATTGGGAAAGAGTTCTAGATAATATGAAAAGGAAGTCAGAGCCACAAGAGCTAGAGGGATAAGATTTAGATGAGAGAAAAAGGGGTTGACTTTTTTAAGAAAGGGAGAATAGATTGAGCACATAGAGAAAAAGTAACAAACTCTGTGCATGAGTGGTGGGGATCAATAATGGGATAATAGATTATAAGGGAGAAAAGTTAAGACAGGTTTGGGAGGTTTTGGAGACAGTAGTTTAAGTATAAGAAGCTTAAGTTTGCCAGAATTCAATTTATTGATCTCTTATATCCCTTTCTGAAATGTGTGCAAGTGTTTCTGGGGTGGACTTATGTGAGCTCAGAAAGATGTTTATGACTATGAGCTTGAAAGTGTGGATGCTGGCTACCCAGTCCTTCAAAGGCTTAAGTCAACAACAAAGGTTTAGAATTAACCATGAGTATAAGAGAGTGCTTTACCAAAGGTCAGGCCAACAGACTACTTATTGTGAGGATCTTGGCTGTGTTTGCATGCACAAAACAGCTTGATCACTCTGATCAGTCTAGTTTGACTAGCATAGTGATGTGGATGTGATCTTGGCTCTTACAATCTGAGTACCAGCTCACCAGAGTCAACAGTGTTCACCAGTCATTTTTCATTATGGTGGCTTTTCAGATGTTACATCCCATGTAGGGCACAGATTTCACATTAGATTTTCCTACTTTCTCATGGGATCTACATCAGTCTCGGTTTAAGGGAAAACAAGCCTATGACCACACTGAATTGTAAAGACTACATAAGTGTCTAGGGATAGTGGACCAACTCATTTTTCTGTGGTCATGGGCCGGAGTGTGAACATCCCCATTCATGCAGAGGGACATTTGGTCACAATAGGGCTTTGAGGTCACTTGAATTCTGATATTCTACTCAGCGATCTCCAGAGCTCTCCATGGCAGAGCCAGCCCATGGGTGGTTCCCAGTGGGTGCAGAGGCTCAGCTCATTAACATTATATGTCTATGAGATAACATCATTTTGTTTTTGAATAGACAACTAGCGCAGAGTGGCACCCGAATTTCACCATGTCTGAGCATTCTATACACTATTGTTTACAAAATTATAACAAATAGATGCATTCTTGCTATTTTATAGAGGGAGGAAGAGGATGAGAAGGGGGTAAAAGAAGCCACCACCACCCAGATGTAGCCTGATGGTTTCTCATATTTTCCAATTTAGTGTTCTAGGAGACTCTCTAGTCTCCATTTTAGACCTAGCATTTAAAAATATTCCAAAAGTCGAGAGAGAAGTATGAAAGTTCCCAGGGCAGATTCAGCCCATATGCTTCACAACCTGCTCGATCTTAGCTTTGCAGCCTTGACTCCACCACCCAGTCATGTCACACCATCTGTCGCTCCCCACACGTGCCCTCTGCTTTCCTGCCTTGTTTCACCACCTGGGCTGCAGCTCCCCACCCTCAGCCAAGTGTCAGAAGTGCACAGCATTCTCGAAGGCCTGGATTAAATACCATCTTTTCTGGGAGGCAGACAGAGATTGTCTTTCCCTCTCCAGCATGCCCACTGCATGAAACTTTGCACATTTGTTCATTACCTGAAATGTAAGGTTGTAATTAAGTTCATGTTTTGATGACTGTGTCCCCTCCTTACTCGTGAACTAAGTACGGGCATGAAATGGGTTCATGCTCCTCATGCGGTGGCTGGCATCAAGTGGGTGTTCAGAAGTAATGTTTACTAAGTGAGCAAATGAATAGGTAAGTGAATTAAACAGTAAGGCTAAAAAAGGAAAGAGATCTTTTTCACCTGAGTGAAATTCTTTCTAAATAGGACGAGGATACCATTTAGCACTCTGTAGATTCTTCTAGGGACAAAACTACCCTTTGAGCATAGGACTAAAGGCTTTGAACTTAGCCTTAGAGGAATCTGGTAACTGATAGCATGGAGAGAGCCTAGGGAGAGATAAAGAGAACCAAAGGTACTCTGTTACCTCACTTGGGAACACTGAGAGCAAATTTGCTGCCTTAACAGAGTGAACTCCTCTACTGCTGGGTATTTGTGTCTCTGTGTGTGTGTGCACTCACCTGAGGCCACGCACCCACGTGTAAGGGTGCTCTGTGCATATGGGATCAGAGGCGGGGAGGGAGTGAGGGTGTAGAACACAGGGAGCATAAACTTGAGTAGGTAGAGTTATTACCAGACTATCCAAAAATATAGAAAATAATTGCAAATTAAAAATAATGATAACAAAATATCAAAATTAAAGAAAATTTGCAGTTTTCCAGAGACAATCTTAACCTTAGTCATTTAAAAAATAAATACAAATATGCAATACCTATTATTGCAAAATATAACATTATGCCACTCTTCTCCATAGTCTCAAATTTATTTCTTTATATTCTTCCATTTTCCAAGAGGAGTTCATTTTTCTGTTTCTCAGGTTAAGAGCAAGGTGAATTTCTAGCAGTCTGGGCTAAGTTCTGCCTTCTTGGCATTAGGGAGGTGAGTGCTCAGCACCAGCTGGGTCCAGATGTCAGTAGGTCCATTCCTGGCCACAAACAGGAAGCATAATGTTTTATTCTAACATTTTGGGGGAAGTGACTATAATAAGTACACATTTCCCAGTCCTAATGATGTATGGAATATAGAAAAAAATTCTATTAACAAATACTATCTAATTTCATATACAAATGTGTACTTGGAATTTTACTTAAAAAAAGAGCTTTCGTCACTAACATTCATCATTCAGTCATATAAGATTGTAGATGAATCCAGTGTGCCATGTAGGGTAGAAATTCATTTAAGTTTAGTTTACACTAACAAAAGATGTCAAGACACAAATGTTAAAGAGATCTTTTTACCCCTACCTTGTGTTTTCATTATTTTTGCTCTATGATTATTTGACTAGTTGACTAAATTCTCAGATTTTCTTTGTTTGTGTAGCTATAGATGAAAACTTGTTTTCTCTGAAAATAAAATGCTTTCAAAAGCATTTTCAAATGTCTTCTAAATGAACGTCAAAAAAGAATATGGTTGTAGACAGTGGATGAACTCAAAAAAAGAAAGAAAAAGTGTTTTGTTGGAAGAAAGTTTCAAGTTCAATTACAGAATCTCATGATTCAAAGGAACTTGAGAGAGCATCTGATAGAAGCCTTCACTGAATTTTTGAATCCTGGCCCAAATGGGCATCAGTTTCTACTTGGCTCTTCTAATGACAAGAAGTACAAGACAGGGCATCTTCCTTTGTTTCCTGAAAGTTCTCATTGTTTAAAGTTCTGAGTATAATCTACCTCCTTGAAATTCAGTTCCAGTTCTGTTTCCTGGAGCTAAAAATTCTCCCTCCTTCACATGTCAGCTTTACCCATCACCTTCAGCCTTGAGTGGAATTAAAGTTGTCAGTAGTGTACCACTCAAGGAGTCATGTTCTACCTGAGTGATAAAATCCAATTGTGAAAAAATTAGGACAAGTTCATGGTCAGCACCAATAAGCTTTTGAGAACCTAGAAGGCTCCTTTGTCCAATATGGTAACCATTAGCCATTTTTATTGTTGAACCATTAGCCACATATGGTTTTCTGAATTGAGATGTGCTGTGTATAGATTTTGAAGACTTCTATGAAAAAAAAAAAAGTAAAATAGCTCATTAATTTTTCATGTTGATTATATTTGGAAAGTAATATTTTCTATATATTGAATAAATAAATATATTTTTGTTAAAATTAATTTTATCTTTTTATCCTTCTTAAATATAGCTACTAGAAAATCTAAAATCATAGATTCTATGGTCAATACTACTTCCACCATAGAATTTATCATGACCTGTACCAAAATGTTATTGCATGTACATGTGTGTGTTTCTAACATCTGTCTCTATAGTCAAGTATGAGCCCATGCAGGAGGGGATTTCACCTCACTTACTTTGCTATTCCCAATACTTAGCATAGTACCCAGCATATAGAAGCTGCAAAAGTTTTGTTGAGTGTTTAAAAGAATGGAGTTAGCATAACTAGGGCCTATTTCTGCCTCATGAGAGAGTCCTCAAACATTCAGCTCTGAGATTTGACTTTTTAACTGAGGAGCCACATAAAAATTTGAGATTTGGTTGGACGTTAGTGAGGACAAGGCCAAGACATGCTACAAAATGCAGAGAGGAAGTGACCAGGGCTGGTAGGATTGGGAAAAGGCTGAAGTACACAAGGATAAAGTAGGGGCTCAGGTAGCATTGTATTTGTCACATCTGTAAGTATCTGCTTGCCCTTTTAATAGCACTGTCCTCTAAAAATACAATGTGAGCCAGATGTGTGAATTTATAGAGAGAATCATAGAGAATATCCTTAAGAAAGATGCATTAGAGGGAAGTTCTAAAGGTAAGAAGGAGTCATCCGGGTGAAGACTGGGACAGAGAACTTTTTAGCTGTGTGAAGTCCTCAAAGTGAGAAGGAACTTGGCTACATTCAAGTAAATGAATAAAGACCACCGTGATCAAAATACAGAAATTAGGAGGAGGATGGGCCAAGATGAAGCTGGAGAAGGAGTCAGGTTAAGGAATTTGGACCTTAAGTATATTGACTGACAATTGAAGAATTTTAAGCTCAATAGTGACATGATGAAACCACTGTTTTGGGGGGGTTGTTTTGTTTTGTTTACAGTGACTCTAACAGCCATGTGCAGAATGTACTGCCTGGGGGAAAATATAAGCAGGAACATTAGTGACTCTGCTATTGTCAAGGAAGGAGATGTGGGTATTTAAACTGGAGGGAATATGGATGCAGACGGTGGGTGAACTCAAAGTAAAATCTATGGAACTTGCAATAGACCATATAGAGTGTGTGATGAAAAACAGAGATCCAGGACTGATCACTTGGAAAGATGAAGGTGTATTCACTGAGTGGAAAATTAAGAGTCCAAGAACTCTGTTCTTAGCAAGTTGTTGACACTATGACGGAAAAGTGTCAGGGATGATCTGGAGGTCAAGCGTAGGTGAAAAGTAGCTAGTAACAGTCATAACCCTCTTCACAGATGAAAATGTGCAATCTTCTGTACCTCTCCTTCATTAACAACAGGAGCTAGTGGGGCTGCCTAGTCCACAGTAACAGGATCTTAAAGAATATCAAAGAGACTCCTTTGACGGCCAAAGGTTATGTCCAAGAGTACAAAGTTGACCTGGCTGTTTCTGAGGAGAACTGCTTAAGTTATGATCAAGAGACTGTGTGCTCACCTGAATGTACTATAATAGGACTAAAACCGGAGACACTGAGACCACCCCTCAAGCTTTGTATTTGCCTTCCCAGCTTATCTACAATGTTATAAAAATGGTTCAGAATTCTGAACCTGACACCAAAGAGAAAGTATTAGGCAAAAGTAAGAAAACTGGAAAGCATCTTACTGGTAAACATGAGCCTCCTAGGAAACTTATAAAAACTAGATTTAGTTTGTACTTTCTAGTTGGTTAGAAGAATACACCATTGCTCAGGCATATGTAAGTCTTTCGTAAATATTACATGCTATAGCCCATCAAACACATTCAATGTAAATAGAAAAAGTCTTAATTAATTTCGCAGGAAATCAAATATGTCTAAAACAGTTATATCTTTCTTAGAGCCACAAAGAATGATACATGGGAAGAAGGAAGCAGCACCAGAACCCAATCAGATGATGGTCCACAGAAGACCTCAGGTGATTAAAAAGGTAAGTAACATCCTGTACACATAAGGAGGTCTCTTGTGGGCCCATTTCATTGTTTGCCAAACCTGAAGTTCCTATTGTAAAGGTGTTCTAACTTATCACTGGTTCCCATCTGCTTTTGTCTTTCCTTGTGTTCTTTAGTGAGATACTAACTCCAAATCTAGATATTCTTGTCTTTTGGAGACAGAATGCTGCTCTACCCTCATGTTTTTAGTAGACATGTTCCCCTCCTCACACTACCTTGACACTGACCTCATATTCTAGCCATTGATATTATTTCAAAGTTTCAGAATATGTATGTGGTTCTGTTTACTGTACTGTGTTAAAAATTCAAGTTAACTATGCTATCCATGTTCTGCACATTCACATCTCCTAGGTAAATACTCTTTTTAAAAAATAAATAAAGATTTGAAATTGCCTATGAAAAATTAGAAAACATGTCAAGTACACAATAAGGGTTAGTCAAGTATGAAATAGTACAGAGGAAAAATGTTTCAAAGCAGACAAACTGACCTAAATTCAGTCATTTGTTCTGTATTGTTAGGATTTCACTAATGACTGTATTTGTCCATCTTGTCAAGGTTGATATGCCTTTTCTGCAATCCATTGATCTATAGACAGAATTAAGTGTGGAACTTCATAACTTTTGTCAAAGTAAGGTGCTTAGTTGGAAAATATAGTTTTCTATTGTAGATCTTTGCTGATGTCTTCTAAAATTGAGCTTCAAGAGGTAACAACAAACACACAAAGAAAAAAAGAAAAAATAAATAAACCCATGGAAATCTAGACTTGCCAAAAGGAATTGGAAAACGTGCTTTGTCTTATATTTCACATTGATCTCACATATATTACACATTTAAAATGTTTCTTAAATATCTTCATTGGAATAATTTTCAGTAAAATTAAAATGTTATAAACTATAAAAATAATTTGGTTTCTAATCAGTTTAATAGCACACATCCATTTTTTTCTTCTACTTATAAAACAGAGGAAATAAGTAAATAGTGCCATTTGAATCACTCTTCAAAGATGTTGATTTGTCTACTTTTAATTTAACATTAATGCAACTAAATTAAAGTTACATATATATGTAATAACTCAAGAGTCAATGACTGAAAGCACGACTTCTTATGTTTCATCTCTTTATTCTGGTCCTAGTCCCAAAAAGCAATCTCAACTCTAGTCAGGTTTCAGTTGTTCTGAGGTTATCACCGTATCTACAGAGTATCTTATAATACCATGTCTTGATTTGTTAAATTTAGAAACTTCTCTATT
Organism: Furipterus horrens; assembly: GCF_987537825.1. Classification (NCBI taxonomy): domain Eukaryota; kingdom Metazoa; phylum Chordata; class Mammalia; order Chiroptera; family Furipteridae; genus Furipterus; species Furipterus horrens. Next base: position 153,342,516 of record NW_028327173.1, read on the forward strand.
GACTTTCAAATATGAAAGATGAAGATCTGGGTCACCTAGGCTGCCTCCTTCTCCTCTTCTGCCTTCAGCATTTGATAGTTAAAGTTGCTTTAAAAATTGTTTTTAATGTTTCTCTTTGTAGCTTGAAATCCTATTCTATGTCTTGTCCCATTGACTTTCTATGTATTGTTTGATACCAAATTTGTAAGATGAAGGTATTTGAGGTATTTGTCCTACCTTTCCTGCACCTTTTCTTCTACTCTCTACTCCCCTGCTTCAGGCCACCTACACATTGCATTGCTGAGAAAAAACCTGTTTATATTACTATGGTTATGTAAATTTTGTTTGTTTATGTATTAAACCACGTGTCTGGGTTATATTTCTTTCTTTGCAAGGCTCGCTTCATGACCCCAGTGTCATTGGTAGAAAAATTTCTAGCAGCCAAGTTAAAAGCATTTTATTCCATTATACTCAGTTGCAGAAAATCCAACAGCATTCTACTTTGCCTCATAGTGAAACCACTGTGCTCTTTCTCTTTTCCTTATATTTTTGGAATTTCTAATTTAAAAAAAATATTGTTTGCATTTCAGCTTTTAAGGTATCATCAAGTAGGTCCAAGTTATCTTGTGAAGACATTTGTCAATTTTTCTACTCAGAATCAAAATTTTCTTTTCATGTATGGGGAATCTGCTCCTGAATGAATCCTTGGAGGTCAAGACTCAAGTTCTTACACTGGCAAATGCCTACAACCCACTTGCCTAATCTCTTCTACATCTAGACCATGAAAAAGTACCTAATATATATTTTTAAAGATTTTATTTATTTTTAGAGAGGGGGAGGGGAGGGAGAAAGAGAGGGAGAGAAACATCAATGTGAGAGAAAAACATCGGTTGGTTGCCTCTTAAACCACCTGGCCTGCAACCCAAGCATGTGCCCTGACCAGCATGTGTTCAATCCACTGTGCCACACCAGCCGGGGTAGCACCTAAGATTTACCTATCAGATTTCCTTAGTCAGGACTTGGAATTGAGGACTAATGACTCACACAGAAGAAGATTGTGGAGTATGGTGGTGTTGACAGCAGCGGCCAGCATATTGAATTTTGTGGACTTAACAGCAGCACTGTGAGGGCCTGCTGTCCAGGGCCAGCAGCGGCAGCAAGACAAGCTGCACCAATGGTCCTCCATGGCCATGGGAGTGCTGTCCCATCAGACCAAGTTGTGACCTAATTGTGACAGCCGCTGGTTGCTGTTTAGCCACTCTTCTCTACTCTTCTCAGTCTGATCTTCTGAGTCTTTGAGATCTAAGAAGATTTCTGTTCTAACATCTCACTTGGGTAGGCATAAAATTTTAGGTTGAACATCATTTTCCTCAAAACCTTGAAGTTACTTGCTCATTGTTTTCTAGCATCTTGAGAAGATTGATGTCAGCTATATTCTTTTTCCTTTGTAGGTTAAAAAAATAATAATTTCTGACAAGGATGTGAGCCTTCTCATTATCCCTGATGTTTTGAATTCATGAGGCTATGTCTGGATAAGAGTTTCCATTATTGGAGTCAGCACTTGGTACTCCCTTTCAATGGAAAGATCCCAGATTTTGGGTCTGGGAAAATCTCTTTTCTTACTGATTGTTTACTTACTTTTGTTTTCTCAAGTCTTTCCTTTTAGGAAGTTTATTAATTTAATATGAACTCCTTGGATGTTTCCTTTTCCTATGTCTTTTATCTTTCCTTGAATCTCCCCCTCCCCCATTCTTCCTGTTTTTCTCTATTTTCTAAGAAAATTCTTGGACTTAATTCTTTTATTGATTTGTTTTTCTACTTTGACAATTGTGTTTTATTAGCAGGAGACTTCTCTTTTCTTGTTCTCAAAGTATTTCTTTTTCATAGCATTCAAATCTTGTTTTATAAGTATATTTTCTAATATGTGAGTTTATTACTTAGGAAGATTTTAAGCAATTCTCTTTCATTTTATGAACCATTTCTTTTTTCCATATCCTTCTGTTGGATTATTTGGGTTCTGGTAGTTCTCATTTGCTTTGTGCTTTTTAGCTGTCCATTACTAGCTACACAGAAGATTGGGTAACAGAAATAGTGTTCCTTAGATGTAGTAAAACTGTGTCTTGCCAGCATGCCAGACAATTCAAATTCACAAAGCTTTCATATTTGCTGGCAATGCAAAGTCTGTGAAATTACAATTTATGTGTGATTGAAGTGAGGTGCTTCTCTGGACAAACCTTTTTCACATGAACGTCAACACAGAATGATGGGATGAAGTCTCATGGTGTAGCTAGAACACAGCACAAAAAACAAAATACATTTCATCTGAGCTATACCCAGGCCCATATTTAAAATGCTCACACTTTGGAGGAGACTGAGAATCACCTTCTCTTACTGCTGCCAGATTTCCCCCTGTTACTTCTGTCTCCAGTTACAATCTCCATTAGTCAGCTTCTGCTACCAAAGTTAAAGAAATTGTCTAGGTTGGTGTCTTTAACATGTTCTAGGTCACTAACTGCTTTGAAAATCTGATATAGCATCAGCTCTTTCCTCCAAGAAAAAAATACATATTCAAAATTGTTTGCATATAATTATAGACATTTCAATGCATCCATAACCTTTGTGACCTGGAAGTTAAATGCTCTGTTTGAAGTTCTATAAAGTCCAAGTTTTATAAACTGGAAAACTACCCAATGGGCAACACAAATATTTAACTGTCAGATTCATGGTACCAACATTATCCTGAGAAAAATTAGCAACGAAATATAAAATTACTATATTAAAAAAATCTTCACGGAGTGGTGATTGCTGGAGGGAGGGGAGTATAGGGGACTAAACATATGGAAAGCAAATACAATAAAAATTAAATCAAAAACAAAAAAATCTTCAGCTGATAACTGGGGTTAAAAAACAGAACAAAAAAATAAATTAAGGTCTAGGGCACAAAAGTTAGAAATCACAGCCTTCTTCACTGACTGTTGTGGCCCAGCGGGTTAGACATTGTCCCTCGGAGCAAAAGACCACCAGTTTGCTTCCCAGTCGGTGCACATACCTGGATGGCAGGCCAGGTTCCCGATGGGAGCACATGAGAAGCGAGCAATCAACATACCTCTTGCACATCAATGTTTCTTTCCTTCTCTTTCTCCCTCCTTTCCCCTCTTTCTAAGAAATAAATAAAAAAAATCATTTTTTAAAAAAGAAGAAGAAAAAAAGAAAAGGAATTACAGCCTCCTCCCTGACAGGAAAATCTAAGCTATATGAAAATGTGCCTTAAAATTAAGTCTCAGCCTGACTTTTTGCCTATAAACTGATAATAAACCAGTTTTCCTATCTGGTGACACAAAGGACATCTCTCAGAAACTGGTGTGGACATAGAGTTGGATTTGGTTCGCAGAAGAAGCTATGCAGGTGGAAAGGCAATTTCACAGAATTGTGGTAGGTCTGACCCGGCTCACGGTTGTCTCTGAACTCTTTCCCTTGTCTTGTCCCTCTGAAGAAAACATTCAACCTGTCCTGTTTTTTACTCTTTGGATGCTGAAAGATGGGGTCTTGCAGTTTGCACAAATGAAGCTTCATGATAGAAAATTGTATCTTGGTCAAGGGTCACTATTATCCTCACAGTTAATGTCAGGGGATATAATTTCTCTTCCTTGGAGTTTGTGCCAAGGCAGCAAGATGAAAAACAGAAACTTAAAACTGAATGCCCTGGTCCACTATTTCTTCCACCTGGGAGAATGGATTCTTTAAACACTACCTAATATTTCCCTAACTAATACACCATAACTTTTGTAAGGAGAAATGCATGACCTTTGGAATTAATTAATTAAGGAGTAACCACTAACTAGCTATGAAAACATATTTTGAATTGCTAATAAAAAAGCTCATACAATGTACTTATATTAAGATGTAAGTGCTAATTTTCTAACACACACCTTGCCTGACAGAGCTACTTAACCACTATGTTACAAAGGTGTCTGATAGCTTTGGGTCACGCTGAATGGCAAAGGTCGAAGACTTTCATGGAGTGATTTGGCTATATTCACCACCTTCTCGGGACTCGTTTGTGCTAGAACCAGGAGATATTGACCTTTTATAATTGAGGCAATCTTCTCAAAGGTCAGCCCTGACAGAAAACCCTGTAATTGGTGTGGTCGGAGCTGCTGAGTCCCAGGGCCGTGTCAACTCAGAGGAGTGTGCGCTGTTTCCTTTCACTGCCACTGTGAGTGTTTCTATCACCGATTAAGGGAAAAAGTCAGCCAAATACAATCGCCACCCTGAGGGCAGGGGTTCTGTCTTTTTCTATTGAGGTGCCTACAGTATTTAGCCTAGTGGCCAAAGTTTCCTAAGTATTCATTCTCTCGCTGATTGAATAAACACATGAACACACCTTCTTATAATAAATAGTTATGACATGCCAGCATTTTCCTGGAGGGATGTATCAAATTTTACCACTTCCTGAAAGCACCAGTGGCCACCTGTCACTTGGACCTGAAAGCCAACCAGGAAAGTAAAGGATCCCACAGTCTTATCCTGAGCTCCCTTCAGGAGGGAGAGTCTGTTTGTGCTTTTATAACCACCCCTCTCAATATATGTAGTGATTCTCATTCTACAGATGGGGAAACTGAACCTCAGAAAGATTACTTTCTAAGAATATAGGAATAGGTATGTGTGGATCTGGGATTTGAGACTCCAGTCTGTCAGGAACTGACATCTAAAGATTTCTCCATCACACAGTATGGAGGTAGCCTTCTGAGTAGTTACACTTGTTCTCAGAGGCCTTCATTTGAAGTTCCCAGCACCTGTAAAGATGGGAGTGATGCCTCCACTAGGCTCCAGTTCAGATGCAGCATAACATTTGTCTAAGTGGGTCTGTAGTCCTTGATGGCTAGCTCTTCACTGAGTCAGATTTCACTGAGGATGAACTTAAGTGGGGCCTGCTCTGGTTTAGAGCTAAGACTGAGGTTGTAGAGCATGAAATAAATGTCTGAACTTGCAGGCGGCTTCTTAGGTATACAACTCTGCAGGAATTCTCCCATTGCTAGGGCAAAGGGAAAGCCCAGTTCAGAGCAGCCTAATCTTACTAAACATATCCAATATCCTTCAGAGGGAGAGGTCCTGTGTAATGAGAAACACTCCTGACTCTACTACCTGCAGCATTCCATGAAATCGCTTGGAGAAGATCAGAAGCAAAGATAAACAAAATGTCAACCACAGGCACTAGACTCAGCCACTTAACCAGGAGGCTGCACAGCTCCAAGGGGATGTGGGACCCCAGGTCAGCTGTTGGTCCTGAGGCTGCTGAATGGCCCAGGGACTCCAAGCCTTCTTTTCCCAAGGTGTGGGTGCAGGCCTCTCACTCAGAGGGAGCCCTCACCTCACAGGCATTCAGTGATGTATAATAGGAAGTCAGACACTCCTGGGAATAGGACTCATTAGCTCTCTTCCAGCCAGGGTGGGGTGATTTGGTCTGGTTCCAATTCATCCCAAATGCACTTCAGTCAACAGTGCTTTTTTTTTTTTTTTCCTGAAGATTGCCTATTGCTGTCTTTTACCTCCCTTGCATGTGGCAAGGAGAAATAAGATAACATATGTGCAATGCTTTGAGCTCCTTGGGAAAGCAGCACTCTCTAAGTGTATGATATTAATAATAGCAATATTTCTGTTACCGTGAAGACAGGCTGAGTTCATCTTTCATGTGTCCTTTAAAGTCATTTCCCCTGCAGCTGCCTCTCCTGGTAAAATGGCTCTGAACAAGCCATACAAATCTCTAGTTTTAAAATACTCATTGGGGAAAGATATTAGTTAGTCTGTTTATTACCCAGGAGGGGAATATTCTGATGTTTGTTTCTTGAAATAAGGGTGCTCTGGTAGGTCAGGAATGGGGGAGCAGTCAACCCCCAGGTAACAGGGTTGTGGAAGAGACAATAGGTGTAAAACAGAAATCCAGAGAATCGCGGCCACCATGGCCAGAATTCTGGGCCCACCACTTGCCAAGCTATGGGACCAAGTGACAGAAAATTCCTTTCTTGGGAGTTATGAAACACAAATGTTCTTGCCTTAAGAAAGCAGACCAAGGTTTCTGCATCCAGGCAGCCCCAAGCTTTACTCTATCAGAAACACCCCGAGAAAGGACTGGGGCCCAGAGCTCTCCCTCTAAGGAGCAGGCCTATGCGTTTCTCCTCCCCGTCTCCTTCCCGCCAGGTGAGTTACCTTTGCATTTCTCTCCCCTTCTTTTGCCTCTGTAACTCATTTTCTTTCCCCATTTCTTGTATGGCTCACTTCTTCTACCTCTGTATCCCTGTGACCTTCTAAATAAACATATATATATATATGAAATACTATTTTCAACTTTGGCAAAATACCACTATGGTGATGATAGTCACCATTTATCAAAAGCCTGCCCTATCCAGAGATGGAGCTAAACAATTTATACCCTTTGTCTCATTTTATTTAATCTTCTAAACAAAACTGCATAACCAATATTATCTTTTAAAACACAGAGGTATTTAGTACCCTGCCCAATGTCACACAACATAATTTAAAATTTGAGGTTCAAGCTGAAAATAACATGCTGTGGCTCTTTAAAAAAACAGAAAGAGAAGCAGTGGGGTCTTCTTCTTTGTTGTGTTCCTCACCACCCCTCCCCACCCATTTCCACACAGTTGTTGCTTTTGGGGTATGTGTTAGAAGCTACTTGCTTCTGGGAATGCGGTAATGGATAACTGTCTTCTTTGTGGAGGAGCAGAAACCCACCCCAAATAGTAACGCGAGGGCTTGGAGCACAGAAGTGAGGGCTGTGTTTCCCGGTGTGCCGCTGGGACAGCCGCCTGAAGGGCAGTCTGAACCTGTGGTTTCCCAGCCTTTGGCCTCTGCTCCTGGGCTCTGCACCCTCTTCAACGACTTCCTTCCATAGGAGGCTGCCACAGGGGCCCAGGGAACAGAGCAGGGCCTTCAGCAGCAAAGAGCACAAGCCTCAGGTAACAGAGCTCCAGTGTAAATTAAAGCTGTGTTTTAACTCTGGATCTACCACTGTCAGCAAGCCACAACCTCTCTCTCTGAGCCTACATTGCTCATATTTTAAATGAAAATAATAGTACACTTGCAAAGAGTGATTGAAAGCACTATAAATGTGCTATAGCATTTAAAGGGCCCAATGTAGGGCTTGGAAGCCACAGGACTTTCAGTTATAGTAAATGCTTTTTCTGTTGTAAAGTCCAAGAAGAATGTTCAAAACCAAGCAGGCTTTAAGAGTAGAAGCTACTGGTGACTGGTCAAGTGCCAGCATGACCATTGTGAAGCCTGTGAAATCTGTTATATAACCTCCTTCCAGCATCTGCACTTGTCCCAAAGTCCTTTCTGCACAAGGCAATTGCTAATAAAATGGGAACAAAAGAAATCCTGAGGAAACCATTTATTCAGCCACCAAATAAAGCCAGTGCAAAACCACCCACTGCCCCCTACTACAGCAGACCAGAGGGCCACAAGGCAGGCGGCTGAGGGTGGCTGGAGAGCCCCTTATTAAACAGATCCCTGTAGAGAGGGGAGCCATTCACTGGCTGCAGTCCCCTGGGGTCCTGGGATTGTCCCCCCTTTTCTAACAAACACTCACATCATCCATCGAAGTTTAACACAGTATCGGGCGTAATTAACTGCCTTCTCATTCACCCCACTGCTGGTCCTTGTTTTTAGTAAGCTGAGAATGATTTTGCTGTTTTGCCTCAGTGAAGGAAAACAAGCCTAAGTGTGAAAACGCCCCCGACTTTCTCTTTCTTCTGTGACTGGCAAGTGTATCTGATTTTACTCTTTCACACCAACCATGTACCCTATTTTTCCTTCCTTGCAGAAGAAGGTCATTGTGAAGCAGGCCGATCTGACAATTTAAATGTGTACCCCAGGGCTTAAATGAGACGATGCCAAAATCTCTAGTGATCCTGTTTGATGCAGACAGTCTGACCCTCAGCTGCAGGCCTTGGAAAAGGAAGTTGTGTGGCCCCAACACAAAACAAATAAAGCCTTTTTCATAAGGCACTACGTCAAGTGTCTTTTTAAATTTATTCTTCTTTTTTTCACATGCAATCCGAAGTCTCATTATGAAATATTCTGCTGTTTTGAAGCCGTTTTCTTATTAAAAATTGTCCTTGCTTCATTTTGAAAATCAAAATATATAAACAAATAAAGTTAATTACTTTAAAGCAGAGCTTTAAAATAGCAACTCATTAAAAATAAATGAAGTTTACTAACATAAGTACTGGCATAAACAGGAGCAACCTTAAAAAGTTCCACAAATACACAGAAGATGCTCTAGCTGGTTCCTGGGTATCAATGGCCTTTGTTCCTTGCTGACTGATGAAGGCCTGATTTGGTTTTGGTATTTACTCCTCCTTCTAATGAATCTGAGAAACACCCTGAAATGCCAAGCCAGCAATGGAGAGATGTGTTTAGAGGAAGGCATGGCCCTGGCTGGTTTGGCTCAGTGTATTGAGTACCAGCCTGTGAACCAAAAAGTCGCTGGTTCGATCCTAGTCAGGGCACATGCCTGGGTTGCAGGCCAGGTCCCCAGCTGGGGGCATGCGAGAGGCAACCACACATTGATGTTTCTCTCCCTATCTTTCTCCCTCTCTTCCTCTTTCTTTAAAAATAAATAAATAAAATCTTAAAAGAGAAAATAAAAGTGGGCATGGATGCCAGACACTGCCAATGAAATGTGAGGAGAGAACCATTGAATCTTTAAGGAGAGGTTTTAAAATGAATGAACAAGTCCAATAGCTACCCTACTTTGTACCATTTTGTTATGTTATATAGTAATCTCCCCTATTCTTTAATCGTGTTCAGTTGGATATTTCTGATTTATCATTGAAAACATTCAAACTGATTAATGATAACTGCTCAATTAATTTTGTAATTTCTTGAATGGAAAAGCAGCCACAATCAATTTAATGCCATCACAAAAATTTTGTGTAGCCGTCACCTGTCGCTACTGCTCAGCACCTGATCCCATTCTTAGTAGGGTAATCAGTGCGTTTCAAACTTGGATGCATAGATGAGTCAGGCATTTGGGGTCTCGTGAAGACACAGACTCTGATTTAGTAGGTCTGAGGTGAGACCTGAGAATGCATTTCTCCGGCGGCAGCGGCTGCTGCTGCTGCTGCTCCATAGACCACTCTTTGTGCAGCAAGGGTCTGTATTTCCATTGGGAAAACCAATCCTCCCCTGTTCTCTATAATAATTAGGTGACATTAGCTTAAGATAGTAAGAAAAGTGCATTCTTGGGATACAGTTATTGGTTCATAGATGAACATGTCACTCAATAGGAACCTATCAGATGTGAGATGTTTGCTGGGAGCTACTGAAGAAGAGGCTTTTTCAATCTGCAAGTTACTGGAAAAGATTTCTGTAGTGTGGGGCAAAAAGGTAGTGGTTAAAATGGTGCGTTTCTGCTGCAACAAGTGAAACCACGTGGGGTTGGAACTCCCCCACTGACGAGGGCAGAGCTGAGAGAAGCAGAGGTGTGGAGCCTTGAGGATGGAGTTGTAAACCTCAGGTCGAGTCCTACCTACCACCAGAGCTTCTCCTGGGTTTTTCAGTGACATGATCCAGTAAAACCTGTTTTCCCTTTGCTTAAGCCATTTTATTTTATTTTCATACTATTTTTACTGTGTTTTTTCCATTACCATATATCTCCCCTCTATGCTCTGCCACCCCCACCTGTGTACCCCTCCCACCACCCCATCCGCTGCTTAAGCCATTTTAGTCTAGGTTTTCTATTAGTTGCAATTAAAATAGTCTTAGTGATGTATTAGAATCAATGCTTTAGATTAGAATAGCACTCATCAAACTTTTGTATGGCCCTGGAGCTGAGAGTGGCTCTCACCTTTTTAAAGAATTGGAAACAAAAAAAAAAAGGGGGGGGTGGGGGGAGAGAGAAGGAAGGGTGGAAGGGAGACAGAGAGAGAAAGGAGAGATTTCTGGTGAAAGGGGCAATAATTAAGGGCATGAACTTGAGAATCAAAATGTTTGGGTTCACTTTAAAACTCTCAATATCACCTTGAGAAGTTACTTGACTTTTTTTGTGACTCAATGTCTTCATTTATCAAATAGGGACACTAGTAATGCCTATCTAATGAGAAAATGTATATCAATCATATAGGCCAGTGATTGCCACTGAGAACACTTAGAGGGTGCTGTGGCCTCTCAGACAGCCATTTCCCAGGACCTCTGATGAGCTCATACTTTCCCATCCATGGAAAGTGAGGAAAGAACTAAGCAAGAGAAATATCCAGAAGTCTAATGCATGACTAGGGCCTGATATTACCAAGAACAAATGTCCCCAGAGAGGAGCTTTTCAGAGACACTTAGTGGGGGAATGGAAGGGAAAAAAAGAAAGCAGAGTTGTTTATTGGGCATTCCCTCGAGTGATTTCTGAGAGTTCATTTCTAAAGGCAAATACAGTAAACGGTTCCCCTAAGGAATGACCCAATGTACCAGAGGCTCTGAAAATATGCAGATGGAATTTCTGGGATCCGTGATGTTGCAATTGGTTGTTTTCCTTTTTTTCAAGAGGCAACCCCAAGGGGCTGGCAGCAGGCTCTTCTCAGTACCATAGATAAGCAAAGAGCAGCTGAAAGAGGCTCTTGCCAGTCCCCAAGGTACAGACAGGCGAGCTCCGAAGCAGAGCACACAAAGGGACACAATTGGCATTTACGCTAATGATGCCACAGAGCTCTAATCCTGTGCCCTTTGACCCTGTACTATATTCCGATAGGTCAGAGCATCCTTGCTTGGCTTCCCTAATGCATATTATTCTCCCTGGTCAATAAAATTCCCTTCTGTCTCTACACTGACAATAGATATGAAGGTCAGCTCCCCTCCTCCAGCAGCAACAGCATCTGAGCTGTCAGTGAGAATTTAAATTAAGGACATAGGTAATCATTTCATTGCTTTTAGGCAAAAATGGGAGAGTCAGTTGCTTTAGCTGCAATCAGATTCTCGGAAGAGAGGTGGAAAGATCTCTTGACTCTCAGGGGAAAATATTTTAAAGTGCCTGAGGGGGGCTAAGACACACAGTGGTCTTAAGTGACAAATTTCCTAAGAGAGACTCAATCCATTACATTTTTCCCAGTGTAACCATCTTCTTTCTCAGCTCTCACTGTCAAACAGTGTCACATCCACTGGATGGGAGCAATTATGATTAGAGTGAAATGAATTTCCCACTGCAAGAAGTGACAAGAAAAGGAAGGTGAGAGAAAATGAAGAGATAGCCTGAGAAGGGGGCGGGGAGCAGCATGCTGGTTTGGGGCCTGAGCCCCAGGCCAACTCTGCAGCTGGCCAGTTCCCCACATTGGGAGGCTCCAGCAGCATCTCCAGGACTCAGTGTCCTTATCAGCAAAATGATCCAATTGAGGTTAAAGGTTCTTGAAGATCCTTTAGGTTTCCAGTATTTCCTGAGTTCAAAGTCGCTTCCACTTGGAGTTGCTTAGTGTGCACTAGTCTCATTTTAGAAAAATGAGATGAGAGAGGTGGTTGCCCCCAGAATCCTCAAATCCTGTAATGTTGACCTGGGAGAGACCCAGACAGATTATCTTGTCCAACCTGCTCATGTAGGAGACAGAAAAACTAAAGTTACTTTTCTACTTGACATTTTAAGCCAAAAATTTTCCCTTGATCTCCTTTTTCCCTTTTTGCTTCTCTTCTTAGCTCTCTTTTCCTGACCTCAATTGATGGAAGATCTTCAAATTCAGTTCAAATTTTCTCAAGAAGTCAGTGAAAAATAGAGGAAAAGGTCAGAGAGAAGGAAGTTGGTTCACACTTCTTTAAAAAGAGTCAAAAGTGTCCCAGTGCACAGTTTATGCACGCATACTGTCAAAGATTAGATTGCAAAAATCAAAACAGCAAACTACTAGAAGAAAATATAGAAAAATGTATATTTAACCTTGCTGTGGGTGAGGATGTCTGAACATAACGCTAAAGAAGAAACAAAAAATGAATATATCAATCATACTGTAGTAACATAAAAATTAAGAGATTTTCATGCCAAAAATACCTAAATACCATTAACTGTCAAAAAAAAAAAAAAAAAGTCATGGAAACATGTAATTCATGTGGTAGATATGATGACTCTCCATATATAACGGTTTCTTTTAACTTAAGAAAATGTAAGTACATGGTCTGTAAAAAGGAATAAAATATATGAATTGCTAGTCACAAAGGAAAAAAGAGTGACCACAAAAATATATAAATACTTTACTGCAATAACTTCAAATAAATACAAATTATAAAAGCTGTTAGATGTGTTTTGTTTGAAATTAAAAAGTTTTTTTGTTTTGCTGTAAAATTAATGCTTTTTACTTTTGTTTTAATAATAAGAATAGCTAGCATTGATAAAATAAAAACTTTTTAAAACTCAAAAAATGTGAATGGATGTAGTTGGTAATTGGACAACATATAACAGTGTTTAAAACTGAATATACCCTTTAACCCAAAAATTCCACCTTTAAGAATTTTGCATCTAGAAATTGCTTGCAAGGAAATAATCTGAGATGTGTCATCTCAGCCCCTTTTGGCACCTATTACAGGGGGAAGTCATATCTGAACCTATGCAAACCCACAGGGGGGACCAGAACAAAGCTTCCTCTCCATCTCTTTACCTTAACCTCCCCCACCAATACCATAGAAGAGAGACCCCATGTATTAGTTTGCTTGTGTTGCCATGACAAAATAGTAAGTTGGATGGCTTAAACAACAAAAATTTATTTTTAAAAACTGTAAAGGCTGAAAGTCCAAGGTCAAATTTCCAGTGCTGGTTTCTGATAGACCCCTTTTCCTAGATTGCAGAGAGCAACTTTCTCACTATGTCCCCACATGACCCTTCTCTGTGTGTGGTGTCTTTTCCTCCTCTTAGGAGGACACAGGTCCTATCAGATGAGGGACCCACTTTTATGACCTCATTTATCTTTAGTTATATCACTAAAGCCCATTCTCCAAATACAATCACATTGGGGGTTAAGTCTTCAACATATGAATTTTAGTGGTCAAAATTCAGTCTATAGTACCCGAAGTGAGTCTGTTTATTGGATCATTCAGTTGTTCATTTAAGTAATATTTACCCGACAATTATAATTGCCCAGCAGTGTGCTATATCTGGTTATCACACATGTCTTTCTTCCTTGACCTATGAGCCATATGAATCTGCACCTAAGTTGTATGTACCTCAAATTCTCAGTTCCACACTAAAAAATAGAAAGACAGAGAAGTTTTGCAACTCTAAACTTTTACATGAATGTTTATAGCAGTTTTTTTTCATTATTGGCCAAACTAGGGGCAACCAAGATGTCCTTTACTATGTGAAGAGATTGACAAACTATGGAATATTATTCAGAAATAGAAAGCAATGAGCTATCAAGCCACAAAAAGATATGAAGGAAACCTAAATGCATATGATTAAGTGAAAGAAGCCAGTCTGAAAAAGGTACATAATTGTATGATTTCAATTATACCACATTCTGGAAAAGGGAAAACTATAGAGGCAGCAAAAAGATCAGTGGTTGCCCAAGGTTGCGGAGAGGGAGCAATGAATAAACAGAGCATAGAGGATTTGGGGGGCAGTGAAACTATTCTGTATGATACTGTAGGGCTGGATACATGTCATTATGCATTTGTCAAAATGTGTATTGAGTGTACCCATAGAACATACATCACCAAGACTGAACTCTAATGTTAACTATGGAATTTAATAATTATGCATTGATATTGGCCTATTGATTATAACAAATATACCCCTAACACAAGATGTTATCAATGGGGGGAAATGAGGGCATAAGAAGGTGAGGGCATATATGAGAACTCTGTTCTTTCCAATTATTTTTCTCTAAACCTAAAACTGCTCTAAGAAAATAAAATCTATTAAGTTATTTTAAAAACTTGGAGGTGGGGGTGGTAAGCATTTCTCTCCACACCCTTCCTCCTCCATCCACACATATGCCCTCAGTCACGGTTCACTGAAAGGGCTGCTGAGGAGCTTAAACATAAGCTTATTTTATTTTAGTACTTGGGACCCTGGGATCCTTCTTGCTCTTCAAGGGGGCACTGCTTAGACTCAGTGTGCTTGCCATGGTAACACTCATCAAACATGCTGGAGAGAAATGGCCGTGGCCACCCCGAGTATTGCTATCCAAGTTCTGATAAAAGACTCCATGACCCTCTGGTGTGGCAAGTCGGCCCAGGAAACACCTTTGAAAGAGGTGACCCATCTCTCTACACTTGTCTGTTGTCATTCTCAAAATCACTCACAGGCAGGAGAGTTATGTCAAATCCCAGTTGACTGAGGCTTGGTCGGTGGTATAAAAGGAAAAATATTTAAAAAGAAAGAAAACTAAAAAGGGAATTACTGAGGATTGCAGATTAGCTGATCTTGGGATTTTCTTTTTCAACTCAAGTAATAGAGGCCCATTGTCTTTAAGAATAGTAAAATCTGGGTCCAAACTTTGATGCTTTATGAATAGCGTCAGGAATCTGTTATATAATATGAAAATTAAAACTTCAAAGACGTTTTTATTGAACTCCAGCTTCCACTACTCCGCCTGGTCATCAGACCTTCACATGGATAGTGCAAAGCATGGTTCATTTCCTCATGTCTGCTTGGCAGCTGCGGGCGCTGGCCTGACCTGGCGGGTTACCTTCCCCACTCCCCATGTTCCACTGTACAAGGAAACAGTCTGATTTGAAAGGACACAGGGCAAGGGCCTCTGTGCCACTTCCACATCCCTTGTCCTCACAGATAAGGGCATTTGATTACCAATGCAGTTCTGATCTTAAAGGGAAATAAGTAAACCCAATGACAAGTAAAAAGAGCAAGTGATGCTTTCAGATACTATGCCTAAACTGTTTTTAGGTTATTAGAAATTTACTTTCAGCTTTTGGGCTTTTAAAAAAAATTATAATTATAAGAGTACAAATTTATGTCCTAGATAAGAGCAAGCCCTCTCCCAGCCCCGAAGCTGACAATCTGTGTGAGCCACTCCCCTCTGAAATGGCAGTACTTGAGATGGTTAGGAGGATGTCAGAGGCCAAGCCAGTGTGGCATTTCCCCATCTCCCACATAAACGGTCATTCTGCTCCTTTGTAGCAATAATGCATTAAATGATATTCTAAGTGGCCTTAAATAGTTAATGGACATCTCTAAGCACCTAACTTTCTCCTGGGGAGGGATTCAGACACAAGGGGGTAACGGGGCTTATAGCTTACTATCTATACCACACAGGCTTCAGATAACCAACGACAGCTCGCTTTCTAACCCCTTAATAATATCACTGCAAATTGAAATGCAGTGAGCATCTCTATCTGTAAACTAGTGAAAATTGAAGGTGTGTCTAATCAACTGGAATGAGAACACCATGAAGCAATAGAACCCGTCACTTTGGATCACATGGCCTATCTGCTCAGTCCAGATGGATGTGCCTCAGATACCCTGACCACGCAGAGTGATGCTCTGTTAAGAGGGTGCAGTGGCTGGCTCAGTGATGCTTCTGGGTGGTCATTTCATTGCAGAGGGGCATGACCTTGAATCAAGCCATTCATTCTTAGTGTCTGGCAAACAGTGTTCGAAGATTTGAGTATTTGAATTTTTAAACTGATGGTTCTTTTCCCCTCCAAATTATATGCCAGGGAAAAAAGAATTATGTCTGAAAAATAACATTCATCTGTCCCAAGGGCTGCTAAGTTAATGCCTCTATGTGAAGTTTTGCTTAAGGAAAAAAAGGAAGTGCTTTTTGTTCGTTCCACAAACTCATACCCTGCTGGATAAATTGGCCCTAAATGACCCCTGCCAGAGCTTTGATGCCTTTTTTTTTTTTTTTAAGTTTCCATTATCCATTGTCCATTTGTCCAGTTGTGGGTGACAGACTAGAAGGAGAATGAGATTCTGCAATGTCTAGAGATCTTACATTTTGTCAAATGTCCTGGCTTTGTGGGTCTGGCTTCTTGTGGCAGCTGATTTTATTGACATGATTGTTTATCCCTGTTTCAGTATATAATTGGCTAATTTTTTTATCTGTGACTATGAGACACTTATTTCTCTTTGATGTTAATTGTATGGAAAGCAGTTGAAAGGGGAGCTCTGTGTTTCTCCTCGATCTTAATAGGAAGCATGGTTGAAAGTCAGACCAGAGGAAAATGAGGAATCTGATTAGTCAGATGTGCCTTTGAAAGATAAATGACAGTCACTGATTGTCTTAGAAGATTTGATTTCTGAATAATTCTCAATGGTCAGAAGAGCAGGGCAGCACTGACTCCCTCTGATGTCACATTGCAGGTTAGTGATTGATCAGCTCTCAAACAAAAACAAAAACAAACCCCAGAGTCTAAACAAAATACCTGCTTTAACCAAAGACTATTTTTTGCTCTATGTTCACTGAAGGTCTGTTCTGGTTTGGGAACAATCCAGATGAGGAGAGCCAAGTGTACAGGAAAGATGACATTTTCTACTTAATATAGAGATGAACTACTGTCACTGAAAACCAGTATGTCAGAGACCAAACAAAAACCTGGTGAAATTTTCAGTTAAACTGCTTGAAAGACATTTGTCTTTGATTGTCAATATGTTTAAGAAAATGTTTCAGAGCCTAGAGAATACAACTCTTTGACTTTAAAATATTTGCTATGATCTCTCTTTACTTCTCAGTTGATGTATGTCTTTTCCGGAAGTCTGCCTACCAAGACCCTAAGAAGAATTCTATAAATTTTCACCATTCCCTGTCAACCATATCAGGACATTTTTAATTAGAAAAATGGTGATTGGAAATTGAAACGAGTAAAACAATGGATTTAAAAAAAATAAATCTAAACCCAACTCATAATTTTCTTTGGCTTAGATGTAGAAATGTAATGTGAGTTCAAGTGTGTGTTAATGCTTAAAGTAATGGAATAACTATTAGTGCCATATATAAGGACCAAAGTGGCCACATATAATTACAAAACTGATATAAGCCTCATGTTCATTTTTATGTAATAATCACACTTTCACCTAATTATCATATCTAGCCTATTTTTGTTAAGCTCACATGGTATATTGAGGGCTTGATTGACAAATAATTTATACTATACAATTATGAAAGATCATGATAGTAGCAATCTAGAAGCATAACAGTGCAATTGGTTTGTTGTGCTGAATCAATCAAAATATTGTTCCCAGTTTCCATTTAATGGCTTATTGAAACAATTTAAATATTCTACCATTAGCCATCCATCTTTGACTCTTTCCTTTCTGAAATTACAATTTTAAATTTAGGGTATGGGTGGAGATCCATGAAGCCACATGCATAGAAACCTGTTCTTATTTTTCAATTAAAGCATTTATATTAAAGTTCTTCCATAGACAGTTTATGTAGGTATTACTTTGAAATAGGAAGAGATGTGATGAAGTCTAACAAGGTTTTTTGCTAGGCTGGACTTAGGGCTCAGATATTTCTAATCAATAATTTAAGTAACACCTTTTACCCCTTGAAATATGTTTGTTTATTCTCTGCATTATGTAGAAGCCAAAGAGACTCATGGGGGGGGGGTGATGAACAAAAACACAGTGTGGCAAAGACACATTAAACATAGTCACAAAAATGATTCTATAATTGTAAACTATAATTAGTGTTCTTACAGAGAAAACACTCTAAAGCAGTTTAAGAAAGACTTTTGGGGGTACTAATGTTTGAATTGACATCTAAAGAAGAAACACAAATAGCTAGTTGGAGAGGGGAAGTCTGGAAGTGGAGGTATGAGGACAGAAGAAACTCTGTGAGCAAAGGTGCTGTCATCGAAAAGACTATGCAGCATTTAGAAATGTAGAGAAGTCCAGTGTGATTGATTCACACAGAGTACTGGGAGGGTATTGATGAATGATGTTAAAGAAGAAGGTGGGCGCCAGATTGTGCACAGCCTTTTCAAACATTCTGGCCTTTAAGGGCAATGGAAATCCACTAAAAGGGTCCTTTAAGCCTAGTCACATTAGCATTTGTATGACTCTGGTTCTGTGTAGAAATGAACTAGCAGATGCCAGTTAACAAATCAATGAAGCTTTCAGTGATAAATAGCGGTAGCTTGGACCAGTATGTGATGACAAAGATGGAAACAAGTGGACAGGTTCAAGGCATTTGAAATGACAGAATATCCAGGCTTGGTGATGGTCATCACTTGGTGGGGAGGTAGGTGAAGCAGATGATTATCAGTTTTCCACCTTGTTTAACTAAATGGCTGTAGGGAGGACCAATTTGAGAGGAGATATAAATGTATTTTTGGATAAATTAAACTAGAGATGCACTTGAAACATTTGAGTGAGGATGCCATGTAGACAATGGCCTACATGATCTAGAGCCCAAAGAAAAGACATGAGCTATAAATAATTTTTTATATCACTAGCATATAGATAATAATAAAAGTACAGGACATGAATATGTTTCTTAGGAAGAATGTATAGAATGATAAGAAAAGAAGAGCAGAACTCAGCCATGAAGGACTCAAATATTAATCATCAGGTGGTGGAAAATTTTCAAGGGAAGATTTTGGACCAAGAAAAGCCAGACAACCATAGTGACCAAAAAATAAGAGAGCTTTAAGAAAAGGCAACATGGTCAATAGTACCAGAATTGCCAAGAGATCAGATTCAAAGAGCCCTGGAAACATATTCATTGCATTTGGTGACCTGGAAGCCATTATCAGAACCCCATTCTCTAGCACATTGGAAGGAGAGACCAGGCTGGGGCAGATTGAGGAGAAAGTGGAAAGTGGGGAAATAGAGACTTCAGGGAGAGAAAACCTTGTCAAATTGTAGGCCCCTGTGTGGATTTGAGGAATAATTAAGGAGGGAGATGCTGTAAAAGTATCACACTTTTGGGAACTCAGATCAATGGGAACTAGGTGTTAATGTTTTTATTAATCTTATCTGTAGTGACTTCAGGCTGAAGCTTGATAAACAAAGCCAGTAAGTCTTAAACAATTAACCAAAATATGATCAAATGACATTTTGTCACCTTTAAAACTAAATTAGATCATAGAGCAAGACAATTGATTATTGACAGTTGGCCTCTAAATGATCTATCCAGGCAAACAGATAGTCATTGGTTCTATGCCACCTGCTTTGTCTTAACTAACACCAAAGCAGGTAATGGAATGAGTCTCCATGTAAAGGGTATCCACAGAGGACAGACAGCTGTGAACAACTAGAGGGAGTACGCCTCCCTCCAGAAGAGAAGCTACCACTCTGTTTAAGCTGTTGATAGCCAGAAGAAATGCCAGACATCCATGGTTTTATGTAAAATCTGCCAATAGGCCATTCTATCAAAATTTTAAAGATATTTCTGGCATATGGCCTGCCTGTGTGACTTCTGTTGGAGGACTACACATGTTAATTTAATGGATGTTTCATGAGCACTTGTTAATTGCAACTCATGACACCAGCTATGGGGAAGCAGAAATGGCTTGCGTCTTGCTCTTCCAGAGCCACGATCGAGTGAGTAGACAACATGGACCCACTACCACATAAGCCAGAGGGACATAAATGCTAAAAGAAGGTATAAATTATAAACTTCCATAATGCAGAGGAATGAGTTGTTGATTTTGGCTAGAGAGAGAGAGCTGTCAGAAGAATTTATGAAGGTGACATTTGTACTGGGCTTTGAAGGATTTCAGTGGGGAGGACGAGAATAAAGGAATAAATAATTTCTTAGCAATACCCAAAATCTTCCTTTATGATATGAAATGTAACCTTCAAAATCAAAACAAATGTTGGTACAATGTGTAATATTTTTAGGTTCACAAAGCTTTGTTTTGACATGGTAACAACACCAACCCAGGTAGAATCTTTCCATCAAAAGAGATGATTAATTAGCAAAGGGCACCACCTACTAATTTGCTGGTTGCTGCTAATGATAAGAGTAACACTGAGCTCATGTATGTATTGCTTTATAGATTAGCTGTAACTTTCACTCCCCTTTTCTCATTCAGGAATATGATTTAGCCAAGACCCTCCCCAGCCAAAATGGCTGCCTCAGCCCCCAACTTATGGAGTTATTTGTGGTCAGGGCACCCTGCCCTCTGTTACGTTACAGGGCGTGCCACACAGCGTTTGCCTCCTTATAAACAGTCCCCAAGGCTAATTCCAGCCAGGCATGCTGGAATGCAGGCATTTTCCACAGTTCTCTGGAGCCTTTTCTTCAGAAGAAAGGCTTACTCCCTTCATGGTGGTGGCTGCCAGCCCCAACTGGTGAGGAAAACTCAGGAGTTCCTTGCGCCCAGCGTGCCTGCTTCTGTGTTTCATCATGAGAGCAAAACCAAGTTGGTTTTAGAAAGATTGTTAAGACAGGTCAGCTCAAAATGTCCCTAGTGGTTCGCAATCCACCAAGGACCTGCCTTTGAGAACTACTGATAAGAATCACCTATTTCCTTATATCACCTTCTACTACCAGACCTTACTCAGCATTATGAACAGGTTGTATGAAGTAAGGGGATAACGGCCTATCAGTAGAATGAAAGGGGCATAGATTTTTGTGGCCAGAGCCTCCCATTCAATGACTGCCTGAAAGTTAAATTTCTGGTATTATTTGCAGATAAGGTTATTTACATATGCAATTACAGAGGTGAACCAACAGGATGGGAAAAGATGACCTTCATCAAATAATTGTAAAATTTGTTTCATTACCAGGCTATAATATTGTACTTATAGGTGACAATTTAAATTTTAGAGTAAATCCTCTAGTTATGTTTGAAATAGCATGGTTTTGTCACATTATGTTTTTTGTGTTAAATGTGCTAATACCTTAAATGCAAATTTTTAATCTGTATCATCTTTTGTAATATTTATTTTGGCATTTACTTTTATTTTAAAATACACCAAGTGACTTGGACCTTCCTCATTTTTGAGAAGTCATCTCAAGAGAGCAAAAAATGAAAGATAAACTTTCAAAAATGTTGATTGGTAGGATCTTAAATATACACCACTGAACTAGAGTCGTTGGTTTTGTCTCAGAGTCTGAGATTTAGCATGGCTGAGCTCCTTCCCAGTTGTACCACAGTACAATAGAAATTTATCTACACTAAGATGAGGAAAATAAGTTTTCACTTTCAAAAACTAAACTAGAAGAAAAGCCTTCCTCTAGTAATCACTAAGCTGAGCTGTCCCTAAACAGATTGTGATAAAACATTTATTCACTGTTAAAAGGTCTGGAACATTGACTTACCATTGACTTAATCTTACTGGGTATTTACCATCGATTTATGCGCTCTCTCTCTCCCGCCTATACACACACACACACACACACACACACACACACACACACACACAACAACAACAGCTACAACAACATCAACAACAACCAGTTCTTGAGCTGATATAACTGGCATATCAGCGTATAAGCCATTTCAGGGCTTCTGGAATGCTGCTAAGGAACTCATTGCACTGTTTCCTTAGCCAATTCCACAGAGGGTGGCCCATGGTGGATATTTAGTGGAGCTATACAGTTAATGGGCTGCCAGGCAATTTTGTCAAATTAGTTGTTTTCTGGTGACTTATCTGTAATACTGAGGGAGCTATACAATGTTATCTGTTTGTAAATAATTGAAAATCCTTCCAGAGCTTGCAGGGGGAAATGCTTTACGGCTAAATAGATTTGATTCCCTTGGTAGTTTAACTTTTCTTACATAAATCTCCTTTGCTGACCTCAGACCAATACCTACCTTTTCTCATTCTTTTTTTCTCCCTGGAGGAGGAAAAACAAATAAAGGAAACCAGACTTGTTAGAATACAATAGGTTGTTAAGAGAGAACTTGATTAGTTGGTGATTAGTGTTGTTTTAATTAAATAGGATACAAGGATGGAGCCCATGGGGAGTTATTTACCTTTGGAGGAAATAAGTTTAAAGGGAGAGATTAGCACAGAGTTTTCACAAGGGGCCATAGATCTTTGTTTTGTAGTTTGGTGGTTGCTATTTTTTAGGATTTTACTCAATCTGAAGACCAAGGACATTATTAGGACAATTTTTAAATATTTAATTCTTTGGGGTCAATTAAAAGAACAATACATTTGTGCTGGGCTTTGCAATTTGCAGAATGCCTTGATATAGTTAAGTTTTCCTTTCCTGATACCCTATCTTAAAGCACCAAACTGGGTGGCCTTTATCCCACCCATGGCAATTACATCAAATAATAGTCCCTAGTTATAATCTTAAAATACTTTTAAGTGTTTACATAGAAGATAGTGATCTTTAAAAAATGTTTAAACGTTTTAATTAAAATGCTCTGTTACTGTCCATTTCCCACTGTACAATTAAAACAAAATCTGCACCCTGAAAACTATATCTGGCTATGTTCTGGGCCCGGCAGAGACAGAAACAAAACCAAACTTTTCAGAAACCCTCTGCTGCCTCATGAAGAGCAGGCAGTTGGAAATTGTGGAGACACCGGTAATTCTCAATCAGGAAGAAGAGGGTTGTTATGAAACGTGTATCCCCCATTAACCACCAGATGGACTTAACTCACAGTGTTAAATGACAGCTAGAAAGAAGAGAGTCCTGTGAAGGTTTCAGACTGCAAAGGAACTGACCTGAGTGTGTGTACATGTGTGTGTGTGTGCTTGTGCGCATGTGACTTAGCTGCCTTCCCAAGGGATGGAGGAGTCCAGCATCCTACGTAGTCAGGGAGGGGAGTGAAACAGAACAGCAGCCCCCTGGTTTCTCCAGCCTTGAAGAAAGGCTGGGACCCAATCAGAAGTTCATTTTTTGTGAAGAGTATTTTAGAGAAAAATGAGAATTAATAAAAGGGCTTTAAAATTTTTTAAATAAGCTAGAACTGGGGTCACAACACGAGAAACCAGACCTAGCAATAAGTGTATTTTGCTGAGATCACCAAGGAATTAAATGCTCTTCCTTCAGAGAAAATTAGCTTTAAAATCACGGTGTCAAGAACTCATCAAATCCATTCCCTAGAGCCTTCTTCCCATGTTTCTCTGCCTCTTTCTGGTACCAGAAGCCGGCAGTCAACTCGGGGCTGGCAGTCAACCCTGGGCCGGCAGTCATGGCGGCAGACACATTCCAGATGGAAAGATCATTTTGTTTCTAGACAATGTAACAAAGGACTTGGCAGTTGGTGAGTAACCCTCCTGCTGGGAGCAGGTGTCTTCCCTTTGAAAGACTGCATTTATACAGAAGAGTTTGAAATGGACTGTAACTGGTAGCAGGTCAAACAAGTTGAGGGCTTTGAGAAGCCTTGGCTAACCACTCGAGGTGAGGAGCAATGACATGGGAAATGAATTACCTGTTTACAAATGTCACAATAATTCAGCCATTTATTTTGATTGGAGCATGCCGTGTTAAGGCTCCCTACTGCCTGGCTGAGGATCTAGCCACTGAAAGGCTTCATGGAAACTGTCAGTTTGGAGGGCAGTCCATTCAAAGGCATGCACAGACATAGAAAAACATAAACTGGATTTTGGAAAATAATTTCATGTGTGACCTAGTAAGCCCTTCATTGAAATATACCACACTTCTAAAAGGTGAGCTTATTACCTTTGAGGCAATATCTTCTGCAAGCAATTAAACACAATAAAAAATCTTTAGGATAACTACCCAAACAGTCAACAAGAGTAGAATGGTTAAATAAACTGTGATCTGGCTGCTCCATAGTTGAACAATTGCAAATGTATGCAGCAATATGGTTTATTCTCACAAGCCAAAGATTGAGCAAGAGGTATAAGAACCTGAGAAGTACGTACGGCATCATTCCATTTATAAGTACAAAATAGGAGTGCATGTGTAGCGAATGTGGTTAGAAGGCATGAGAGTGGTTACTTGAGATTGCAGATGGGTGGGACTTGTTAGTGGCTGAAAGGGGGTCTGATGGGATGCTAGTAATGTGCTGATTCTTTTTTTAAAGTATATTTTATTGATTATGTTGTGACAATAGCCCCAATTATTTTCCCTTTCTCTCTGCCCAGTACCCCCCTTCCCTCCAGCAATCCCACCTCCCTTAGTTCATGTCCATGGGTCATGCATATAAGTTCTTTGGCTTCACCCTTTCGAATATTATTCTTAACTTCTCCCTGTCTATTTTGTACCAACCGATTATGCTTCTTAACCCCTACACCATTTTTCCATTTCTCTCCCCTCCCCCTCCCAGCTGATAACCCTCCAAATGATCTCCATACCTATGATTCTGTTCCTATTCTGGTTTGCTAAGTTGGATTTTGTTTTTATTTTTTTAGATTCAGTTGTTGATAGTTGTGAATTTGTCGTCATTTTAATGTTCACAGTTTTGATCTTGTTTTTCTTATATAAGTCCCTTTAACATTTTATATAATAATGGCTTGGTGATGATGAACTCTTTTAGCTTTACCTTGTCTGGGAAGCACTTTCTCTGCCCTTCCATTCTAATGATAGCTTTGCTGGATAGAGTAATCTTGGTTGTAGATCCTTGCTTTTCATCACATTGAATACTTCTTGCCAGTCCCTTCTTGCCTGCAAAGTTTCTTTTGAGGAATTAGCTGACAGTCTTATAGGCATTCCTTTGTAGCTAACTCTCTGCTTTTCTCTTACTGCTTTTAAGATTTTCTTTTTATCTTTCCCCTTTGACATTTTAATAATGATGTGTCTTGGTGTGACCCTCTTTGGGTCGAGCTTGTTTGGGTCTCTCTATGCTTCCTGGACTTGTATGTTTATTTCCTTCACCAAATTTGAGAAGTTTTCCTTCATTATTTTTTCACATAAGCTTTCAATTTCTTGCTCTTCCTCTTCTCCTTCTGGTACCCCTATGATTCAGATGTTGGTACGTTTAAAGTTGTCCCAGAGTTTCCTAAGCCTCTCCTCATTGTTTTCAATTCTTGTTTCCTCATTCTTGATCTAGGTGTTGCTTACATGGATGTATTCAAATTGTGATGATTGATCAAACCAAACACTATATGCACTTTCCTACGTATGTATTTCACCTTAATTCAAAGGTGAAACGTTAAATCCCCTTACCATATAAGAGATTCTGATAAGATCTGATTAATACATTTAAAATATAGGATAACAGTCTACTGAACTGCTGTAGAAAAATCAATTAGGCTTCAATTTTATTCTTGATCTGTGATAGCTGTGTCTATGGCTTAATGAGTCCTAGATCATGAACAGACTTGAGACATGAGACCTCTGAAGCAAGCAATGAGTGTATATGGATAACTTCAAACACATGTTTTCAATCACCTTCCCAATAGAATTCTAACCATGACCTTTCTTTGGTTAACCTTAAATTGGAAATCCACTCTACTTCTCTCTCATGTGAATGTACAATTGTGCCTGGCATATAAAAACAAATTATTTGAAAGAAGTATGTATGTGAGCTTTGGGGACAAAGTTAAAATAAATCTTTATTTCCCTACATTCTTCTACTTCCTCTGTTATGGATATTTGCCTACCAGATCTTGTTCCCACTCAGTAGGTTGAAAGTTGCTACTATAACTTAATTTTTATTAGGTTGTAACTTGTATGACTGGACATGGGTGATAACGAACTAAAATAAGTATTGGGAATCTTGACATCTAATTGCAATTTTTCCACTTCCTCACACTGGAATCTTAGGTAAGTCACTTCCTCCCTCAGAGGCCTCAGTTTCTTCATCGGTAGAATGAGCTATTTATGATGAACAACCTCTTAAAGATTCATGAATCAACACCATAAATGACAAAGGTTTGACAAAGCTAGACCTTATGCCATATACTCTACCAGAAGCACTTCTCAGATTCTTTTACTGGATTATTTATAGTGGGTGAAGGAAAGAAAAGCCCTAAAATTGAATTATGGCAAAGAGTTTTCTCACCTACACTATAATAGAAATTATTTCAAATGCCCTGGGATGGCATTGAATTGTTCAGAAATTATGACAAGATTTTTCTTGGATCATAATCAGTGACCATTATCATTGTTGTCCTTGCTTAAAACAGTGAAGTTCTAATAAAGAGAGAAGAAAATTCCCCTACCTGAATGAAATATGTCAAACCAGAGTGACATTTGTCCTTCCGAGTCAAGAAAGTAAGTCTTAACATGAAGCTTGGGAACCCTGTAATTATAGTAAATCCACCCCATCACCTTGTAACTGGGATTATAACATCAGGTAGGAACATATTCCCATTCCCTAGAGGAGAAATTGTTTATGAAGAACCGGCATGTTTCAAGTTAAGGGTATGCTCACAACCTGAGCAGATATCGACCTGAGCAATACTATTGTCACAAAGGGGCCATTTTCAACACTGTAAATTTTCCTTATTTCTTCTAAGATTAGAGTTGGTATAAGGTACACGTCTATTAGAGGAGAGGACTTAAGTCCTTCTGGGCAAATAATTCAGGCACAACACAAAAAAATCTCAAGGTTTGGGATGTGAGAAGAGCTGCCATGTCAAATTCGTTCAATCCTATTTCCACCTGTCATATCTGACAATTGACTGCTGCTTATTACCTATCCATGGAGAACTGAAAACAAACAAACAAAACAGACTTTCATGATTAACCACCTCAGGCTTGGGATATATTAATGAGAAAGGTTACTTTTTATTACACTTGGATTTAATTTGTGGAGACAGTTTCATTCAGCCTGTTTATTACAGTTAAAAAAAGAGAAATAAAGAGAGGGTGACTGGCTTGAGCGGCTTCTCAAGGTGGCAGTGTGTCCATGAGATTTGTCTCCTTACTTCTTTGCAGTCTTCTAGAATCAGAAATGCATCCAGGAGAATTGCCAGGGTAACCCTTGGAATCCCGTCTGCTGCAGGGCCTCACCGAATCTCTTGAAAGTATCTTTTCTGACACACCAAGGGAAAGAACTGAAAATGTGGCTTTGACTGCAGCTCGGTGGTTGTGGTGGTTGTTATTTTGTCATTTTTGTCTGGTTAGGAAATGTACAAGGCACAAAAAGATCGGGTGTTTTACCTTGTCCAAGGTACAATAGAGCATCAGAGTTTGGAGAGAGGGAAAGGCTATTATTGGCTTATATTTGGGTGAAGTAAGACGATTCTCTCATTTGTATACTGTGGACCTTGTGTACAAAAGGTGATTACACATTGTACTTGATACTGGAATTTGTTTCCAATGGGTGTCACTCCCAAATCAGTTAGTTTCCCCATTAGGGCAGGTTATTTGCATTAAATTAGGGCAAGTATTTAAAATGTTGGGTAGTAATTTTAGCTTTGTATCTGTATATGCCTTATTCCTTCATTCAAGGATTGCCAGTCTCATTAAATGAACTCTCTTTGTAAATATTTCTATATTTGACTCTTATATAATTTCACTTGGGCTCTACTTAGAGTCCAGCTAGACTCTATTGCACTGTTAACAGACTTGTAATTTTTAAATGCAAAAGGAGATGCTGCCTGGCCCTTAGAACATATTCTTTCTTTATAATAGTAACCTTCAAAAATGAGTTATATATGTGAACATTGCAATCTGAACTAACTTTAGATAGAGACTCCAAAGATACTCCATGTAGATATGGCTTGATTCTAAAATAAATGGTACAAATTGTATGTTACTGAAATGGCAGGATATGTATGTATGTGTTGGAAAGGAGGTGGTATACCTGGTACCTTATTTTTGATTACAGGAAAAAAGACTTTCAATTAAGGAAAAGTAAACAGTATTTGAGCCCTGTAAGTATGCATACGTATTCAGAAGACTGTAGGTGCCACCGGGGACTACTCATCATTAAAATATTAAAATAGTTCTTCTGTACTCGTTGAAAAACAGCCTCTTCCCCCAGACTTAAACTGACTAGGCCCAGCTCTTCCTTGAGAATCCCAGAAGCTCTGCCAGAGCCACCAATAAAAGGGATTTAAGGGACACAGCAAGAGGCCCCCAGGACTCAGTGGAACATGATCACCTTAATCAGCACCCCTGATTGAATCAGGTATGAGCCCTGGCCAGTAGGAATGTATTAATGTGCTATCATTTACTCACATGGGCCTCCACTCAGCATTCTGGCTCCTCCAATCACTAGCTGGGTCACCTTGGGCAAGTAACTCAATCTTTTTGTGCCTCAGTTTCCTTATCTGTAAAATGAGGAAAATAATAGTATCTACCTCATGGAATTGTTGATGTAATTAAATTGAATTTCTGTGTGTAAAATGCTTAGAACAGGACCTATGTAAGTATTGGAGGTGACAATGATGATAAAGTTGATGAAAAGAGTGACTGATCTGAACATGAGCAAGACCACCTGGCCATGAGATTCATCTCTGGCCAAGTGGAACGTTGGACATTGGATGATAAGAACTAGCCTGATCATATCCTCTCTCTTGGGAATTGCACAGAGATGATGATGTATTCTTTGAGCTTGAGCAATACGTATTACAAACAGTGTCAAGCTATCATTCTTATTCTCCATGAAGCCAAGTGACTATTCCCCAGGCATTTCAGTGAACTCCCATTATCAAAGGCATTCTGGGACTGAGTTCTCGATGCTGCCTAAAATAAAACAACTGATAAACCAGAGGAAGGAGAGTTCTGATCAGTCAATAACATATCTATGCAAAATTCTCGCTACAGGCATAACATAAATTTCTAGAGCAGCGGGTCTCACCCTTTAAAATAACATCGGCTGGTCTCCTAGAGTCCTCCAGACAATCTGCAAACCAATATAGTTTGGCATTTCTGGTTTGAGTGAGGTCCATGGCCAGTTTAAGATTAAAAAAAAAAAGAAGAAGAAAGAAGAGGAGAACAATAAAATGAAAAGGAAGTGATTATGCACTTTGTGCAACTTCTTCCCAACAGAGAACGAGGTCTCTGGATGGATTGAAAGCAATGTTGACAATATTATTACTGGTTTAAGCAGAAAGTAGACCATTAGGTTCTTCGAGATTAAGGCAAGTAATACTGTCTATAGGTTAGGAGCAAGAATGCTGAAGGGACCGAAGTTTTGCTATCCTGCAGCTGCCTTTTGGGGATATTGATTTTACACTGTTTATGAGAAAACAGAAGACTCAGAAAAAAACTTTGACCTCTCTCCCTTTTCTGGTGAAGAAATTCAGACAGAGAACCCTGTTTCAGTAAGGAGATCTTAGTATGCCACCTTAGTGTAGTTTGAATTAAGTAAGGTAAGGAAGATGGCCTGAGGCAGGTGCATGAGAGCCAGAGACTCACTGGGTCCCATTGTTTCTGAGTTTCTCAGCAAGGATTTTCCTGCCATGTGTGTTTCTCTCTTCTTCAACTCACTTCTGAAATATAATACCCCATTCCACCCCACACCCTTTGTCTAAAAATGTCTTATATACCCAATGTTGCCGCATTGTCTTTGAAATTTTCATGCCTATGTGAATTCCCCATGTGCCTGTATTAAACTTTGATTTTCTCCAATTAATCTGCCTCTGTTAATTTGATTACTGGCCCACCCAGAAGAATGTAGAATGTGGGAGGAAGATGTGATGAAAGAAAGTGCATCTGATGTGTTTAAGCCAGGCCCAACCTCTATTTACTTCCCATTTTCTACTGCCCTTTCCCCACATCTCATTTTCCTTCTCAGTGCACCACCTGGAGACAGAAGCCAAAAATGAAGTAACAGAGCATACCTTGTTAGGGTGGGGAGCGAGTCTCCCGGGAGTGTCCCACCCTGGCATGCAGATTATTTCAAGCTAAAAACAATTAAATCCCAACAAACTCAGGAAGAATTTGTTACCTCCACCTCACCTCCTAAAGAGAGTCAGGTAGAAAAACCTGCTTCAGGAAGGGAACCTTAGCATATGAGTTCTGTCCAGGAGGTATCCAGCCATGTTATATGAAAAATAGACATTTGTTGAAGATACAAGCTACAAGAAACATTGCACACAGGACAATGACACCTCAGCTCCCTTCAAAGTAGGCACCTTGGGCCTTCATACAGTTCTCCCAATTGCCAACAGCTGCCCTGTTGTATTTTCTGAATCTCATTGACTGTCTGAAATATCTTCCCTCTCAAAGGAAATTTTAGTTTTGGGAAAAGCCAGAAGTTGCAGGGCATCAAATCTGAGCTGTAAGGGGGCTGAGTCACCTGGGTGACTTGGTGTTCTGCCAAAACACTCTGTAAGACATGATACATGAGCATGTGCATTATCGCGATGAAGCTGCCAATCACCAGTTGCCTATAGCTTCAGCCTTCTGAATCATCCAAATAGTTTCTACAGAATGTTCAAGCTTAAAGCGAAATCTGATGCAGATTTGTTGCTCTACTCGCTCAGTCACTTTGAATCCAATGGCCACAGAATACACATACTCACTCAATAGCATCTACCGCCCCCTGACTAGTACAGTGAAGTCATCATTGTTCACGCATGCACATGCCAGTCCTCTCTGCTTGGCTGCCAGGTTACATCAATGTTGGTTGGGCAAACCGTTCTCATATTAACAATGGCTGGAATTTTTCCGGACAGACCTTGAGTCACCTTAGCATATATGAATCAAGTGTGGTACACAGGGGTGATCCAAGCAAAGACAAGTTCCCTAGATCCTCCTTTGTCCCCCATTGTTTCTGGGTGGCCCTGTGACAATTTGTTTACTGAATGTTTGCTCTTTCTTATCTATATATGAATTGCCTACCTCCTCAATCCCTTAGTCCAAAAATGACATCTTTACTTCATTTTGTGTCACTATCTTTGGAATTTTTATGCTTATGTGAATTCCCTGTGTGCACATAGAAAAATTTTATTTTCTTTTGTTAATCTGCTGTATGTCATTTGAATATATCGACCAGCCAGAAGAATTAAACAGGTAGGGGAAAGTTTCCCTGGCCCCTACAACTCCAGTCACCATGACTGGAGTGCAGCAGAGGGCACTGACCTTGGGACTGGAGACTGCTATTATGCCCATGGTCCATTCCCTCTACTGGAACAAGTAGGTTCACAGAAGAATGCAGGGGCTTTATCTCAAAGAAGTCTATGTAGTCAGAAAACTGGACAAGGACTATTCTAGAAAAGTCAATGCATATTTTATGACTTATATTATCTCAGAGACCCAGAAAGGGAAAAAGCCTATAGAGAATAAATAAAAGATCAGCATGTGTTATTCAGACATTTTACCTAACTGCAATCCTTTCCCTAATCATAGTCCTCATATGCGGTAAGGTTATATCTGAAAGATGGAAAAAAGTAGTCTCCATGCACTTGGAATCTTAATAGCATTTTTTTCTTTACTCTGTACCTTGAGCTGCACAAGAGTTCTTTATCTAATTGTGGGGGAGCACGTGACTCTATCATTTATCTTGATGATGATGATGATGATGATGATGATGATGACGATTTTAAGATTACTTAACCCACCCCAACCAGTGTGGCTCAGTTCGTTGGGTGTCATCCTGCAAAGTGAAAGGCTGTTGACTCAATTCCTGGTCAGGGCACATGCTTAGGTTGTGGGTTCTGACCCAGTTGGGGCACAGACAAGAGGCAACTGACTGATGTCTCTCACATCAATGATTCTCTCCTCTTTCTCCCTCCCTTCCCCTCTCTCTAAAATTAATCAATAAAATGTTTTAAAAAACAAAGATTTCTTAACTCAAGTGCTACAAAGAGAAAATGTTTACTTTTGGTATGAAAAGAATTATATTTACTAAATAGTCAAAAGTATAGGCTTAAAAGGAAGAAAAATGCAGGTGCACTGGAGGAATTCCAGTCAAGAGAATCATATAACCTTGCCTCATTTTTCAGAGCAGAGTAAGAGAGTAGTTATCTTATTTTCCTAAGTTCCCAGATACATCAAGGTCAGTGAGCCCATCTTACCTCTCGGATTTGTGTAGGAAATGCCGACAGAAACAGAACATAGTGTTTGGGGAAGGGAATACAGTTTGCAAACTTTCTTTATTCACTATACCGTCTTGAAAACCATGAACAGATTTTTGAATGTTAGTCACCGAGCTCAGAGCTCAGAAAAGCTGTAGATCCTTAGACCTAACTGTTTTATCCTCTGGCATCTTGGCTTCCTTCATCAAGGGGCCAGGGAAGGAGGCAAAGCTGTCAGGAGGACGTAAAGATTACCCCCAATTGCTGACGGCAGATGGTGGCTAATGGCAAGTGTTTTTAACGGAGCTTTATTGTTCCAGGTTGAGGCATTAACGTGTCGCCGCGGGGTTTTCTGGCTTTATTGATTATTTTTGATTTTTAAAATAACTTTGTAAAATGACAGTGTGACGTGCATTGTAATTTTTTGCCTGCACTGAGTTCCCATGTCATATCTGTCTCCTCATTTTCCTAATAGGAGGGCGACATTTGGGATCCAGCAGAAGTGAGGTTGTATTGTTTTAAGCTGTGACAATCAATAAGGAAGGCATCCATGTTTTTGAGTCAGAGAGAGGAATTGTTCCCCATTTTCTAGCAATTGCATGAGCTTTGAAATCAAAGTAAATGTGACCCGTTTTCACATGTGAGGTGGGTTTTACACCACTCTGTGCAAACAGCCCCAAACCTATTTGTACCGGCAACAGCTGTTTAGTAACCTTAGAAGAGAAAGCTTCTTGACAAGTTTATTTCTCTAACAAAACAACATTAGTCACTGAAGATTTATATCTAATTTCTGGGTGATTATCTTTCTGTTTGATTTCAAAATCCCAAGTATTTTGTTGGACTCCGGCAAGTTGTGACAAAAGCACAGGGCAGTTGATTAATGCAGACAAAAAAGAAAGCTGAAAACAGAGAAAGAGTCTGAAACCTTTTTTTTTTTAACTTTTCTCCCCATCACAGTTTATTCCAGTTACTAACAGAGAAAGATCATTAACAGTTGAGAAACTGACCTCCCTCTTCGCCCCTTGCTCTAGTCCAGGGACCTAGGAAGTCTCAGCCTCAGCGGCCCAGATATGAACACCAGGGGAAAGCTAGGGGATGGCAGGGGTAGTAAGGCAGCTCTGCGTTTTCTGAATCTCCATAAAAGTCTGAAACGTATTGCTGGGCTCTGGAATATTTCTTCTCCATTCCCCCTCCCCACAACCTTTTCCTGCCAACTAGTAAAGACATGTCTTGTTTTTAAAATTAAATTGATTGGGGTGACATTGGTTAATAAGATCATATAGATTTCAGGTGTATATTTCCATGATACATCATCTGTATATTGCATTGTATTTACCACCCATAGTCAAGTCTCCTTCCATTACCAGATATTTGGCCTTTTACCCTTTCCTACACCTCCTCCCCTTTCCTTCTGGTGACCATCACACTGCTGTCTGTGTCTATGTTTCAGTTTTATATCCCACATATGAGTGAAATCATATGGTTCTTAGCTTATTCTGACTGACTTATTTCACTTAGCATAATATTCTCAGGGTCCATCCATGTTGTCCTTAATGGCAGTATTTCATTTTTCCTTAGGACTGAGTAGTATTCTGTAATATATATGTACCACATGTCTTCATGTGGTGCACAGATGCTGTAGAGTTGTGATGACAGGCACATGGGGATCCAACTTGCAATGAGTCTTCTGTGCTTGTTCTTATACTGGTTGGAAGGAGGAAGGAAGAATGAGTGTTTGTTGCTCTTAGCGTATTTTTCTATTTTGACATGAATTTTCAGAGCATGGACTTACTAGGGAGAAAATTCGGGAGCAAGTCTTTGCTTCTCATGTAAACATATCCCTGCTGCACTGGAAGCCAGGCCAGCTACCCTAACACCTGCCCCCACCCCCCCACCAGACCTGCCTCATGTGTCCAGGACAGCTTCACAGTTAGAAGCCTGAGATCCTTGGCTACCAGCTCTTTCCAATTTTAAGAGAGAATGACACACAAGCAAACAAAACAGAACATCGTGTTTTTTACCTGGGGTCATTTGTTGCTTATAACTGTTGTAGTCACTCAGCAAAAGATAGAAAAAGTCTCCTGCCCATTTTAATTGCAAAACAAGCAGCTCAGCCTCTGAGATGCCACTATTGCCATGGGGCAAAGGTGACAAGAGATAGATCTTCTGCATCCCTCCTTCCTCCCTGCGGAGTCAATCATCTTGGGCAGTATTTGTATCATAGGAGAAAAGAAAAACAAACAAACAAACAAAAAACAGAGAATTGTGTACTTTTGCTGCAGGCAAGAGCCCCATTACTAATTAAATCACAGCAGCCTGAACACTGAATCCTCAGTTAGTGGGTATCTCCAGCAGCGTTAGACGGTTCTATTGACATGTGTAATGAAGCTTTTGTGCCTCAGAATTCTAGAAATAGCCTCATGTCACACCATACAGCCTCCTCATTTCATATCTATCATTCTTTCCCCCACTGCGAAGTTAGATCTCTCAAATCTTTCCTGATCCTGGCCTTCAAATCTTACAAAAGACCAGTTGAGTGGTGGTGATTAAACCAAAGGCCCTTAAAGATTGCTATTGTATCAGGTAGGATGAGTTGAGCTCTTACAGAACATCCTGAAAAATAACTGAAAATCCTGCCTTATCTCCCTTAAACAGGACAATTACAACAAACAGGACTAAAGTAAGTTGGCTCTGAGGTGATTCCATAGAAGAACTGGAGGGCATCAAGGCCTTGGTTCATTCTTCTTTCCATTATGCCAACCTCAGCACATTGGCCATGTCCTTGGCAAACTCCCCTCATACATGCAAGGTGAATTCCAAAACTACAAACATCATTGGCAAACAACAATGTGCAGACGAGAGGATTGTTTATTCTCCTTTGTCTTTTTTATAAAGAAGGATTCTTTTGCTAGAAAACTACCAAATCTCCTCTCAATTCTCATTGGCTGGATCACATGCCCACAGCCCAGACTCACTTACTGGCCAAGATAATGGGACTGTGGTGATTGACTAGGATGAATCAAGATTTTAACCAGAGCCAATGGGGAAAAGGTATAAACTTGAATGAAATCAGGCACTTGTGAGCAAAGAAGAGCCAATGGCTGCTGCGTATGTCACTAATATACCTGGCCCAGCTTCAAAAGCCAAATAACCTCCTGAATGCCGTCGTCGTCGTCGTCGGCAGCCGTCCATCTCGAGAGACGATGGCGTAGCTTCTTGAGAGTCTATCTGCACCGCCGAGAATGGCTGTGCAGTCCGATTCGGGAGTGACAATCCCTGCCGCACTTGGTACAGGTGAAGGCAGATGGCTGTTGTTGCTGCTGCTGACGCTGCTTCCGCCTCGATCTTTTCTGGACCGCCTCCTCGTTGCGCGCAGCCTCCGCGCGTGACGTACCTTGCCTGACCGCGAGCCTCCAGGCTAGGCGGTCGTCTGCTTGAACTTCCCATGTGTTGAGATTGATGGAGCATTGTGTCATGTCCTTTTTGCAGATGTCTTTGAACCGCAGTTTTGGGCGCCCTGTCATCCTCTTGCCTTCTGCTAGCTCGCCGTAGAGGAGGTCTTTGGGGATACGGCCTGCATCCATTCTTTTGACATGGCCGAGCCACCTGAGGCATCTCTCGCTAAGAACTGCATGCAAACTGCTCATATTGGCTCGCTTCAGCACCTCGGTGTTGGGGACCTTATCCTGCCAGGAGACATGCAGGACGCGTCGCAGGCACCTCATGTGGAAGCTGTTGAGTTTCCTTTCGTGCCTTGCGTAGGTGGTCCACGTCTCGCTGCCATAGAGGAGAGTGCTGAGTACGCAGGCTTGGTAGATGCGCAGTCTGGTTTTCTCAGTGAGGCTGGAATTGTTCCACGCTCGCCGGTTCAGTCTGGCCATAACTGTGGCTGCCCTGGCGATTCTCCGGTTGACCTCCAAGTCAACTGACAGAGAGCTCGAGATGGTGGACCCGAGGTAAGTGAAGTCGTTGACAACCTCCAGGGTGTATCCGTCGATGGTGATGCATGGGGGAGTCCCCGTGCCTTGAGCCATAACGTTCGTCTTCGTCAGGCTGATGGCTAGTCCGAACTCCTTGCATGCGTGGGAAAGGCAAGTGACTAGCTGCTGGAGTCCCTCTTCGGAGTGTGATGTCAAAGCTGCGTCGTCGGCGAAGAGCATCTCACGGATGAGCACCTCTTTGACTTTGGTCTTGGCTCGTAGACGGGCCAGGTTGTAGAGCTTGCCATCGGATCTGGTGTGAATGAAGACACCCTCGCTGCAGTCCTTAAAGGCGTATTGGAGGAGCATGGAGAAGAAGATTCCGAACAGCGTAGGCGCGAGGACGCAGCCCTGCTTTACTCCGCTGCTGACTGGGAAGGCCTCAGAGGTTGCGCCGTTGTAGGACACCGTGCTGTGCATGTTGTCGTGAAAGGACATGACCACAGCAAGCAGATGTGGTGGACAGCCAATCTTCCGTAGCAAGCTGAAGAGTCCGCTTCGACTGACCAGATCAAACGCCTTCGTGAGGTCAATAAAGGCGAGGTAGAGTGGTTTATGCTGCTCGTGACACTTCTCCTGCAGCTGGCGTAGGGAGAAGATCATGTCCACTGTTGATCGGCCAGCTCTGAAGCCACACTGGGACTCTGGGTAGACGCGGGAAGCAAGGGTCTGCAGGCGGGCAAGAGCAACCCGGGCAAATACTTTGCCGACGACGCTGAGGAGAGAGATGCCCCGGTAGTTGTTGCAGTCGCTGTGGTCTCCTTTGTTCTTGTACATGGTGATAATGTTGGCGTCTCTCATATCCTGGGGGATGTAACCCTCCTTCCAGCAGAGACAGAGTAGATGGTGGAGCGGCTGTAGCAGGACTGGTTTCCCGCTCTTTAGGATTTCTGGAGGGATTCCGTCGCTTCCTGGTGCTTTCCCGCAAGCAAGGCGGTCGATGGCTTTGCCGAGCTCTGCCGCAGTAGGTGGGGTGTCTAGCTCCTCCATGACTGGTAGGTCTGGGATGGCGTTAAGAGCAGTGTCTGTTACGGTGTTCTTCGTTGCGTACAGCTTGAGGTAGTGCTCGGTCCACCGCCGCATTTGCTGTTCCTGGTCAGTGATGACCTCACCTGTCTTGGACTTAAGGGGGGCGATCTTGGAGGGGATTGGGCCTGTTGCCTTCTTGATACCCTCATACATTCCTCGTGCGTTGCCTATATCGGCAGCTTCCTGGATGCTTCTGCACAGGTTTAGCCAATAGGTGTTGGCACAGTGGCGGGCGGTCTTCTGGACTTTGTTCCTGGCAGCCCGTAGAGCTTGAAGTGTACTGGGAGTGGGCGTGACCTTGTAAGCCAGTAGGGCCTTCCTCTTAGCCTCGATCACGGGTTCCATTTCTTCCCAGTGAGCCTCATACCAGTCAGCGTTCTTCCGCTCTTTCTTCCCGTAAGCAATAATGGCGGAGTTGTATATGGCGTCGCGGAGACGTGGCCAATTGGATTCGATAATGTCATCTGCCGCCACTCCCTCGCCGAGTGCATCTTCCATCTTGTTGATGAATTGCTGGGTCTTAACTGGGTTGCTGGCACAACTGGTGTTGATGCGTGGGCGACCCTTCATCTTGGAGTGGTGCAACCTCTTCGGCATTATGCGCACCTTGCTTACCACGAGGGCATGGTCCGTGTCGCAGTCTGCACTGTGGTAGCTGCGGGTGAGGAGGGTGCTGCCAATATCCGTTCTTCTGGTGATGACGAGGTCAAGCTGGTGCCAATGACGGGAGCAGGGGTGCCTCCATGACACCTGGTGGATCTCTTTGCACTTGAAGAATGTGTTTGTCACGCACAGGCCGTGGTGACACAAAAGCTCAAGCAGTCGCTGACCATTCTCATTGATCTTTCCTCTCCCAAAGTTTCCGAGGCAGGTGGGCCAGGCCATGTGGTCGGCTCCTACTCTTGCGTTGAAGTCTCCAAGGAGTTAGAGAGCGTTACTTCTGGGAATCTTGGATAACGCTTCGTCCAGTGCATGGTAGAACTGTTCTTTCTCTTCGGTGGTGGCGCAGAGGGTTGGGGCATACGCGCTAAGAATGCTGACTGGGCCGAAAGTTGTTGACAATCGGAGGGTAAGAAATCTCTCTGTGCCTCCTGTGGGTGGCTCTATGGAGTTAACAAGCGTGTTCTTCACAGCGAACCCAACACCGTGCTGTCTTGGTTGGTCCAGAGACTTCCCTTGCCAGTAGAAGGTGTAGTTGGTTTCTCTGATAGTTCCGTTGTCGGCCAACCGGGTCTCCTGTAGAGCCGCAATGTCGATGTTTAGTCGTGCCAGTTCCCTATTGATGACAGCGGTTTTCTTGGCACCCTTGATCCACGGAAGGTCTGCAGTAAGTCCGGGGCACATGGTCCTGATGTTCCAGCTAGCGAGGCGAAGAGCCGGAGGCTTCTTTCTTGTTGTTTTCTTGGAATTAACTGGTGCGGGTGTTTTGTGGCCCACTTTTCGAGAGGCGCCTCTCTGATCCCCACGCACCCAGTGGGGCAGGCGAGCCATGGCGAGACGGTAGCTGTCCAGTGAGGTGCGATGACCTCTCCCACCGTCAGAGGAGACCCCTGGCGCTCGTTTCCTTCGCCAATCGGATGAGCTTATAACCGGTATCTGTCTCCTCCCGTGTTGAGTCGACATCTTGCGATGACGCTGGAGTGTCCTCTCAAGTGAAACTGAAGCTACAGAGCCTGGGCAGGGTGATATGGAGGGTCTGCTGTTGCCCATGCAGCAGACCCCCCCTCTCTTCGCAGCTGAAGGGTCCAAGGGAAAGACAAAGTCAATACAGCTTGGCTTCAGGTGCGCCGCAGGAGTTGCCGGTGTTGACCACAACGTCAAACCGCCTTAGGGACTCCGGCTCCGGATTTTCTGTCGGGGTTTACTCCCTTAGCCTTTCCCCTGAAGAGGTATGCCGCAAGGCAGCGGAGGTTTTTTGGGGTCAGAGTTTTCCTTCTCTGATTTTAGAGATGTCCTTCCTCTTTCCTCCTTTACAGTCTTGAGGGCAGCATTTACAGGCTAAAATAGAAAACTGGCAGTGTAACCTTCTAAGCAGATACTACCAATACCTGCTTGGGTATACTCACCCAACAATAAACATCTCTTAAATGTCCTCCAAGTGCCATGCCTCGAATTAGTAAATGGCAGTGCAATGGCAGCCAAACATTTGGATCAGTTTCACTAAGTAAACCACCAACACAAGTAGGTTTTTAAAACAATAGAATAGTGTCTCATTTCATTAAAAATAATAACTATTTTTAAGCAACTTACCAGCAACACTGAATAAAAACCTGGCTGTGTTTCCCACTGTTTCAACTGCTCCTCAGCTGGCTTTAACACAGCAGTATCCTGACTGGTGGCCTGAGTTAAGACTTGAAGAACAACAGTGCTGGCACTATTGAGATCCATGGAAACCAATTGGCTCAGTCCGAATAGCCCGGCTCTCCAGCTTCCACTGTCCAACACGAAGTGGCGTCGGTTGGTCCCGCGCCCCACGCTTGCAAGTCCACGCGCCGCCGCCCACTGATGCCGAAAGCGGCTTCTAGGAACGCGCCATGTTCTGAGTCGCAGCTCTAAACGATGCGGACGCTAGAATATCGCGTCACAGACATCCACAGCAATAAAAAAGATCAAAATACTGATACACAAAACAACACAAATGAATCTCAAAAAGCATTACGCTAATGCCTGAATGCCATATACCCACTATTCCATGAAATCTCTTAGGAGTGAGCCCTGCCTGCCAAGGATAGGGATGAAAGTAAGAAATGCTCACTCATTTACAACCTGGCCCGAGTGCTCGCAAGCTCAAGAAGTAAAGCTATGTCAGGACGAGCAAGACTAGAACAAAAACACATACACATTCTTTATTTCTCTAGGCTTATATTTTTCGCCACACTAAAACGTTGGTGAGATTATCTTATTTTCAAGGTTTTTTTAGTTTCTTCAAATTTGTTAAAGAGAAACAATGTGTTCTTGCACCCTGTCCCTCCCCGGGCAAATGAATAACTCTCGTTACTGGATGGATGGGAACTTCCAATTATTCTAAACTAGGACGTGTGAATCTTGCCCAGCAGAGGGACTCTCTGCTCCTGGAGCGCGCATCTACCTTTCCTCTAGGTGGTCACCTTCTTCTGAACCAACAACTCGGGATAGTGCACAGTGTTGACCCAGACACAGCTTTTTGTCATAGTGACGGGAGACAAAAAAAATCTCACTAAACAGAGGATGTGGTCTCTCTATTTATATTTAAGAATGTTATATTCTCAAAATAAATATCAAAATACATAGTGATGGGAGACACATCTCATAGTGATGGAAGTTGGAGAGCTGATTACTACCAGTATTTTCCAGGAACAAATCCCATAGCTTATATATCCCATTCAACACTGTTTGGGTAATTTTTCTTGACTACTGAGGCAATAAAGAAGAATTTCATGTGTCTGTTCCACTAAACAATAATTACATTTTCTACTGCAGAGCATAGTTTTAGAAATAATTTATAGAAACAGTGAATCATGCTGTGATGGTTAATTTTATGTATCAACTTGACTGTTCTAAGGGATGCCCAGATAGCAGGTAAAACATTACTTCCAAGTGTGCCTGTGAGGATGTTTCTAGAAGAGATGAGCACTTTAGTTGGTAGACTGTTTTTAAAAAAAAGCATCCCCATGTGGGTAGGCAGCATCCAATATGTCAAGGGCCTGAATAGAACAAAAGGGCAGAGGGAGGGTGCATTTGGCATCAGTCTTCTCCCGTCCTCGGACAGATTCTTGGGCCTTCAGATTAAATTACATAGCTAGCTTTCCTGGTTCTCAGCTCACAAGCAGCAGATCATGGGAATTCCTGGTCTCTGTAATTGTGTGAGCCAGTTTCTATGATAAACCTTCTCCTCTTATATCTCTATCTATAGCCTGTGGTTTCTGTTTCTCTGTGGAACCCTCACTAATGCAGAGGAATTATGCAATGTCTGTTGTTTGGCAAACCCATGTGTTCTATCAGCTTGAATCATTTCGACTTTATGGGCTATGTTGCTGCAGGGCCAGGCACACTGGTAAGAACTTGTTGTGGGAGGAGTTCTGGTCTTGGAAAGATAGCAGATGAAGATAATATGATAGTTCTCCAGCTATAAAACCTTAGAAAATGATGTAAAAAAAATTAACAAAGTAAAATGTTTAAATATGCAGTAAACCCACAAGTAAGAAGAACACCAAGTTGCCTGCAATAAAGGTGCAACAAGAGATGAAAGCACATGGTGGAGCAGGACTGAGAGAGTGGGGCTGCAGTGGGGGCTCCCAATATTCTGTGCAGAACGGTGACAGGGCCTTTGAGCCGAGTGAGACGGGAGTAGGAACACAGACTCTGGACTAAAGCCAGGAGCTCCCAGCCTGAGAGCCTCTAACATGTAACTGGTGAATTCAGTTCATTTATAATCATGATGATTATTTATATAATAGACTTTGGGTTTTTTTTTTGTAATATTTGTTCTTCTAATTTACCATAGAGTTGTTGTTTTTTGTTTTGTTTTGTTTTGTTTTGTTTTTCTTTTTAACTGCATTCTAATGGTAACTTGCAAGGTCTTTAAAATAAAGGTGCTAGTAAAATAGCAAACACAATAACATGTAAAAAGGATAGTAGATGATTGCTAAGATGTCAATTGACTAGACTGTGACTTTTTTACTTTTTTCTTTGTACTAGTTTGGAAGCTTTATATTCCATCTCTAATTTTTTAATGGTTACACTTTGAACTTTAGATTGTATACTTATCTCAATAAAGTCTAAAGTTAATCAGTTTTCTCCAAATTAATCTAAATTCCATACAATTACAATAAAAACACCAGCAGGCTTTTTCTGGAACTTAACAAGTGAGCATTAACAACTGTGATTTGATTCAAAATGTATATGTGAAATAGCAAAAGATCATGAACAGCGTAGATCATTTTGAAGATGAAGAAGGAAGGGGGAAAAAGAGGAGGGATTCACTTTCTTAGGTAATGGCGGCAGCCGTCCGTCTCGAGAGACGATGGTGTAGCTTCTTAAGAGTCTATCTGTACCGCCGAGAATGGCTGTGCAGTCCGACTCGGGAGTGACACGGTATCTGTCTCCTCCCGTGTTGAATCGACATCTTGCGATGACGCTGGAGTGTCCTCTCCAGTAAAGCTGAAGCTACAGAGCCTGGGCAGGGTGATATGGAGGGTCTGCTGTTGCCCATGCAGCAGACCCCCCCTCTCTTCGCAGCTGAAGGATCCAAGGGAAAGACGGAGTCAATACAGCTTGGCTTCAGGTGCGCCGCAGGAGTTGCCAGTGTTGACTACAACGTCAAACCGCCTTAGGGACTCCGGCTCCGGATTTTCTGTCGGGGTTTACTCCCTTAGCCTTTCCCCTGAAGAGGTATGCCGCAAGGCAGCGGAGGTTTTTTTTGGAGTCAGAGTTTTCCTTCTCTTAGGTAATAAGACTTAGTATAACGCTAAAGTAAATAATATGATATTAGCATAGTGATAGACTAACCAACAGAGCAGAATTGAGAGCCCCAAAATAATCTCTCCCTCCCCCACTCTTCCTTGCCTTGTTTTCCTCCCTCTCACCCTCATTAACACACACACACATGCACGCACACAATATTGGACTATGTATGACAAAAGTGGCATGTTAAGTCAATGAGGAAAGAATCACCCATTTAATATATGGTGCTAGGACAATTAGATATGTAAATGAATAACTTTATAGAATAAGGTGAAATTGAATTTGTAACGCATTCCATGATACACACAATAGCAAGTGAATTAAAGATTTAAATGTGAAAAAAGCAAAACCTAGCATTAAAAAACACTGAATAATAATAAAATTGCAATAGAGAATTTTTAAATCAAGATACAGAAAAATATATGTTATTAAGGAAAACACTGAGGATTTAATATTAAAAATGTATGATCAAAAGCATTGTTAAAATCCAGAAACACTGGAGACAACATGGATGGACCTTGAGGGTAATATGCTAAATGAAATAAGTCAAATAGAGAAACACAAATACCATATAATCTCACTTACCTGTGAAACCCAAAAAAGTTGAACTCATAGAATAGAATGGTGGTTTGGGGGATGGGAAGGCAAAGGGAGGAGATTGGGAAGATGTTAGTCGAAGTGTATAAACTTCCAGTTATAGGAAGAATAGGTTCTGGAGATCTAATGAACAGCATGGTGACTATAGTCAACAATGCTGTATTATATACTTGAAAGTTGCTAAGAGGCTAGATCTTAAATATTCTCACCACACAACCCCCACACATAAATGGAAATTATATGAAGTGATGGATA
Organism: Furipterus horrens; assembly: GCF_987537825.1. Lineage (NCBI taxonomy): Eukaryota > Metazoa > Chordata > Mammalia > Chiroptera > Furipteridae > Furipterus > Furipterus horrens. The sequence continues at coordinate 153,385,533 of NW_028327173.1, forward strand.
TGTTAACCAGTCATATTATAGTAACTATTTTGCAACATATAAGTGTATCACATTATTACATTGTACACCTTAAACTTACACATTGTATATGTTAATTATATCTCAATAAAGCTTGAAAGATTAATATTTTTTCAAAAGTTGGAGAAAATGCTTACAATCAGGAGAAGATATTGTTGTCTTTTTATAACAGACATGAAATTAATATCTAAAAGGGATATTACAAATTAATGAGAAAAACTATAACCTAATAAAAAACACAAGAACTGTGAAAAAGCAATTTACTGCAGAGGAAATGAAATGACCAATAAACATGACAATCTGCTCAACTTCACTGATAGCCAGAGAAATACATATTGAAGCAAACTAGTGAAATGCCAATTCACACTCATCACACTAACAAAAAAAAAAAGATAGTTGTCAGATAACACTGAGTTCTGGGGAAATGTAGAAAAATAAAAATATTTACATCTTGCTGGCAAATGTGAAAATGTTTCAGCAGTGCTGGAGAAGGGTTTGTCAATAATTAGAAAGGCTCCAGATGTGCTCACCCTCTACCTATGGAGGTCTTTCTTTAGAAAGGAAACAAATATAAGGACGGAACTGCAGCAGTGTGAGCAGAAGAAGCAAAGAACAAGCACCACTCAATTGTTCATTAGCAGAAGAGAGAAATAAAACAAGGTTCATTAATACAAAGTGGCACCATTATGGCAGTTACAATGAACTAGAGCTACACATATCAGAAAACTATACTGTGTCTTAAGAATACACTATGAGAAATTAAAACATCTGTCTACGTAACATGTGCATGGATGATCACAGCATCATTGTTCATAATAGTCAAAAGGTGAAAACAACCCACATACCCATCAACTGATGGATGGATAAACAAATTGCAGTATATCTACAGTATGAACTATTGCAACATGGACAAACCCTAAAAACATTATGCCAAGTGAAAGTATTCAGTCAGAAGAGACCACACATTATATGGTTCCACTGATATGAAATGTTCAGAATATGCAAATCTACAGAGACAGAATCTAGATTAGTGGTTGCTTAATGACTGGGGGCAGAGGAGGACTGATGGGGGTATGGGTAGTGATAGCTAAAGGGTGCAGTGTTTCCTTTCAAATTAATTAAATGTTATGAAATTGACTGCGGTTATGTTTGCATATATCTGCGCATATACTAAAAACTATTAAGTTGTACATATCAAACAGTCGAATTGTATCTTATAGAAATGTTTATCTCAAAGTTTTTTTTTTTAAAGGTAGACTAGTTTAACATTTAGGTAACTAAGAAAACAAAAGTGGATATTGTTTGGGAACATACACACATACATAGTAAAATTTCAAAACTTATTGCAGTGATACAAAACAACTTCAAGGTAGAAGTTGCCATTGTAGAGGGAAGAAGGGGAACAATGGGAGGGCATGTGAGTGTATCTATGACAAAGTCGTCGTCGTCGGCAGCCGTCCGTCTCGAGAGACGATGGTGTAGCTTCTTAAGAGTCTATCTGCACCGCCGAGAATGGTTGTGCAGTCCGACTCGGGAGTGACACGGTATCTGTCTCCTCCCGTGTTGAATCGACATCTTGCGATGACGCTGGAGTATCCTCTCCAGTGAAGCTGAAGCTACAGAGCCTGGGCAGGGTGATATGGAGGGTCTGCTGTTGCCCATGCAGCAGACCCCCCCTCTCTTCGCAGCTGAAGGGTCCAAGGGAAAGACGGAGTCAATACAGCTTGGCTTCAGGTGCGCCGCAGGAGTTGCCGGTGTTGACTACAACGTCAAACCGCCTTAGGGACTCCGGCTCCGGATTTTCTGTCGGGGTTTACTCCCTTAGCCTTTCCCCTGAAGAGGTATGCCGCAAGGCAGCGGAGGTTTTTTGGAGTCAGAGTTTTCCTTCTCTGATGTGCCCTGACTGGAAGATCGAACCAGCGACACTTAGCTCGCAGGCCGACGCTCAATCCACTGAGCCAAACCAGCCAGGGGTCTATGTATTTCTTTGAAAAAGGCATATCTGAAGAAATATGGAAAAATGTTCATATGAGTTTGTTCTTAATAAGTCATATATAGATAATATTGTATTATTTTCTGGGTTTGAAATCTTTCACAATTAATTTATTAAAAGTTTCAAACAAAAATGAATTCTTATAGCTTGTTAAATTCATTGAAACAAAATTTGATCTTCAAGAATGAAATAAAGCATTTTAATCCCTCGCTGTTATCTTGTAGACAATAAGTTCATCCTCTATTTCCCCCTTTGATGATTTATAATTGTAGAGGGTGGTCTCAAGTAATAGGTACTTGAGCCTATAAAGTGAGTTTTGTATGAATCACACACATTTCAAATAAATGTGGTATTAATTTTAGTAACAGGGAACTCCAAAATGATGCTTTTTGCCAGTTTAAAACAGATTTTGTTATCCCTTGAGGAATCTTATGAATTAAATCATTCTTCTCCATGATGACACGATAGCACACTTTAGCCTCAGCTTGTAAATGAATCACATCAAATTGCTTTTTCAATATGTAGATTATTGGATAGCAGTGGTGGTGGTGATAGTTAAGAGAAAAGTAGGCATTTGGACATTTTTTGAAAATTGAAAAAGAGTTGGGAGACTCTTTACATTCAATCTGTCAAAACACTAACTTGTTGGTTGTGAAAAACGTAAATGTTTTGTAGTCCAACTAAATCCAAGTTTGAAATGTGAAAGGCGCATAAAAATCAGTATCGTGCTCTCATCTCAGAAAAGCCCTTTTTTATTGCCAACTGTAAAATAGACTCGGCTGCCCTGGTCCTTCTGAAATGACATATTAAACTGATATCTGCAACGTTCTGAAGGTATCGTGAATACAGCAAAGTAAATGATGTAAAGCTGTGCTATACAATAAAAGAAAACTAATCACAAAATGTACACTATTCTGGGGTTATTTTAGTCAGGAAATAGTAGAAGTCACTTTGTAAATCTTGTTTGGGAAAGTATTTATGGCTGATCCCTAGTGTCTGAAATCACTGACATAAGATGCCAGCAAAATCCACTACACTTACTGGCTTAGCTGACCATCACTCCCAAGAGGAAAGATTTTTATGGAGAAAACTCTTTTAAATATGTGACTGACTGCTAATAGATAGACTCAATTGCCCAAGAAATTAAAATGAATAGATGGTTAGTCATCACTGCTTGGATTACTGTAATAGCCTGTTTGTGACTAGGACTTCTTCCTGCATAGATAATGAGATACTCTGAGGACAAATACCCAAGTTTTTTCATAATTTGTCTCACTAGAAAATACCCTTGGTGGACCCTTCTGCATCCCTGTGATCCACCAGGGTGGTGGCTTATAGAGAACTTCAGCATAGTATGTATATGTCCCTTGAATCTTCCAATATGAAAGCTTTTTTTTTTCCCCGAACCATTTTCAAAAGAAGTTTTTGAGCAATTGACTTGGTGATGAAATCAATTTGATGTGTTCTTAAAACAGCCTAAAACATTGGATCAAGTATATTTGGAGCTAATGTTTAAATCACATAAACATTCCCCTGATCGACGAATTTATAGAACAGTCCCAAGAGCCTGAGTAATTCATTTCAGATGCAGTACATAAAGGTACTGGAATCATTCATGCTTTTATGATCGACATCAAACTCATATCATGTCAATGAAAAAGCTGAGAGGAATGGAATGTTTTAATGTGGAAGTTTCTGAAAAGTGTCTCCAGGTTTGCAACTTGAGGAGTACAATACAATATCCTTTCAAAATAACTATTAGTTAAAGTTTAGATATTATTTAGACCAACATTTCCTAAAATGCATTTGTTCTCATATAAGACCCAAGAGATGCTACTAAAATGGGGGGAGGATTCAAGGAAAGGGGCTCTGTGGGCAAATGCTTTTCAGGAAACAGCAAACTTTAGCCTCTTTTTGGAGAGTCCCAATGCGTGTATTAGCATATCAAACAGGACTCTGAGACCAAAGAAAGCTAGCCGTAAGTCAGCATTATAGATGTAGATTTGATCAATGAATCCTATTTTTGCCTACCATTTATGCCATACAATACACACTTGAAAACACCAATAGAGACCTAATCTATCTTTTGTGGATAAAGGTCCGGCCTAGAAAGTTTGGACTAAGTACCCAAGAGCACATGAGCACTTAGTTTGAAGGGTCAGGAGTGCTGGCTCCCAATCTGGGCTACTTCCTGAGACCATCCAGTTAAGGTTATCTAAATGATACCTACAAATTATGTGAATCTTTTATAATTATAAAAAATAGAGGAGTTTAGGAATTACCAAGAAACCTAAAACTATCCTTTTTGTTTTATATTTTTTTAAAATAATTTTTACTTTTTAATTACAGTTAACATAAGATATTATATTAGTTTCAGGTGTACAACCCAGTGATTAGACATTTATATAACTTACTCAGTGATCACCCTGATAAATCTAGTACCCACCTGGCACCATACATAGTTATTACAATATTTTTGACTATACTTCCCTATGCATTACTTTACAACCCCATGACTATTCTGTAACTACCTATTTGTACTTCTTAATCCCTTCACCTTTAAAAAAACCTAAGAATATTTAGACATTGTCCTTCTCTCTGGTTTAGAAACAGCTTCCTAGTGGATAGGGCTAATCAGGTAGAGATTCAATACTATACAGAAGGTAATAGCATCTAACTCTGATTTAAAGCAAAGGTCCTTCTTCACTTTCCTCTACATCTTCATTATCTATATTAACACTGAAGCTTTATGTCCAGCTAACCACTGAAAAAAAATTTGTTTTTAAAAATAACATAGTGGGCTCAGATCACAGAAGCAGTGATGGGATAGATCTTGATAACCCAGAAAGTTTTCTTCCTTACGTCATGCTTTTAATTATACACCAGTCCATGTGGGAGACACTTGGGAAAATCCCCGTCTGTACCCAAGACCCTCTGACTTCACCATGTAACCATTTTCCTTCCCATCAGAAGCAGAAGGAATTAACAGACTGTGACAATTGTCTATTGTTCTAAGCAAGTTATGCCGTGATCTGTATGCCTCTGTCCCAGAAGATGGACAGCAGAGGGCAATGAGGAACGAGAATGTGTAATGTCTGCCACTTTCTCATTAAAAGTCCCTCTTTGTTTGGAAATTATGCTAGTTTGACTTTTTGTGCTCTATTAGATAATATAAGAATCTGGATCTCCAGTGTCCCTGATAAAATTAGCCTCATGACTGGGTGTCCCCAAGGTCTCACAATTTTCTCCCTTGAGGAAGCCTAAAACAGGGGCCAGAATGTCTCCTCCACTAGAAATGAAGTTTTTCAGGATGGTAGACATCTCGCCACAAAGCCAGTTGCCCCATTTGTCATCTGTCCACCCAGCACAAAAAGAGCCACGTCAAGCAGGAATCGGAAACACTCAGGCACTTGAAGAACCCAGCTCCACGCAGAGGGCTGGAAGCTGCCTGGGTAATATCTGATTTTTCTTACCTTTCTCTTTGATTGCTTAATCCTTGATGGGGAATAAAGATGGGTGGGACCCTTTATGTTTCTCTGAAATTTTGACTTGGACTCAAAAAGATGTCACCTCCAACTCATGTCGTTTCTAAGTCAGTAATTATACTTTTTCACAATGATTAGTTGTATAGTTCATGCTTCTGTTTTAATAACAATCCTTTTTTTAAATGGGGAAAAGTCTGGTTTGTGGCTATCTGCTAATATCAATTACTACTGCTTGTTTATCCTTTGTACTTACAAAAACGGCCAGTCTAGAACTCCAGAAGGAATCTAGGAATGTGGAATAAAATAAGTAATTATATTCTTACCACCTGTGGCGTGTCTGTACCGTGCTAGGTCTTCCACATACTATTCCCAACCTTAGAAAAGCAGCCTTCATTGTCATTACTATTACAGACAATAAAACTAAGAGTCAGAAAGGGTCATTTAATCCATTGCCAGGAGGCGGTAGAGGGAGAAAGGAGCAGAGGGTAAAGGGGGGATGAACGGTGATGGACAGAGACTTGACTTGGGATGGTCAATGCACAATGCAGTGTACAGATAAAGATAATGTGCTATGGATTTGTGTTTCTGAAACCTGTATAATTTTGTTAACAAGGGTCACCCCAATAAATTCGATAAAAATAGAAAACTAAAAAAGAAAGACCAGATGATATTTGCTGATTCCACAGGAAGAGAACTGGGCTTATGGTGCTCGCGTCATTCCTTCTGTTCTCTCCATTTATTAGGTGTAGGATATTTGGCCTTAATAAGATTTCTTTCACCTAGAAAACCACACAGGAGTCAACTTTGGGACGGCAAATTGTGGTCCGTGAACTCCTCGGCATCTAGGAAATCATGTCATTTAGCTTATCCTCCTACTGCCTCGAGGTCTCCTACAGCACAGGTCCCCAAATACCCGGGCCATGAACTGATACCAGTTGCGGTCTGTTAGGAAGCGGCCCACACAGCCGTAAGTGGCAAGGACGCAGGAGAAGAGCGATCCAAGTTTCATCCACAGTCACAGCTTCTCCCCATCACTCACATTACTGCCTGAGCTCCACCTCCTGTCAGATCAGTGGCAGCATTAGATTCTCATAGGAGTGCAAATGCTACTATGAACTGTGCTTGTGAGGGATCTAGGCCGCATGCTCCTTAGGAGACTGTAATGCCTGATGATCTGAAGCGGAGCTTAGGCAGTGATGCTAGTGCTGGAGAGTGGCTGCAAATACAGATTATCATTAGCAGAGGGGTTCGACTGCACAGAGACCATAATAAATCAACTGCTTGCAGACTCATATCAAAACCCTATCAGTGAGTGGCAAATGACAATTTAGCTGCATCTGGTGGCAAGTTTTATAGTGACAAGTGAGTTGATGTACTTCAATTGCATAGCTGTACCTGGTGGCAGGCTTTAAGTCAGAATCTGACACTTTTGTCCATGCATGGCCCACCCGTTATTTTATTTACCACCTCCGTCTGCATCTCTTTCTCGTACTGTGCACTTGTCTCAGTCACAGTTCTGGTAAGGCCACATGCTAACTGTAGCATGTGGTGAGTTGTATAATTATTTCATTAAATGTTACAATCTAATTATAATAGTAATAAAGTGCACAAAATATGTAATGTGCTTGAGTCATTCCAAAACCACCCCTTCCCTCCCCCTCCCCAGCCCCATCTGTGGAAAAACTGTCTTCCATGTAGCTGGTCTCTGGTGCCACAAAGGTTGAGGACTGCTGCCCTAGAGCCTTGTTACTCAACATGCAAGTCAGTGGACACGGCGCATTGACATCTCTTGGGGACTTGTTATAAATGCAATGTCTAAGCCTCTTCCTTAGGCCTACTGAATCAGAATATGCATCTTATTAAGATACGCTGGTAATTCATGTGCGCTCCAAAGTCTGACAGCACTGTCTTAACAGTTCTCATATTACTTATTATAACTTCTTTCCTCAAATTGATCTCCCCTTCTGTCTTGGTCTGTTCAAGCTGCTGTAACAAAATACCAGAGACTGGGTGGTTTATGAATGACAGAGATTTATTTCTTGTAATTCTGGAGGCTGGACATCTGAGATCGGGCTGCAGTATGTTTGGGCCCTCTTCTGGGTTGTAGACTTTTTGTATCCTCACATAATGAAAGGAAAAATAAAATTACCTGCAAATTAAATGTGGAGTCCCTTTTATAAGGGCACTAATCCTACTCATGAGGGCCCTGCGTTCATGACCTAATCACCTCCCAAAGGCCCCACCTCTTAATACCATCACTTTGGGGTTCAGTTTCAACGTATGAATTTACATAGGCACATTTAGACCATAGCAACTCTCAAAACTCTCCCCCCAAACCTGTCCTAGGCACATACACAGGGACATGGTTAATTTTTTTTTTTTTAATATTTTAATTTTATTTTACTTTTGAGAGAGGAAAAGGGAGGGAAAGAGAAGGAGAGAAACATCGATGTAAGAGAGGAACATTGACTGGTTGTCTTCCATAAGTGCCCCAACAGAGGGAGCCCGCAACCCAGGCATGTGACCTGATCGGAAATTGAACTGGTGACTTCTCAGTTTTCAGGACAACACCCAACCACCTGAGCCATGTGGCCAGGGTGGGACATAATTAATTTTTGCCATTTTTTTCTACAAATATCTTTAAGGCAAGACCTCCCAAAGTGCCTCAAGAGAGTGTGATTTTGAACAGATGCCAAATGCAATTTTTGGCAGAGCTAAAACAAAAATCCTGAATTATCTACTTTAATTGTGCTGGAGGGCAGAGGTTTGTCACCTCTTCTTGGTTTTGTTTACTTGAGCATAAAGCCATTTATGCCATGGCTGTTTCAGCACATCTGACTCCAAGTTTTGAATCTAAATATAAAAGATTTCACTACTACCCAATTTGGACCTTTAAGGGTTTTTGTATTTAATATCTAGCTTGGTGAGCAGGATAGTCTTTTTGCAGATATGTAGAAAAGTGATTGGCTTTACCATATGACCCAGTTATTCCACTCATAGGCATACACCCAATAAAATGACAGCATCAATCCACACAAAACCTTATGCATTAATGTTCATAGCGGCATTATTTATAATAGCACCCAAATGGAAACTACCCAAATGTCCATCAACTGATGAATGGATAAATTAAATGTGGTATATCCATACAATGGAATGTTATTTAGCCATGAAATGGAATAGAAATAACTGATGCATGCTACAACATGGAAGAGCCTAAAAAAATTATGCTAAAGTAAACCAGAGACTAAAGGATAAATATTGCATGTGTCTATTTATGTGAAATGTCGAGAGTAGGCAAATCCACGGAGACACTAAGTAGATTAGTGATTGTCAGGAACTGGCTGGGAGGGAGGACTGGACAATGACTGCTAATGGGTGCCAGATTTCTTTCAGGGGTGATGAATAATTGACTGCGGTGATGATTACACAACTCTGTAAATTATTAAAAACAACACTGAACTGTACACTTTAAAAGAATAATTCTATACTACATGGATTATATCATCATAAAGTTGTTTTTAAAAATGACTGGCAATAAAGCAGCAGCTCCACAGATGAGGCAGACGCGGGCTGGAGGGCTGTCTGCAGCCCCTGTCAGGACAATGGACGCGGCGGGCAGCTCCACAGCTGTCAGCTCTCATCTCAGAGGCTCCAGCGTGGGCAACTGGACATGGACGGTGCTTCTTAGCACCCAGGACCCCAGAAGTGGTGGTGTTCTTGGGGTAACTCCCTTCTCCCTAAGGCAGATATTTCTGATCCTTTTCCCCCCTCCCCCCACCAATGAATCTCACTTCGTTTTTCACTAAGTCACTGGTCAGAGGATGGGTGTCTAATGTCCTAACAATAAAGAAGCTTTTCATTATTGGAAAATTTCCATTAATTCTCTTCTGTTCTAAGTTTAGCTTAGGCCCCCTGTGGGAAGTACTAGACCTGAGGAGAAGCTTGCTTCTCCCCAAGTGATTCAACTCTACATTGTGAGGCAGGTGCCCTTGCAAACAGAAGATAGGTGCTATATAATATGTGGATTCTAGTGAAAATGACAGTGCAGGGTTCCTTGTTCATAAATAATTAAGAATTTCAAAACAGTGACAGCAGAGCAAGCACACAGACCTTCCAAGTGTGAGACCCTGCATGGTTGCACAAGTCACACACGCTGAGCTGGCTCTGGGCAGATCGGGGCATGAAAGGGTGAGAAGTTCCTGTTCTTATGAGCTGGAAAAGAAATTTATGGCCTTTATTGGACATGGTACTTGTTAATCAAAGCTACTTCACAATGGTATATTGCTAGGGAGAGCCTAGAAGTAATAGTATGAAATATAATCTTATTTTCAAGGAACTCTCCCAGTATTTCATTAAAATAGCCATTTCAAGGGTTTTAATTTGCAAATGATTTCATTTTACCTCCCAATATTACTATGATGTTGAAAAACACAAAATTTTAGCACCCATATTACATATTGGGAAATTGTCATGTAAATCATTTTAGGGAGATATCCAAAGGTAAGACAGACCATGAGAGAGGCAGTATTTCACATTTCTGCCACCTCTTTTTATAATAAGCAATTCCACCTAAGGTAGTCTTATGGAGAGACTGCATATTAATTCACAATGCTGACATGATGTATTAATAATAATGACAATAATAAATATGTGATCAAATGTTTAAAAATACCAGACACTGTGATGATCCCCTTTTACATCTTATAGTATTTGATTTTTATTCCAAAACTCTTGACCAAATTGATTGTGTGTGCACTGAGAGAAAAATACTTATCTGTGTCAAATTGTGTGTGTGTGTGCATGTATGTGTGTGTTGGCAGAGTGCAAACCTAAATTAGCTTTAGTTAGCAGTAATTTTAATAGAAATATTTTATGTAAACAGTTCCCCCAAATGCTCAAAGTTGACCATTGATTATACTACGAACCTAAAAGGCCTCCTCCTTCAGAGAGGCAGCACAGCATGATGGTGGTGAATGTGAACTCAGGTGGTGAACTCGGAATCAGAACGCCTGCAAGTTCACAATGCCTGGGTTTTCATCTCAGCCATGCCACTCACAAGCTGTGTGACCTTGAGCACATCAATTACCCTTTCTGTGACCTGGTTTTCCTCCTTATAAAATGGAAATTTCAATAATTCTCCCTATAGGGTTATTGTGAGGACCAAATGAATATATATCCAAAGTAGTGTATTAGACTGGTTTTAACTATCGTTTTGTTACATAGGAAATCAGATTTAACATCACAAGTTATCACTTGAGATTGTCCACCCACATTGTTCCTATGTACACAACATGTCTGGATATTTGGCTAAATTATATTTAAGTACAATCCATAATGGTTTTCTAAGAAGCAAGATAACCAACCACGGGGGCAGAACAAATGGTGGGGAATCATGGGGCCTCCAAGGCTGACTTCTGGACCAGGAAGAACAGGTACAGCGAGCACTGCCAAGCTCTTCTAAACTGTGTAAACCAGCATCGGTTTCAGCCATGACTCCAATGACAGTTGGCTTCTAACTGGGGCTCACGATCAGGCCAGCAAGGAACATTGACCCAAACAAAATCAAAAAAGCAGAACACTAGGGAGACAGATAACCATCCTGTAAATCTCTCTCCAGTGAGTAGGACCCAGTCATGATCTAAGGTTCAGGGTAAAACTTCTCATCCCATAGGAGAGGAAAGGGCATCAAGAATAAGGCAGAGCCATAAAGCCCCGAGTCCAGGGGCCTGGAAAGAGCAGGACTCTAGTTTTAGTGGTCAGGGAGCTTGGCAGGAGGTAAGCTGTAACGTGGAGGAATGTGATTGCAGGCTTCACTCTGGAGGCACCAGCCGGTCTGGATCTGATTAGTCGTCGTCGTCGTCGGCGGCGGCAGCCGTCCGTCTCAAGAGACGATGGTGTAGCTTCTTAAGAGTCTATCTGCACCGCCGAGAATGGCTGTGCAGTCCGACTCGGGAGTGACACGGTATCTGTCTCCTCCCGTGTTGAATCGACATCTTGCGATGACGCTGAAGCTACAGAGCCTGGGCAGGGTGATATGGAGGGTCTGCTGTTGCCCATGCAGCAGACCCCCCCTCTCTTCGCAGCTGAAGGGTCCAAGGGAAAGACGGAGTCAATACAGCTTGGCTTCAGGTGCGCCGCAGGAGTTGCCGGTGTTGACTACAACGTCAAACCGCCTTAGGGACTCCGGCTCCGGATTTTCTGTCGGGGTTTACTCCCTTAGCCTTTCCCCTGAAGAGGTATGCCGCAAGGCAGCGGAGGTTTTTTTTGGAGTCAGAGTTGTCCTTCTCTGATGTGCCCTGACTGGAAGATCGAACCAGCGACACTCAGCTCGCAGGCCAACGCTCAATCCACTGAGCCAAACCAGCCAGGGCTTGATCTGATTAGTAGATAAAAGGCAATGCTAGGAATCCTGCAGGTGTGGCTGGGCCTGGTCTGTCATGTGATGCAAATCTAGTTGTGCAACTTCTGGAGCAGAAAGAGGGTATGGCTGTGGACATACTTTCAGTTTCCATCTGTATTGGCAAAGAAGAGGTCAAGAGGGAGACTACAGGTGGGGGACTCAGTGGTCAGGCTGTGAGAAAATGGTGACTCAGGGGAAACAGAATGGAGGCAGCATTGTCAGCACAGCCTCTCCCATTGCCTGTGCCCCTATCCGACATCTCGTCCCCAGGCAGACCCTTGTGACCCTGTGAGCCCTGTATGTCATGGTTCCCCTGGATAAGAATGACCTGCCTGTTCTTCTCCACTATGAACTGCACTTGTTTCCAAGGCCAACCTGAGACCCCACGCACATTACGTGCCCACTTTCCTTGCTTCATGCTTTCTTGAGGGAACCCTGCTGAGTACCTGGAAGTGACTTAGAAAGCCTGCAGGTAAGGGCCGAGTGGTGGCTCCATAGCTGATGCCAAATACTCCTGAATTTTATTCTGGAAACTTCTTTTGTTCTCCCATAAAACTCAAAACAAAAGCAACATCTTGAGCAATGTGACTCAGTCCTCCCCCACCATCACATTTGCTCCATAGTCTGGAGGTTGTCTTTCTGTTACTCACTTTACGCTTCAAGCTAGAAGTTAATTTCACCCTCATACTGCTTATATATTGTAGAAATATTGGGAAGAATTAGAAGGATTCAACTAGAAACAAATGTAATTCACCTTGGACCTGAATCTCTAAAATGACCTTGCATCAGGCACATAATAGGAACTCTAAAATCTTTGTTGATGAGTGGATTGATGAAAGAATTCTTGTTAATATTCTGAGTATGCAGTGGGCTGTCTAATATCTAAGGGCTCTGTTGAACAGGAGAAGAATCAGTATATTAGGGTAATACATTTGTATAATGAAGTTTAAAAAATGCTTACTATATCTTTTTATTTTTTTAATCCTCACCTGAGGATATGTTTATTGATGAGAGAGAGAGAGAGAGAGAGAGAGAGAGAGAGAGAGAGAGAGAGAGAAGCATCGAAGTGAGAGAAAAACATTGATTGGTTGCCTCCTGTATGCATCCTGACCAAGGATTGAACATGCAACCTAGGTATGTGCCCTGAAAGAGACTTGAACCTGCAAACTTTTGGTATATGGAACAACACTCCAACCAACTGAGGAAGCCAGACATGGCAAAAACTGTTTTGTACATCTTTGAACAGAAAATTACCTTTTTTGGATACTGTGTCATTGTGCCCACACTTCAACTAAGTCTAAAGGAAGAAGCAGAGCAGAAAAGATTCAAAGCCCTGATTAGGATGGAATCAGAAAAACAGAAATCCTTGAATAAGGCACATCTGAGACATATAAATGTACACTTTTAATTCCCCCATTGCTTAGACAGTTTGCCCACATGGATCATGTCAGCTTATGTAGAGCTCACACCCCATACTACAAAAGGCAGGCGATCCTGAGTGCATCCACTAACTTCACAGTGACAAAATGAAAAGTGACAGCAGCTTCCTGAGAACTTTCTAAACTGACACACTAAAACCCGCCTATTGGCAATGACTGAAGTTGGGGGTGGCAGGAAGCAATCTGAGTGTGATGTTTTACGAGCAAGTTTTTCAGCCTGCTTCTCAAAAGCAGAATGTGCTAAAATTGCCCATGCCAAAGGCTTACCTCGAAGAGTCAAACCTGAGGTCATGAAGAATAACTTTCAGAAAAGTTAAGGTAGCTTCCATAATATCGGCAACTTAACCTTCTAGCCTCAGAACTAGCCACAAACATTTGGGGTTCAATAAAGTGATGACATAAAGAAAAACACACACGTTGTTTTTAATGAACAATGGTCAGCCTGGGGTGGATATCTGTCAGTCAACAGGTCGGAAATGATATCAGGTCCCATGCTCCCAGTGAAATATTTGAGAATCTTATGAGCTGTGGAGAATCTGTTTGACATACAATGAATTCATATGGGAATTAAACTAGGGTATGAGTTGAAATCTGTTGTTTAAATCTAGTTGGACTCTCTTTGGCTGATGCTCATAATTATGGTCCTAATGGTTTCTGGGTTTTTTCACCTCCCAAAGTACAGATTTATTGGCATATTCCATTACTGTCAGAAGTGAGGGCCAATATCATTGCCCTCCAAGCATGTTGCTAAGATTTTAGGAGTTACAGAGAAATGAACTTTTTGTGATTTCCTTCTAATTCTTTTTATGTTTGTGCTCTAACGTCGTGTGGTTTTTGGGGGATAATAGTTTAGAATCATTCTTGTGTTCCTGAAGGGTAATGATGTACCATAATAAATGATTCCAGCATCTCCCAAGAAATTACTAAATCATTGACAATGGAGATACTTGGGCCTGAGAATATATAATGTGTTAATTAATCTAGACAATAAATACCTAGTCATTAGGAGAGGCATAATGAAATCCCCATGTTTTAAGTCCCTAGATACATCTGTGCAAAACCAGAATATATAAACATCATCTTAAATGCTCATGAACGGCTTCAAATGCCCACAGATGTGAAGCCAAGGTGAACGGAGTTATATCAGTGAACAAAAATATCCACAACAAATAGTCTATAAAAACTACTTGTAGAAGTAGAGTTGATATGCTAAAGAATAGCCCAAGTTCCCTGTGCCAAGTAATTCCAGGTGAAATCATCTTGACTTTAGCTGGGAAAATCCCAGCTGATGGCAGCAGTCACGTTTTCATCAACAATTTTTTTTTTTGCAACAGCCATTGCTCATGCTTATTAGTCAATGACATCAGGCTTGGTCAGAGCTACTGGCATAGAAATCCTTCTTTCATACAATACACAGCAAACACCCACAGCCTTGGAACATGGTTTGAAGAAGACCATTGATCTTCAAACCTCTCTTATTATCCTTCAAACTTACGGCTCCTTGCTTCTGTCTCCAAAACATTTAAAATGAATCAGGACTTTCCCATATGCAAGCATGCACTAAGATTTGGAGCATCACAATCACCTAGCAGTGTTATAAAAAAGAAACAGACCCACGTATATTTCCAGGCTAATATACTTTGAACCTTGTTTTCTGGAGGCAGTCCACATCTGGATCACTTATAACTGGACTTGGGCAACCAGCTGCAGATGGAAGAGGCTTAGAAAGTTACTCTAAATCTGCTTCCTTGAGGGGCTATATTAATTTTGTCAGTATCTTAGGGATCTTTCTGCTGCACAAAACAGAACTCCACTCAAGATAGGCTAGGCCAAGCATGAAATTTCATTGACAGCAGCTTCTTCTAGGAGTCAAAAGGCAAAGATCAAGAACTGAGAGGCTGCTTCTTTGTCTTTAAATGGATCCCATACAATTTGACTTATTGTCTTCCCTTCCCTTCCCTTCCCTTCCCTTCCCTTCCCTTCCCTTCCCTTCCCTTCCTTTCCCTTCCATCCCCTTTCCTTCCCTTTTTTTCCCTTCACTTCCCTTTTCTTCCCTTCCCTCCCTTCTCAGACTGAGAAGCTTCTCTGCTTCCCCAAACCTTCAGCTTGCATACATGAGATTTTGTTTGGCCTCCAAATCCACATGACTTTAGTCCACATTTCCTCTGTTACATAATTCTGGGCTCCTTAAACTGTGTTCATAGACCAGTCTGTGAAAGGATTGTTACCACTCTATAAAAAAGAAAAAGTACAGAAATTGAGAGCAAGTGTTAAGAAATGTTTATAGCAATTTGATCTCCCCCACTATTCAAGTCCATGGTGGGCGGGCTTGCCTTTTTGTGTAGCATAGCAACTGATGTGGGTGTTACTAAATCCCAGTGGGGAGTTGCATGAGACACACATTATCTGCAGTAGTATTGTGTTACAACATGCAAAATTTAAGGTTATTTTCTCAACTGTAACCCAAACATGTATAAAATTCAGAATTCAATTCACTAATCAAAAGAAAATTTAAATTTAATTGTAATTTTATAGGTCTAAGTTTTTAGATCTGGCTACTGAATCAAATTGAAGATAAATTTTGAAAATACATTATCACCTACTTTATTTGGGATAGAAGTTAATATTCTGAACTTATGAAAATCTCTTTAAAATATCTTCTTTCATTTCCATCAACCTAATTCTGCAAGGTTGATTTCTCTATTATGAGTGCTGTTCAAAGAAAACACAGAGGCAGTTTAAATACAAACTATTCTCTGTAAGTAGTATTATAATCAATATAACCTAGATTAGATTAGTTAACAAGCCAGAAGTAAGCTTATTAGACACTTTAAATATTGATAAATATAGTATTCATTCAGAACAGGTATGCACTATAGAGAATCACTATTAAAATCATAAATTTTGTCTAGCTATGTTTATGTATACTTCCAATGAACAATATGCATAATTTTTGTAATTCTTTTCTTTATTTCCATAGGCTATATTCTGTTTATATTTATTGAAAAGCAATTTTATGCCAGCTAGATCTAATAATAAAAATTTGGGTCTTTTAAAATTTATTGGTAATTCATTTTTATTGCATTTTACAACAATATTGGTCCATGGCACTTTGGAAAAGTATGAAAACAATGTGATCCTTCCCAATAAATGGTCCAAAGAGCTGAGGTGAGGTAGGGGAAACAGACTATCACGTTGACACAGGGCTGCCCTTTCCAGAAGCTTGGTTTTGACTTAGAGGTCAAGTCCATAGCCCTATTCTTGGTCTCTTTCATTAATGTCACCCTGTTATTATTCTTAATTTAACATGATGAAGCAAAATCATCAATAGCCTGAAAACCAATTTCAAATCCAAACTCCTAGTAGGGCTTCCCTTGGTTTCATTACTGGGAAGAATATCTACACTCTACAAACAAAGAGAACATGCAAGCACATATCAATTGATGGGGAAAAATGGCATAAGGAATCTGGAGATTTTCAGAGAGTCCAGCACAGATGCTTAGAGAACTTAAAAAAGTATATATGCTCTTATCCTCTGCCATACATCAAGAGTGTGAGGCTAGGTCTCAATGAAAAAGAACAGTGTTCAAAAAAAAATCAAGTCATTTAGGAAACATGCACTGAATACCTATTATGTACCATGCTCTGTGCTATGTTCTGTGTTTAAAAAAATGGCTTGGCTCCCTTCAAGGAACTCAAACTCTACTTAGAGAGAAAACAACACAGTACGATGAGTGTGTGAAGCAGGCACAGATATGTACCACCTAGATTCTTCCCCAAGAAAAGACATTGCCCAGCTATCAACAACTTCAGGGTCAGCCTCAGCTACAAAGGGCTGCCTTGCCCAAAGTCACACCCTTCTGGGGCACCCACATCCATTGATTGGGTCAGGCAGAGTTATAAAGGTCCAGCCACTTTGGCCCAATACTGGACACTGATGGCCAATACCTTCTTCAGAGGTTCTTACTGGGTTTGCTGAAGCATTCTCATATCTCAGTCACAGCTAGATGTCTTCCTCTACCCAGCCCTACTTCCTCCAACCTCCATTCACAAATGTTGACCCTGAACAAACACCTTATACCCCAAATTCTGCATTATTGTCTGCTTCCAGATACTGAAGCCTACACAATGCCGTTTTAGCCTCTTATATTGGAAACATGTGAGTCCAAAGCAAAGGAACTAACCTGGCTGTGAATCAGGGCTGCTCAGAAGACTCTTCAGGAAGGAATGACATTTCATTTGGAAAGTAAATATAAAACTGAGGCAGGGAACAGAACAAGGTGAGCACCTTCCTCCAGGTGCAGGAAATGTATTGTGTGAAAACAAGGAGGTATGCTGTTGGCCTGGGGGCCACTTGTCCTTTGGGTCTCAGCTCAGCCATCACACACCTCCTCCAGAGGACTTCTCTGATCTTCCATTTTAGAGTAGCCACCAATTGCTACATCAATGGAAATGCTAAGAAATGCATCTAGAATTATAGGCAGGTAGTATACCAGAAAGGACTGAGTAAGTCAGAACTTACTTCAGAGATCTGGAGGAAGACTTTAAGAGATGGGAAGTGCACTTCCTGTGCCATCTGAGTTGTGTCTTCAAAACGTTCTTGGCAGCTGCATAAAGACATTAATGAAGCAAAATAAGAGTGGTGAGAGGAAGATCAGGCCAGAGGCTTTTGCAGTGACACAGACTTGAAAGATAGAGCCCAAAGGAGGGTGTGACAGACCATGTAAAGCAATGGTCCTCAGACATTAAAATGTATTTGAATCACCTGGGAATCTTGTGAAAATGTACATTCTGATGCAAGAGGTCTGGGGTGGGAATTCAAGACTTTGAGTTTCCAACAAGCCTCCCAATGATGATAATGAATGCTGCTTGTCTAGAATGACACCAAGAATCCTTTTAGGAAGCCATTAACAAGCAGCTGATGTGTACCTACACTGATATGGAGAGGGCTACAGGCATTCATAATTCTGTAAGACATAGCCACCCACTCTGATGCCAATGACCAGGATATATTCGCATAGTCTTTGATGCAAAGAGAGTTGGAGACATACCAAAGAGATGGCTATCTCATCTCAGATGATCATAAACCTCTCCAAGTATGATATTCGGGTATGCAGTTCATTTAACTATGGTTTCGTGTTGCCTGCTATTGACCAGGAATTAGATCATTTAACTATATAAATGGATTGAGTCAGCTTTTGGCTCCTGCTAAAGCCCTAGATCCATCATTGTTTCAGCTGTTTTTAGTGATCCAAATGTGGTTTTCACAGGAAAAAACCCACAGCTAGCCAAATTCTTCTTTTGGTTACTATTATGCAACACTAGCATAAAAACCAATGATCAAATACACCTTCAGTGACTATTTTAAATGTGTGCATCTGAGTACATAATTATCCATTGAAATCAGCTACAAAACACACTTTTATTTTGACCACATGTGAATTTGTGCATACTGGCACCAAGCAGCATTGCCCATTTTAAGACTGGAGCTTCTTATCTCCCTCTGCCCTCATATCTATTAGATATTTGTCACCCAGCTGAATATGAAGTTCTTGGCACCTGACATTGAACCTCAGTAATTCTGAAATTAAGTTTTCTTCTTCTGTGTCTTCAAATATGATTGGAAAATCTTGGAAAGACTTCAAATTGTTAATAACTTTTAGTCTGATATTATTTTCTTATGCATATTGATATATTGCTGCCAAACAAACTGAACATTACCTTTCATATTGATCATCTATAAAATTATAAGGTGCTTTAAAAATACTTCATTTTATACACATGATTATGTGTTTACATGCACATATATTGCGATAATAGAATTTAGATTCACACATATCAAAATATTTTAGCTTAAGAATAAGAATTTTTTAAACTAGTGACTTTAGAGGGAAGGCCACTATATTTGCATGCAATTATGCAGTTATCATTTGGATCTTATTCTTTAATTGTCTCTTGAAGAAAAAGGAGAATTACTGTGTTGCTATTCTCAGTTCACATGGCAACATACAATCTGTAAAGAATAAATACTGTGAAGTACCATGGGGACTGACAATTTCACACTGGGAGGAGGGACAGGAAATATTAATTATAAGGTTGTGATTTAATTTGGAAGACTCTAAGGGTATTGTCTAAATTTAGAATGGATGTGTCATAGACTGCTAGTAATGTGCCCCTCACTGCTAGTGATTTCTGCTTATATCCTGAACTTGGTTTAATTAAGATTGAGCCTTGTGAACTGAATAACATATAATAATGTTGCAAGAGCAAACTGGAAAAAAAAGCACAGCATTTCAGGAATTTAGAAATTCCACACAGGCTGATAGCCATTTCCGAGGCAAAAATAACAGAACAAGCAGGTTAATGTATATAAAACTGCATGAAAGAGTATAAAATATTATAAATGTGGGGGATTATTACTATTATTAAAAAGAATGCTGCAAGAGGGAGAGGCCTCTTGGTGGGAAAATCAGGAATCTCCAGGCTGGGAAAATAAAAGAAGTGCCTACAAAAATACAAACATGGAGTACAAACAGCAACCAGGTAAAACCATCAACACATCTGCTACTGAAGCGTCTTCATGCACACCAGTTGGATGTCATAGACCACCAGAGCTCAGCCATGCCATGGTTATCACCAGGGGATTTTTCATTCCCACAAAATATTGCCAGAAGACCCATGAATGAGGGCCCAGAGTGCTGTAATACCATTATTGTCAGTCAGTGGTGGATCTGGTACAGAGTTAATACAGCTGAGGCTTCAAGATTCCTCACCTCTCACTTGCACGCGCCCTGTGAATGCGGGAGTTGTGGGAAGTGTAGAATGTTTGAGGTGGCAGGTGGAAGGCAGGTGGCACTCAGGAACTATTTCTGCATGAGCATTATTGGTAAATTGCCTCAGGAGATCACAGAGCAGTGTCCTGAATTGCCAGAGATGCAGGCATTTGTTCTGAATTCTCTCCTTACTCTACATAAGTACATACACTCTGTATTTGAAAGAAAGATGAGGCATCTAACTTGATTTCTTTCCTTTGAGTTACACATTTGGGTATAACAGGAAGTGTAGTACAAGCTGACCTGTCTCAGCTTTTCAATAGGAATTCTAAAATGCCCACAAGTCTGACTTATCCATCTGCCACCAAAAATGATAGTCAACCGACCATCTAGAATGGTGTAGACGTCTTGATCACAGCACCCGCTGCGATATTGGGGAAGATGCGGAGGGGTTCGCCTTGTGTGCCGCACGTTCAGCCAAGGATTGCTCATTTTCCCTTCATTTCTCTTCACACATTAAACATTTATTTTTTTGCCAATCCTGCTATCAGTGTTTTGTAGAAATTATTTTATGACAACTCTTAAAGATAGGTAATACCACCCCTGTTTTAGAGAACCCAAGGGAAGCTACACAGCTGGTGAGTAGCTACGTATTGGGCCACGGCAGTGGTTTTCTTCCAGAGCCAAGTGTCTTAACCCCTGGTCACATTGCCTCTGTGAATTGAAGCCCTCCTGACCTCCTGCCAGCATCCTCTCTCGAGGGCATCTTGGCTCCAACCCACCCATGAAGCCAGTGGTTCTCCACTACAGGCAATTTTTTACTCGGCACACATTTGACATGTTGGAGATATTTTTGACAGTCCTGATTGGGGAGGTGCTACTGGCATCTAGTGGGTAGAGGCCAGGGATGCTGCTAAACACCCTACAGGATATAGAGCAGCCCCCACAACACAGAATTCTCCAGTCTCAAATATCAACAGTATCACCACTGGGAAGCCCTGTGTTAGACCAATAGCAAATAACCCACCTCAAACACATCATCCTTCTTTAGTGACTCCTTATTCCTTTCCAGATCACATTGATAAGTTGTGGACTTGAAATCTCTGCTTTCTGTAAGATGTCCTTTTCTATTTTTCCACTTTTATTATTTCTATTCTGCCACCACTGTCTTTGTCCCATCAGACCCTCTAATACAATAATCAGTAATTACACTGATCTGAGAGACAGAAAACCCAGACTCTGCTCCTGGCTCTATCACATATCAGCTCCATAACCACTGGCATGTCACACAGCCTGTGTAGGCCTTCGTCCCCTTATCTATGAAATGATGGAATTACGGTTATTTGGACACCTTCCAGCAGGGCCACTTGCTCTGTCTCCTCTGGCAGAAGGCAGTCCCACTAGGAAGGCCACTCTCCCTGCCTGGCACCTTACTGATAACCAGGTTTGTAACTAGAGCAATGAGGAACAGAAGTACACCAAGGGCAGAGATTTGGCTGCAGGTGTGCAAGGAGGCAAGAGACCAAGAGCCACGGGAAGGAGGAGGCTGGCAAGCAATAAGAGGAACAATTTCACAGTGTACGTCATGAGCAAAGAAGGAATTAGTAAAATGGAAGTGGCAGGGTCTCCTTCTCATCAGGTGTTAGACACCTATATCCCCTGACATGTGTCAAGGTTTTGTCATTGGACTCTGTAAGGTCTTCATTGCACGTGAAACTGCCCAAGGTGATAAGGCTGGGAGAGCCTGTTTTCAGATGCACTGAGATGTGATGAGTGATGATGACAGAACAGTGGTTTAGTGATCAGAACACTCACTGATGTCTCCATCAGAGTCAGACTCAGTGGGCCTAACCAGCTATAAGCCTGGGCCCCACCCACTGTCCAGTTCTGTGCTGTCATGTCCTTTCAGAGACACCCACAGGAGCCCACTGAATGGGAGTCTCCACATTGGCTTCTGGCCACATTACTGCCACTTCCCAAGCAATGAAGAAATTCTCTCTTTGGTTCTCTGCCCCTCTGCCTTCCTGGCACTTTTTCTTCTCAAGAGGCTAGATCATAATACTCTAAACAACTGGGGCTTGTTTGTTTTTGTGAGTGTTTGAAACAAACTGAAATGTACTGAAAAATTACAAGAACAGTACAAGAATATTTTCTTCTGAACCAGTGGAGAGTAACTTGTTAACATGGTGCCCCATCACTCGCAAATACTTTGGTGTATACGTAATTCCTATAAACAAGACCTCCCATTATGTAACTCGATACAGTCATCAAAAACAGGAAAATAACAAAGATACACTAATACTATCTAATTCTCAGACCCATTCAAGTCACCTGCTGTCATAATAATGTGCTTTATAGCAAAATAAACCAGTCTAAAAATCACACGTTTCATTTACTTATCATGTCTATTCACTCTCCTTTAATTTGAAAGGTTTTTTTGGTCTTTCATAACCTGGGCATTTTTTAATTACAGACAAGTGATTTTGTAGACTGCCCCTCAATTTGGCACTGTCAGATGATTCATCATGATTAGATTCTAATTCTGCATCTTTGGCAGGGGTGCCACTTAAGTGATGCTGTGTTCTTCTCTCTGCAACCTATTAGATGGCATATGATTTCAATTTGTCCTGTCATTGGTGATGTTAACTTTGATCAGTTGATTATAGCGGTATCTCCATTGTCTCTGCTGTAAAGTTACCCTTTTTATCTTTGTATTTAGTATTTTAAAGGGAGGTATTTTGAGACTCGATAAATATTCCATTCCTCATCAACCTTTCGGTCTATTTATTTGTTTATTGATATCATCGTGGACTCAAAGATGCCTGTTCTAGTCAGTGGCTTATAGTTCATTCCAATCATTATTTATTTGTTGCTCAAACTCCAAGATTGCTCAATAAGAGCCCCTTCAGGCTAATTTCTGCATCCTTTTGACATGTGTCCATCATTCATCAGGCACATCTCTACTTTCTGGCACAATGCAATGTTCCACGATTACTTGTATATTCTCGAACCCATATCTGGCTTCTTCAGGAATCCTTTTGAGTGGAAAATGGAAGGTAGTTATCAAGATCTGACATTTAGTGTGCTATTTGCTATTGGAGTGTCACTGCTTCCAGACTCCGTAGACAGGGCTAGAGAAATATGCATGTTGCATACACATTTACATCTGTATTTGTTTATCTATCTACCCATCTATGTATGTATCTATAATCTATGAAAAAAATAACTTCACATCAATATCTCCAATTCTAATCTAATACCTAGGGTTCATTCTAGTTTTCTCCCTTTGCATATTTGTAACTCCCTTTTGTGACAATAAAAAAACTTGTTCCTATTATCTTTAAAATACTTACTCATTTTCTCAATCCTCCTGTATACATGTATTCAACACCCTATCGCTGCTGGATTTACGTATTCCCCCGGCCCCCACCCCACTACACAGGTGTCTTCTTTTTTTCTTAATTTAATTTTTTTGCAATTATAATCTATGTTCAATATAATTATGTATTAGTTTCAGGTGTACAACATAGTGGTTAGAAAACCATATTTCTTACAAAGTGATCCCCCTGATATTTCCAGTACCCATCTGATGAATACCCACTTTGTCCCATTCAGGCTGACACCACATCTCAAACTGCTCCCCCAGTGCATACACCTGCACTCACACAGCTGCCATTCTCCATGTCTCCTGTTCTGACCAGCCCACACCAGGCCACTGCCAAAGGTGGTCACCTGCATGGATCTTTTCTTCACCTGCATGGATCTTTTCTTCGCTCTGCACTGGCTCCTCCCATCCCAGCCACACAAGCACAGGGATAATGTCCCCACCCTGTTCAGGCTCTGACATCCTATACCACACATCTCCCACAAGTATGCCTTCCTCCCCTTGCTGGGCTCTGATACCCTCAGTCAGGCATCTCCCTGCAAGAACATGCTTCTTACGCTTCTGTGGCTTCAGACTACCACTGCCCTCCCATAGAATGCCCTGCTCACCTGACCTGGGCTTTAATACTCACAGCAGGTTGTCCTCCTACCGTATAGATGCCTGTCTTATTCCACCACAAAATGGCTTCTAGATTACCTTGTTCAAGAAGGAAAGAGATGGAACACAGGAAAGGGAAAGAGGAAGGAAACCAGTGCCCTTTTTATTTCTGTCTGTATTTTTAAAGGTTTTTGTCTGCAGTTCTAGGTCAGTCAGTGTTTGTGTAAAAACCAGCAAACTACTCCAGGTACTTTAAGCAAGAAGGTATTTACTTCAGGTAATTGGATGCTTCTATATTTATTAGAGGAAGAAGCAGCGGGATCTAGGCTGAGCCTTTGGAATGACTTCTGGAAAAATGCAGGACTGAGGCTGCCATTGAAGCCACGCCGGTGGGAGCCCAAAGCGGCAGCCCCTTCCACAGCAGCTCTAGACACCTGAAAACCAATAAAAGATACCTAAAAGCCACATGTCAGGGAGTCAAAGCAGGGGAGCTGCTGCCACCACTACTGTGTCTTACAGCCAGAAAGCTGGAGAATAAGTTCCAGTTATTGCTGCAGAAAAACTAAAATCTTCCTAACCAGTGGCAACAACCAGAAGCCAACCCCGTGTTTCTTATTTTTGTTTTCTAAAAGTCACACAAGTGCATCTCATTGGAGGAAGCAGATTCATCAGGACTGAGTTTCAAAATGCTCTGGCAGATGTTTATGGTTCTCATAGACATGTTTTGTTTTGTTTCTTTTGTTCCTTAAAGTTTGTCTTTTAGATTTCCAAGCTATTCAAATAGAGGGAGGGTGAAATAGAGATTGGGTGGCCAGTCCCAGGAGCCCTTCACTCCTTTGCCTTTTCTGTCCATTATTATATCCTGTTATTTATCATGTCAGGGGAGCTATATTTTATAGTAAACCTAATGAAATATAAGCACTTTAATGCATAAAATATTTAATTTTTTTAATGAATGTTCCAAATATATATATAATAAATTCTTAAGTCAATGTTATATTTTCTTTTAAAGTCAAACAAAACATTAGCTTTGAGAACCTCCAAATGCTGATGTGGCCCATGGGATAGCCTGTGGCCATTCTCCTTTCTGCTCTCCTACCTGAGATTCTCCAAGCCACTCAGCCTCCTAGTATTGTAATACATCTCCCAGTCAGCAGCCTGTAGATCCCCGTTACTCTTTTTTTTTTTTTTTTATCCATCAGTTTTCTTTTTCTTTCCTTTTTCCCTCCACCCTCTTAGACTTTTCCCACACATGCATATGAACAAGATTTTTACTTTATTGTTTCTTCTCCGCCTTTTATAACCCATCATTGGCATGAAAACAAGTCCACTTACCTTTACCACGTACTGATTGACTTTGTCTAAGACAATGGTCAACAATTACCCAGAACAACAATTAGTCTTGGAATAGCTGGGGTAGAAGATGCCGCCAGGGCTCCATGCAACTACCCTCACGTCCCACAATGATTTCTGTGCACAACATCCTTCAGCCTTCAGCCTTCCAGTGTTTCTCCTTCCAGTAGCCAGCACCTGCATCTCTTCAGCAGAGGGCTGCCCTCGGGCTTCTGCAGATGACTTTGCTGCAGGCAGGGAGGGTGGAGAGTCAGAAGTGCCTGTGGAAGTCATTGACCTCTCCCTGAGCTTCTTATTTACCATGACCGAAGATGGGGAGGAATGCAGCTCCTGACAGGGTTACTCTGAGGCAGGACTTCAGCGCAACCATGCAGCGCTAGGCCAGAGTCCTTCCACTCAACTGCACTTAATGCCTTGCACTTGCTGGGCCTCTTTCCTGCCCCACACCCAGTTTCCTGCTGCCCTGCGGTCTTTTCTTAGAAACACTTCTTAATAAAATCCCTTTTGCATGAATTCCTAGGGGCTGATTTGGGGGACCCCAACCTAAGACACGTGGAGAAATTAAATCCATTCTTTTAGTTCTCTTCCAAAGAGGGCATTTTGTGACCTTTATGCTTTTTTCAGCTAATGCCTCTTTTATCACTATAGGCTTGTGAACAGTTAACATTTCTATTTGAATGGTTTTATCATCCATTGAAACACTTATCAACATTTGCAAAACAACAGGAGAGGCTAACAAGATTTTCAATTTACATATGATTTTCTTAAAAAAAGACTTGTTTTCTAACTAGTTATTAAAGATAAAAGAACTTCCAACTTCTCTAGAAAAAAATAGTAATAAAAATGAAATAAAAAAGAAATGATGTTTCTTAATTATTCAATTAGGCAAGATTTTGAAAATTACCTTATTCAATCCTGGCAAAGATGAGGTGAGATATATTCATACACTGCTTATGGGAGTATAAATTGTACTACCCTCCGGAAAAGCAATTTGTCAATATGTCAAGTCTTAGAAATGCTCTAGCCACTTGGCACAGTTTATACACCTTCAAGATTTATCTGAAAAAAAATTGAAATTTTGGATATAGATTTATGCACAAAGATGCTTATCATCCTATACTGGAGATAAGTTAAAGTTCAAGAGAGTGCAGTGATTAAATAAAGGAACAAAAGCAGCAAGAGAAAAGAAGAACATTAGCTATAAAGAGGTTCCTATAAGACTGTCAGCTGGCTTCTCAAAAGAAAGTTTGCAGGCAAGAAGGGGCTGGCAAGAACTATTCAAAGTGATGAAAAGCAAGGACCTACAACCAAGATTACTCTATCCAGCAAAGCTATCATTTAGAATGGAAGGGCAGATAAAGTGCTTCCCAGACAAGGTAAAGCTAAAGGAGTTCATCACCACCAAGCCATTATTATGTGAAATGTTAAAGGGACTTATTTAAGAAAAAGAAGATCAACACTATGAAGAGTAAAATGACAAAACACAACTATCAACAACAGAATCTAAAAACTAAAAACAAAAACAAACTAAGCAAACAACCATAATAGAACAAAATCATAGATATGGGGATCATTTGAGTGTTATCAGCTGGGATGGGGAAGGGGAAGAAACGGGGAAATGGTGCAGGGATTAAGAAGCATAATTGGTAGGTACAAAATAGACAGAGGGATATTAAGAATAGCATAGGAAATGGAGAAGCCAAAGAATTCACACACACAACCCATGGACATGAACTAAGTGGGGTAGAATTGCTGGAGGGAAGGGGGGTACTGGGCAGAGGAGGTCAAAGGGAAAAAATTGGGACAACTGTAATAGCATAATCAATAAAATATGTTTTATAAATAAATAAATAAAGGAACAGTTATTTGATGGAAGAATTTTATAAAGCTATTAAAAGGTAAAAGGAATGTTTATTAATAATGCTTTTTAAAAAATAGGTTAATAAATTTTATATACCATCTAGAAATAGTGTTTCGACTATGCAAAAATTTATGCTAAGGCAAAAAGATAGGAAGGAATTATAGCAAAATCTAAAATGAAAACAGCATATTATTTATTTCCCTCTATTTGGAGGAATGCAGATTCTGGATGACCTTCTTTTTTCCTTCCTCCCTTCTTTCCTTCCTCCCTTCCTTCCTTCCCTCTTGTAGTCTCAACATTTTCTGCTATAGGCGTGTATTAGTTTGCTAAATAGAAAATATATTCTTTAGATCATCACAAGTTTTTACCTTCTGAGCGTCTCCAGGACACCCCCCCTTGAACCAGCTTGATTTTGGATATATTCAATCCTCATAACACCAGTTTTAAGGTCTACTTTAAGAGGAATCATTCTTGTAAACAATTAATTGGAAGGCAGGTGATACTCTGTATTAAGCTCTAAGGAAACATCTTAGATGCCACTCTGGGTACACAACTCTCTTTGTAGATGAGCCTCTCTTTTGCTCTTCCTTCTTTATACATTAATCTGGAAAGCAAGTTTGTGGAACTTTAAAAGTGTTCCTCCATTCTTAGTTTCTATGCTGTCACAAAAACCATAGGCGATGCTATGGAAGTTGTGCAATCCACTAATAATGGCCTGTCAACCTTCATACCTGCCAAGAAAGACATGAGGGAGGCAAGCCAAAAAGCAGGAAACAGAAAGTTTCAGTGGAAAAAAAAACAACAACAAAAGGATACATATGGAAAAAAATCGTCGGCAGCCGTCCGTCTCGAGAGACGATGGTTGTAGCTTCTTAAGAGTCTATCTGCACCGCCGAGAATGGCTGTGCAGTCCGACTCGGGAGTGACACGGTATCTGTCTCCTCCCGTGTTGAATCGACATCTTGCGATGACGCTGAAGCTACAGAGCCTGGGCAGGGTGATATGGAGGGTCTGCTGTTGCCCATGCAGCAGACCCCCCCTCTCTTCGCAGCTGAAGGGTCCAAGGGAAAGACGGAGTCAATACAGCTTGGCTTCAGGTGCGCTGCAGGAGTTGCCGGTGTTGACTACAACGTCAAACCGCCTTAGGGACTCCGGCTCCGGATTTTCTGTCGGGGTTTACTCCCTTAGCCTTTCCCCTGAAGATGTATGCCGCAAGGCAGCGGAGGTTTTTTGGAGTCAGAGTTTTCCTTCTCTGATGTACCCTGACTGGAAGATCGAACCAGCGACACTTAGCTCGCAGGCCGACGCTCAATCCACTGAGCTAAACCAGCCAGGGCCCGGAAAAAAATACACATATGTAAAATAATCAGACCCCTATTTCCATTATGGAATTTATCAAATTTTCTTATGGTGAATGAACAATGTAAGAACATTTATGGTTTGTTCCTATTTAGCACTAACTAATCATCAATTAAATTGTCTCTGTATAAAATGGAAACAGACTTTTCTGTATCATAATTTTCAGGCTTCTAATCAAAATAAGTCCCCTGATCCCAAACCCTCCTAGCCCACCTTAGAAAAATATTAAATAGTACAATACAGACCTTAAAAAAATAGTGAATACTGCTATCTTTTCCAATTTTGAATTCATTAGAAATATACCCTAATTCTCCTGGTAGATAAAAACAGTTGACTTGAAAGGCTTCAGACATGATAATAGATGTAATGTGTCACCAATGATTGAGAGGCAAGAGGACAATAAGCGAGGAAATAGCAATCGGATACACTTGGGTAGTGAGTGCTTCAAGGGGAGGGGAGATGCCTAAAAGAGAGAGGATTAGGGAAAAGGATGAGATAAACCCAGGAAAATGAGCTGCGGTGGGTGGCCGGGAGGTCTGCAGCTGGCGTTTAAGTGTGGCCAGAGAGAGGAGAGAAAGTATTGAAGAGGGACTTGAGCGATTGAGGGGGCCTAGGGAGAGAAGTGTGTTCAAAAGGTCCTGGGAAGTAATCCAAGGAAGCATACACTCGTTTAACAAGGCCCCAGTGGTTGCTAAGAGCGCGCATTTGGCATAGAATCCAAGGTTGGGCTTGGAACCCTGTAGAAAAGAACAAGTTATTCCAGTGAAGGCCAGTGCTAAGAATCAACTGTGTGACCCAGAGGAGAGGACAAAGAGAGAGAGAGAGAGAAAGAGAGAGAGAGATTCCTCATGTACGCAGTCTTTGTAAAATGATTCTAATTTGAAGCAGTCTAAGTGAGCAGGCTGGATGCATGAAGTTTGCCTTTTCTCTAGGAGCCTTTAGTGGCCAATATTTCTGTGGATTGGGGCATCTCTGAACAATAGGTGATGCTGGATAGAAAGGAGAAGTGAAAGTGAAGTTTCCTGGCACTCTGAAGCTCAGCATCACAGAGAACATGAGGTACTTTCTCAGGCAACACCCTGGGAAGGTACCCAGAAGTTGCATAAATTATCACTCTGGGTCATGATGTGCGAGCAGGCAGGAGGGGGCCTCAAGTGACCTGGTGTGATGGCACGGGCTGCCTTTCCCCAGCCGCTCAAGCAGCTTTGCCTATGAGCTGGATGAATGTTTTCCTGATGGGAACATGAAACCAAGACTTTATTCTTCCAGTTACAATAAACAAAGAAGAAAACTATCTGTGCTCTTGAGAGGGCACATGTGAGAGGGCCTAACCTTTTCACAGAGACTTACACACCAGAAAGATGGAAGTAAAACTCAGAGGTGTGAGCAGAAACGTACCTACCTTCAGCTGGAGCCTGGATTACTTGTCAGCAAATTCAGATGAGCATTTACAGCTGATCCTGTATATCCTGGACTGGATCCCTCAATAATCTTGCTGCTTTCTCCATCAGTCAAAGGAAATGAAGAACATTTTCCCCAGGGACAGGCAGCAGACAGAAATTCATTCAAGCCTTCACAACTAAGGTGTAACTTGTTGGAGCTCAAAGCAGTGTGGTGTGCCAAATGGAGGGGCTGTCAAGCTGTGCAGAGATGAAAAGATACAGGCCCTAGGAGATCTGTGAACAGAGTGAGAAAACACAGAAGTTGGGATTCTTCTATTTTTACCTGGCAGTCAGGTGGTTCATCCCGGGATAAACTCCCAGGCTGCGAGAAGCCCAGGAGTCTCCCCAGAAATCTAGTTTGCACTTCCTATGATCATTATCTATCAGAGAGGCAAATGAGTAGAGGGTGCCTAGCTGAGAAGACTGTCTGTGAGTTTAACTTTTCAGGAGAATCAAGAGAAAGAAAGGGCTGGTTCTAGCCGGGTGGCGCAGTTGGTTGGAGCGTTGTCCCGCACATCAAATGCTTGTGGGTTTGATCCCGGGTCAGGGCATATGCCTAGGTTTCTGGTCGGATTCCCAGTTGAGGCGTGTACAGGAGGCAACCAATCAATGTTTCTCTCTCACATCCATGCACCTCTCTCTCTCTCTCTCTCCCCCTACCCCCTACTGCCTCTCTTTCTCAGGTGAGGACTAAAAAAGAAAAAGAAAAAAAGAAAAGAAAAGGAGATGGCTGTATGGACATTTCTCTGTATCCAGGCTTGGCTTCTTCCGTGAATTTCAAGGCAATATTGTGAAGTAAGCCAAGTTTGCCATGGTTATTTTCCTCTTTCTTCTTCCTGTCTCCCTATCCCATACCATCCACATCACCCAAGCCTCCCATACTGTCTGGGATGCCCAAGAACTCTTTCTGCATTGTCCTCTCGTTTGTCATTCAAACATATAATCCATGCGTTTTGGCCAATAGTTAGAGATATGGAGGCGAATAAGTCTGGGAACTCATAGTCTTTTTTTTTTTTTCTTCACTGTGTGGTTGCCTCTCACTCGTGCCCCCAACTGGGGACCTGACGTGCAACCTAGTATTGTGTCCTGACTGGGAATTGAACCAGCGACACTTGGTTCGCAGGCTGATACTCAATCCACTAAGCCACAGCAGCCAGGGCTCTGGGAACTCATAGTCTTATACGGAGATAAACAAGTGTGCTGGTTTGTAAATCCTAGGATGAAGGTGTAACTATACTGTGGGACCATGAGGAAAGGAAGCCAAAGTTTTCATGACCAAGGGTGAGAGCCTAGCATTGAGGAGTGAAGAGACCAAGTGGATCTTTTCAAAAGAGAGGACATTTCAGTCAGAGAAGGTGTGGACACAGAGAACAGACTAAGGTTAGGACAGTGTGCCAGGCACTATGGGAAGACAGAAGACATCCAGGGAGGTTAAAGTGTGGTTTAAATTATGCTGGGAGGAGCGGCAGAGAGTGGCCAGGAGGAAGCATAACAGACAGGTTTGAATGTTTTGATGAAGTTAGGACTTCCTAGATGGTGATAGATTCCTGAGTGCTTTAAAGCAGGAGAATGGTAATTTTTAGAAAGAGCACTGTGATGGCAGGAAGGAAAATGAATTGTAGGAGAAGAAATGTGGTATGTGGTTAGGTGTTTAGTTCAATAGACTAAACATGAGATGATGAGAATTTAAAGTAGGGGAGTGACAATGAAGAGAAGAGAAGGGGGTTGTTTGGAGAGACAGTTCAGAAAGAATTGACTAGATTGGCTGATCATGAAATATAAGTGTTGAGAGAGATTGAAATGTGAGAAAACTCTGCAGTGGCTAGAGTGGCATGTCCATGGACTGATACTGGAGTTTGGTGGAAATTCACAGAGGAATGGATGAGCTCAGAGGGGGACTTGATGAGCTGCAGGTGACTACAAAATGACCAGATGAGTTGAGGTAC
The DNA here is from genome assembly GCF_987537825.1 of Furipterus horrens. Taxonomy (NCBI): domain Eukaryota; kingdom Metazoa; phylum Chordata; class Mammalia; order Chiroptera; family Furipteridae; genus Furipterus; species Furipterus horrens. The sequence continues at coordinate 153,417,587 of NW_028327173.1, forward strand.
AAAGCTCAGGGGAGAGCCAGGGCTGCAGACATCAATTAGAGAATCATGAGTATATTGTTGAGAGATGTCTGAAGGGAACTGAGAAAGTCAGCCAGGGAAAGTCTTTAAGTCTTACTTTAGATAATGCTTTATATTTCAAAATTTCTTCTCTCCTTCTTGCCTATTAATTAAAACTTTCAATCTTTCCATGCCATGATCTCAACACATGCTTAAAAAGAAAGTGGATTTTTGTGTTATTTCTAACTAAAGGGTAAATGACTGATTGTTAACTGATTGAAGAGAACTTGCCTTTTGGGGTTAAATCTAAAGTCCCATAGATAAGGATGAAGAATGCTACAGAAAAAATAATATGCACACCACTTGAATTTACATCACCAACATGTAATTTTATAATAACCTTGGGAGGCATCTGGAACTGATATTATTAGTTTTATTACACAGATGAGTAACCTAAGTTTTAATGATTTAATAAATTAACCTAAGATTTAGAATAATTTAATGGTTTGTCTAAGTTTATGTATGACAGAGTTGGGATTTGAGCTCTGTTTTTGTAAATCCTAGTGGTTTTTTCCCCCTTATATGCATCTGCCTTTCAGAAACAATGGGTAGAAAGGCCAGCATCCTTGACTGCTGTTGGGAATTAAGAAGCACCTTTCTTGCTTATTGTGAAGGGGGAAGCAGGAGGTCAGTGGGTAGTTTATGACGGCAGAAATGCCCAAGAAGCCATGTTTTGGGACTGTTGCTTCAGATTTGCTTTCTGACAGGAGTTCAGAGGCGGATGTTTCTTTGCCCACAGCCATCCGTTCACTGTTGGGCTCTGACAGCAGTGGGACTCCTCAAGTCACGACACCCAGGTGACCACCCTGCAGCTTTCCCTCTGCAGCTTTCCCTGGAAGGTCTCCCCTACCTTTTAATCTGCAACTCAACTGCCATAAGTCTATGCATGTTTTCAGGCAAAATCATTCGACTATCAATTCTAACACAAAAGACTGCCACTTTTAGAATTATGTGTGTTGTAAATATTCCATAGTTTTCAACCCCAGAGTAAGTAGCAAAATCTTAATAGCTATTCTAACATCCTCTTGTTCACCCAAACTTACTGGAAAAAGAGAAAGAGAAAAACCTTGACCTTTGCAGTTTTTTTAAAAAAGCGTATTTTATAGTTTGTATAATAAAGTGGTGGTTGTTTCAGCTATATTTTGTCCTATAATCAATGTTATAGATGGCTTCACCATAGACTCGCAATGGGATTTTTATTCGAATTACATTTTTTTTATATTTATAATGCAATTTTCTCTGGTACATTATGTTTCTTGTAAGTTTCACTAAAACATGATGTGGTAAGTAAATTACATTGATAAATATAAAACAAAAATGTAACAAATTAAGAGTCAAATGATTAATTTTTTTTAAAGACTGGGTCAATATCACATTTGATTAGAAACTGAAAAATTTAAAAAGATAGAAAACACTAATAATTTTGAAAGGGCTTTATAAACTGGGAACACATAATCATAGAAAATGTACTTTGAAAATGAACATCGGTTTCACCATAACTTCACCAGCATTTGTGCATCAACAGATATTTATTCAACGCTGTTACAATCATGGAGCTGGGTGCTCAGAATAAAGTAGTCAGTCACACAGAAATAGTTTTATCCCTCATGCAACTTTTATAACCTAGCAGCGTAGAGTGTGTGTGTGTTTCTACACATTGATGTATAATACATGCTTAAATTTGCACACACATATGTATATACATTATGTACATACTTACAATACACTCTAGTAATTTACAAATTAAATGAGATTACAACATTGCAATTTTAGCTGACATTTTATTTCTAGTGAGTTTAAATATTCTTTTATGATTTTTCCAGTTTTATTTCTTTTAAAAAATTGGTTATTCATATCTTTACTTTTGACTTAATGATTTTTGAAATCAATTTGAATGATATATTTATACAATCATGTCCTATTTACTAAAAATGTTCTTCAGCTCTATATACATATATATGAAACTTCTCTCTCTATGAGCATTGATAAGTTATTATATAATCGATCTTAGTAATCTTTTCTTTTCCCACCTATGTTCTTATCTCCAAGCTTAAAAAGTCTTACTCATCACCTTCAATCCCCCTTCTTTCACCAAGCTGAGTTTAAAAGGGGAGAAAGAAGAGAAAGATAGCATGTTTTGAGATCCTATTTCTATGTAAACTGATTTATATGTGTGTGGTCCTTAGTATGCATTGTTTCACAGACAATGAAAATAAGATCATAATATACCTACTGTCCTGTAATCTGGGATTTTTGCCTTTCTTAAAATAATAGACATTTCCCCGTGTCAATAACTACATATGTAGTCATGTTTATTGACTATACGTGTATAATTTATATACCCTTCAAATAACAAATACTTGGGTTTATTTCAAATTAAAATTAAGGTTGTGATAGACATATTTACATATTATTTTTCCTCAAATTTATCCTTTAAGATATATTTTTATAAATATAATTTTAGGGTCAAAAATTTGGGAGTCAAAAAGTTGGGGTATCAAAAAATTAAATATAATTTTTTTAGAGTTCTCTATGTATATTGCCAAAATGCTCTCACAAGTGATTGATTATGCTTCTGGTAAGAGATGATAGTCTGAAGACAAAGAGAACTGGGTGAATATAAGGTCATAGACACTAAGAAGGAACAAATTGGCAGGTGGCAGGTAAAGTTGAGTCAGGTGACAACCATGGAGTTCGAAAGACCCAGGCAAATCAGGAATGGGCCAGCTAGACATATGTTGAATTCACCCAGGAGGATTCATTCACTCATTCATTTGTTTGCCAAACAATTACAGGAAGGCTTCCCATGAGTCAGACACTGTTTAAAAAAAAAAAACAGACAAAAATTACTGCTTGATGGAACCTATTTATATTGCAATGGAGGAAATAAATAATAAGCAAATAAACAAAATAAAATATGTAAGATTGTAACAGAACCCTTGGGCTGCTCCGATTGAAACAGAACCCACGGGCTGTTTAGTTAGGGGCCCGATTGCCCGCCGCCAGAATCATAACTCTTAATACCAGAGTTTGGTGAAAAGAAAAAGAATTGTTTATTTACACAAAGTCCTGCCTCCCCCTCCCACACCTAACCAGTCTTAGGAAAGTCAGAAACACCGTTTCCCTACTTCCTAGGCACAGTTCAGCTTTACCAGTAGCTGCCAATCACTCAGTTCTGATTGGGGAGGTCCTTTCTGTGCTGTGGTGCCCTCCAGCTCTCAATGCAAGGCCGCCTGGATTCTCAGCCTCCTTGCAAACTGCCTTCTTCCTGCAAACCGCATGGATCTCCTCTCCTTCTCAAAGCAGTCTGGCAAGAGCCTCTTCTTAAAGCAGCCTGGAGATCCCTTCTCCAAGCCAGATGGAAGGAGCCCACAAGAGCCAGAGAGTGAGGGCATGAGGGCCAGAGAGAGCCTGAGAGAGAGAGAGCCTCCTAGAGCCAGAGCCAGCCCAAAATGTCCGCAGCTGCTTCTCTTCCTCCCTGCCTCCTCTCTCCCCCTGCGTCCTCTCACGCAGTGGGTGTTGCAAACAGTTCTGACCGTTCACAGAACCCTACGTAGGCTCTGTCTGCTTCTTCCATACCAGCCCACAGTCCAAGATCCTTCCCATCTTCCTGAGTCTTAGAAGTAAAGCGTATCTTTGCAACAATGTTTCCAGCCACTAGCTCCAGGCATGCAAGGGCATCCTGAAAGCTGCTTCCTGCTCCCTATCTCCCAGCCGCAAACTCTGGGGTTTGTTTTTGGACTCCCCTGTTTCTGTAACAAGATGTCAGATGGAAGAAGAGCTTTGAAAAAGGTAAGTCATGGTAAAAAGCAACAGAGACTGCTAAATTGGAAGTCTTACAATTTTAAAAATGATGTCAGGGAAAGCCTCACTGAAATGGAAGTTGAGTGAGAGACATGTGGAAATTAGAGGTAATAGTGATTCAGGAAAAGGGAACAGCACAAGCAAGGCCCTGAGGCAGTCTGCCCAGTGTGTTGGGAAAGAACCAAGAAGACCAAAAAGTGTTTGATACCATTGAAGGAGGATGAAAGACATGAAGGTTGATAGAGAATAATGAGTGGTGAGGCCAGAATAAAGGAGTGAACTTCAAAAGAGATGGTCATTCTATAAATAAGTGGAAAAGTGATAGTTTGAAAGTGCAATAAAAAAGTGATTTCAGGTAGGACTAATATAAAAAGAAGTCTTCTGTGACAACATTGAGAATTAAGGACAGTTTCTTAAACAGAAGGAAGTCATTACCAAAGTCACAAGTGCCGATGCTAGCTTGTTTGATGATGGTGGGAAAAACAAGGTGGAGGAGGATTCAGAACAATAAGTAAAGGACAGTTTCAAAGTTGTGTGATAGTGGGAGATGAAAAATGAAGAAGAATAAAAAGGAACTGGCCAGTGACCCAGCAAGTTAAGTGTGATGAAAATCTACCTAAGTGGTTTCCAAGAAGCCTTGTCTGGCATTCAGGAAGGAAAGAGGGAACGAGAGAGGGAGAGAGACAGAGAGAGCATGTGGGCATGAGAGAGCATTTTAAGAAAAATGGAGTAATCAACTGTGGCAAATGAGGTTGAGAGGTTGAGTAATTCAAATACTGAGAATTGACCATTGGACTTGGTAAGATGTAAGTCACTTAGTCGTCTTGACAGAATAGTTTTAGTGGTATGTTGGGAGTGAAGGTCTCAAGACGTAAGAGGAGGTAAAGACAAATTGACAGAGACAATTACTTGGAGAGTTTGGCTTTAACAGAGGGCATTTTTAATATAGGGTGAGAGATGGAGAGAGACAAGTTCTAGGGAATATTTTCAGTATGGAAGATGCTGGAATTTGAGAGAACCTGATAAAAAGCAACCCCTTCATCTGCACACATACTGAATCTATTGAGAGATAGGAAATAGGTAGTTGAAGTCAAAATATTACTTTTATTACTATCGGGGGCAGGTGGAGTTAAATCAATTAGCCAGTTGTGATTGACAGTATTTTAGAGAGTAGTAGATAGACTTACCTGCCCAGTTTCTGGCAGTGCTGAGCAATTATTAAACTTCCTTATTACAGTCTGCCCTTGTGAAACTTATAATTTGAAGAAAAGAAATAAAATGGGAGCTTCCTTTAGGGAGGTGGGTTCCAAAGAGGAAAGACAGGAAGAAATAACTGAGCTGAGCTTTTTCATTCACCAATCAGGTAACTTACTCCTCCATCCCTGGAGGATGAATGTATAGTTCTTCCCTATCAAGAGATAGCCTACCATATCTGCTTGTTGATAGAACTGACCCCATAGAAAGGCAGAAACTGATGATTCAGGAAAGAAGGGGAAGACCAGAGTTCTGAAACAGGTTATAGGAGGTGAGATCCAGTAGACAAGCATTTGATAGGAACTAGGAAAGTTTATTTCATTTATCAGGAGAGAAGACAGAAGATAGATAATTAAATTGACAAATTTGGTGTTGGAAGATATATTTTTCTCTTCTGATTGTTCTTATTTCTCAGAGAAATAGCAAGTGAGATCATCAGTTATGAGTGAGAAACAGAGAACAGGTTTGAAGAGACAGAAGGTGTGAAATAATCTTCTCAAAGAGTAGGAAAGGAAATTGACTAGAGAGATGAAGAAAATTGGCTGAGCAGTGCTGAGGATCCACTTGAGCTCTGTGTTTGTAGATTTAGAACAAGTCCATGTGGCATGGAAATAGATTTTCCCCTGGCCATACTCTGCTCAGATGCAGGAAAAGAGGAGGCTGAGAGTTTCATTTAACCAGTGTTGTGGTTTTGCCAGGTGACTCTTACAGAGAGAAATGGTTGTATGCAAGGGAGGAATGGAGCATGGAACTTGGTCTGGTTTAAAAAGATAGAAATGAGATGAGGGGTACAACATAAAGGAAAAAAGGCATGGGCAATGAACTGAAGTTCCCAATGGGGCACAGAGGTGCTGTGATTAGATACTGGGGTAAATGTGTAGGAGAGCTAGGAGTGATTGTCAAAGAATAGAATTCTGGAAATAAAGATTTGGAGATATTAAAGATAATGATGAGGTCTAGAGTTTAACCATGAAAGTAAGTGGCTGAGGTGGATTGGTTTAAAACATCATTTCAAGCAAAGAAGTCAAAGTTCTGGGAGGACAGGTTATTGCGTAGACCATCTACAAGATTGTTACAGTCACCAAGAGTGATGAACGAAATAGTTACAGGAAAAGAGTATGAGCCAAGCTCTGAAAGCTTTCATTAGTTGGAGTGACTGCAAGAAGAAAGAGTGTAAGGTAGTTTTTCTAATGGCATGTGCTTCGAAATATTTGGGGGTTTTGAAAGAAGAATGAAAAGAGCTGAGAAAACAATGGTAAGTTATGAGGGCACCAACAAATTATCTCTGGGGCCCATAGTATGAATATTGTGTGGTAAAAAGCTGGTACCACTTGAGAGGGCTTCAGGAAAAGGAGCTAGAATCTACTTTTCTGGACCTATTTAGATAGATCCAAAGATAAAGGGGTGAATGTTCAGAGCTGAGGCCAGGGGTGTGGAAGATTGTGCTAAAGAGGGAACATAGTGACAGAGAGCAGAGTGGAAGGGTTTAGATGATGTGGGATGCAGACCCTTATATGGGGAGATATTTTGTGTTCTTTGATTACCTGGCTTTTTGAACTTCTGGAAGAGACTGAGGTATATCAAACATGATAGCATTAGTCCTGGTGGTTTCTTAGGGGAAGGGGGTCTTCAATTCCATTTATAGTCTTTTTTTTCTTGGTTATAATAGGGAATGTCTGATAGAGTGATGGTCTTACCAAGGTCCTATAGAAATATGAAAAAGTTCCTAAAACCCAGCTAATAGTAGTACTACAGAGTACTGAGCTACACACTTTGCTAATTTTTTCCAGAATTTTCTTTGATATTCTAGTTTGTTGATTCTATTGTATGTAATGCAATATTATATTGTAAAATAAAATATTTGATGTTAATTAATTCTTTGTTTAAATCCTCACTCAAGGATATGTTTATTGATTATAGAGAGAGGGGACAGAAGAGAAAGAGGGGGGGGACATCGATGTGAGAGAGAAACATCGACCTATTGACTCTCATACACACCCTAACTAAGAATGGAAACTACAACATAGGTATATGCCCTGACCAGGAGGAGTCAAATCCACAACCTTTTGGTGTATGGAATGATGCTTCAACCAAATGAGCCACCTGGCCTGGGCTTAATTAATTCTAAAGATTGATCTGGAGATTAGTAGAAGAATATCAGAATTCTTCTCTTCTTTTCACTCAAAAATAAATTCTCTCCCTCCCCTAAATTTTCCATAACCTTTTACTTTAATCTCTCTTATAACATTTTATTGCAATTATTTTTGAAAATGCCTTATATCTATGACTTAAACAATTGTCTATTACACTGCAGTGCTCAACACTGTATTTTACATATAGAGGATCTTAAGTATATGTAAGTATAAATTAAAAAAGCAATGAGACTTCCAGCCAAGATGGAGGCTTAGACGGACACGCTCGGTCTCCCTCTACAACTAGAGAGGAATACAACTACTTCAAAACAAAAGATAACTAGAAATTCCAGAAAATAAAACTACACGGAAGCCCTACGTATGAAGTTATAAATCAGCGGAGCCCTTTGGGCAGGTAAGAAGAGTGAAAGGGGGCGGAGCTGTTTGCGGTCGCACCTGGGACAGCGGCGGGGAGAGCAATCTCAGCTGCAGTCTAACCTCGGCAGCTCGCGACCCCAACACTGGGAAAAGCAACCACAGCGCCCTGAATGGTGAGGCCCAAAGGGCGGGAGGACGGATCCCGGTCTCCTAGTGGAATAACTGCAGGAATCCATCTTGGACCCCCGCCCCCACACAAAGCGCCACACCGCTGCGAAATAGGTTGCGGATCGCCACTGGTCGCTGGGCAGTGACGACAAAGCACCACAGCACGGCGAAAAAAGTTGCTGGTCCACTGCCGGTTGCTGGGTAGTGACCACAAAGGGCCACAGCGCGGTGAAAAAGGTCGCAGATCGCCGCCGGTCGCTGGGTTGTGACGAGTACACAGGCACTGCCCCCTACAGCCGGCCCAAGAAAACAAAACGCATCTGTCAAAATGAGGCAGACAACTATAGAAATCCCAGTGGCGCAGCTCACCAGGCAACAGATGAAGAACCTGACAGATGAACAAATAAGAAACCCGTCAGAGGCTCAGTTCAGGGCCATTGTTATCAGGTGGCTTACAGAATTAACAAAAGATCTGGAAAAAGATGAGAAAGAATTGAAAAACACTCATACTGAAAGGAATAAAACCACATACGAGACAGATGGTGAGGAAATAAAATCCAGAGTTCAAATCAACAAACCAGAACATGGAGAAGGAACAAACAGTCAACCAGTGCAGAGAGAGGAAACAGGAAGCAAGGAAAATGATGAGAGGATCAGAAACCTCTGGGACAGCTATAAGAGATCCAACATATGGATGATCGGATTGCCAGATGGCGAAGAAGAAGAACTAGAAATTGAAAAATTAAGTGAAAATATAATAAAGCAGAACTTCCCAAACTTGGGGAAGAAAATAAACTTACAGGTCCAGGAAGCACAGAGAGTTCCGAAACAACTGGACCCAGGGAGAACCACTCCAAGACACATTATAATCAAAATGTCAAAAGTTAAAGATAAAGAGAGAATCTTAAAAGCAGCAAGAGAGAAGAAAAGAATCATGTACAAAGGGGTCCCAATTAGACTATCAGCTGACTTCTCAAGGGAGACCCTGCAGGCAAGAAGGGACTGACAAGAAATATTCAAAGTAATGAAAATCCAAAACCTACAACCACGAATACTTTATCCAGCGAAGCTGTCATTCAGAATAGAAGGGCAGAGAAAGTGTTTCCAGGACAAAACAAAACTGAAAGAGTTCATTAGATCCAAACCACTGTTATATGAGATGTTAAAGGGACTGGTTTAGGAAAAGGAGGATCAAAGCTATGAACGCTAAAATGAAAACTGCATCACAAGAACCAACAACAGAAGCTAGGGAATCAAAACAAAGGCAAACTAAATAGGCAATGAGAATGGAAATAGAACTATAGGTATGGGGAGCATATTGGGGGGAGGTCAGCAGGGAAGGGGGAGAGGGAGGGAGATGGTATAGGAATTAAGAAGCATAGTAGGAGGGAATGGAATAGACAGAGAGAGGTTGAGAAGAACTATATGCACAACCAATGGACATGGACTAAAAGGGGGGGACAAGGGAGGTGAGGGGGGCCACCGGGTGGAGGGGAGCAGAGGGAAGGGAAATTGGAACAAATGTAACACTGTAATCAATAAAACACATTTTAAAAAATAAAATAAATAAAATAAAAAGACTAAAAAAAATAACAATAATGCACAAAATGATACTTTAATAAAATACATAAAATTCACATAAAAAAATAAAAAATAAATTAAAAAATAAAATAAAAAGCAATGAACAGCCCAAAATCAGAAAGTCTGCATTAGAGAATCATTCTTCCTCTCACTATGCACATAACATTGAGCAAATTATGTAACTGCTCACATTTGCATTTGTATGGTGGTAATAACTGTCCTGTCTACCTGCAGACCTCTGAAGTTATAAGAAGTGTGAGAGTTAGATGCAGCATAGAAAAATGCGTTGAAAACTGATTCTAAACAAGCTATTTCAAAATGGACACTCAAAAAAATTATCATTTATTATAAGACAATTCGATCATTTAAAGAAAGCACTTTATTATATGTTCAACAATTATTTTTTGGCTCAGACATATCTGGAAATAAAAAACCTGGATAGGACTCAGATAATACTTAGGCTCTCTCCTTCTGCCATCCTTAGCACACCTCAGAAGACTGCAGCCATAACTGATGGTAGCTTTCAATTCCAAATTCAACAAACATTTTCCATGGCTCCATACCACACCTGAAATCCCAACATTACTAATTTATTCCCTGGAGTTAAACAATGTCTTCATTTTCTGTGTTATATTTCAAAGAAAATAGAGGAATAGCATCATACATGTCAGTTGGTTGGAATTCCAATTTTGCCATTTAGTGGCTCTACGACTTTCACAGTTTCCTAATTTGTAAAATAGATACAGTGATAATGTCATCCTCCTATATCATGAAGACAAAACAGATAATGTATAAGATGTTTATGTAGCAGTTTGGCATGGTACCTGACTAATGCCAATCTCGCAAAAAAATGTTAGACATTAAGTCATCATAAAATCTGTAATAACATAGTGAGAATGATAGATGGGCTAGAAACAAAGATATAATACAGAGAACCAACAAATCCAAGAGACTGTTCTTGAAAAGAGATTAATAATATAACCAAAGCCATGGATAAATTGATTAAGGACAAAACAAGAAGAACACAATGCTACAAATAAAAGAGGAATATAACTGCAGATACGGCATAGATTAAAATTTAATAAGAGAATATTGTTAATACTTAATGCCAATAAATTTGGAAACTTAGACAAAATAGATACATTTCTAGAAAAATATTATAAGTTACCAAGCTTAGGAAGAAAGTTAGAATATTTCTATAACCATTAAAAAAATTGAATCAGTGGTTTCTTCTCACAACAGGGTTAGATAATTTTATAAATGAGTTATAATGAAGTTTCAGGGAATAGATGATATCCTTATTCAATCTAGAGAATAGCAAAAGAGGTAATACTCTCCAACTCATTTTTCAAGATGAGTATATCTTTGATATCAGAATTAGCAATAAGAGTATAAGAAAATAAAATTGCAGGTTAATTCCACTAATAAACATAGATAGGTTCAATACTCTTTCTGAAATAAAAAACCAAAGTCCATTAAAACAAAAGAATACAATATATAACAATATGTATAAAATGTTTTTGAAGAAATAAAAGGTTGAAATATTATAAATCTATTGATATGATTTAACAAACTGATATACTTAAAGAAGAAAAATGATATGATTGACTTAATAGATGTAGATAAGGCAGTTGATAACATTCAACTGCCTTAGCAAAGTAGGAATTGAAAAACTCATCCTTGGCTTGATAAAGTGAGTCTACTTAAATCATGGTAATAGTGAAAAATAGGAAGCATTCCTTTTAAATCCAGGAAGGTAAGGATACCTCCTTACTAATTTTATTCAACAATTAAAGTATTAATAAATATTCAGAGAGATCTTAGCTGGAACAATGAGGCAGAATAAAAATGTATATATATGGAAAGAAAGTGTAGTAGTTTGCTCGGGCTGCTATAATGAAATATCATAGACTGAGTGGCTTAAACAACAGAAATTTGTTTTTCACAATTCTGGAGGCTAGACGTCTAAAATCAAGGCACTGGCTAGTTTGGTTCCTACGGAGGGCTCATTCCTGGCTTGCAAATGGCCATCTTCTCTTGTTGTGTGATCACCTGGTGGGAGAGACAGAACAAGGTCTCTGTTTCTCCATATAAGAGTACTAATCCCATCATGAGGACCCTGCTCTCATGGCCTCATCTAAACCAAATTACTTCCAAAGGCCCCATCTCCAAAGCACATCACATTGGGAGTCAGGGCTTCAACATATGTATTTGAGGGTGGGGGCTGGGGTTGGGAAGGAGAACACAGAAAACCAAAATGGAGCCACAGACAAATACTCTTGATAACTGTGATTAACAAAATGACTGGAATGAAATTAACATGCAAAAATCAGTCACATTTTATTCCACCAGAAACAAACCAACAAGAAACATTTTAAAATATAGAATTTAAAATAGCATTAAAAACATATAACACAAAGAATACATCTTAGAGAGTATGTGTAAGAATTCATAGAGAAAATTAAAAATGTTATTAAATATATAATATTAAAGAAGATCTAAGTAGAGCGTGCTGAAGCAGGACCAAGCAAGCTGCCCAGAAAAAATAAATAAAATAAATAAAGAAAGAAAGAAAGAAAGAAGATCTAAGTAAATTCTAGGGAGAAGACATTATATTAAGTAAAATAAAACAGAGAAAGACAAATACAGCTGCCCCTTGAATAACACGGGACTTGGGGGCACCAACTCTTCCTTTTCCTGCGGTTGAAAATCCACGTATAACTTTGACTCCCCTACAACTTAACAGTTGGCCGTTGGTATTCGCTGTGGAGTAGTTTCAAGACCCTCTGCAGATAATAACATCTGTGGATGCTCAAGACTGTTATACAAAATGGCATAGAAGAATGCATACAGTTGGTCCTCTGCATCCAGATTCCCAACCTCAAACTGAAATATTGTTTTCAGTCAGCAGTTGGCTGAATCTATGGATGTAAAACCTGTGGAGACAGATGGCCAACTGTATTTATTGAAAAAAAAATCTGCATATAAGTGGACCCACACAGTTTAAACCTGTATTGTTCAAGGGTCAACTGTACTGTATCATCTCACTTACATGTGAAATGTAAGAAAATTGAACTCATAGAAACAGAGAACAGATTAGGGGTTGTCAGAGGCAGGTGGTAGGGATGGAGGAAATGAGTGAAGGCGGTCACAAGATACAAACTTCTAGTTATAGGATGAATGAGCCTGGGGGGATGCAATAGACAGTATGGTGACTATAGCTAATAACACTATATTGTATATTTTAAAGTTGCTAAGAGAGTGGTTCTTAAAAGTTCTCATCAAAAGAAAAAATTGTAATTATGTGCAGTGATGGGTGTTAATTAAATTTGTGATTGCTTTGCAATATATTCATATATCAAATCATTACGTTGTACACTTCAGCTCAATTTATTTGTCAGTTATATCTCAATCTCAGTAATACTGGAAAATAAATAAATAAAATGTTTCAAAAAAGAACTTATGTTCAGCAAAGGACACTGTGAACAAAATTAATAGACATATGATATAAAAGAAGATACTTGCAGTGACTAAACCAGACAAGGGATTAGTATTGAGAATATATAAGAATGTCTTGTAAATCAACAACAAAATCATTCCAGATAACCAATTAAATGACAGAAAAGGAAACCAAAAGACAAACAAGCATGCCAAGAGTCAAAGCCATTAGTTATAAGGAAAATGCAGATTAAATAAATGAATGACCTTTTATAACTATAAGATTAGAATTGAAAAGTTAGATAATGCAACAGGAAGGTAAACAATAGGAACTATGCACTGCAGTCATTCTGGGGAGAAATCTGTCAGAACAGGGTCACATTAATCATAACCACACTCTGTGACACAGCCTTTCTGCTTCTGAGTGTATTGCCCCTAAAGAGGCTGTTCATGGAACCATTATCTGTGTGTATATAAGGGGGTGGAGTGGGTTGAATGTAACCTGGGTACTCATAACTGGGGGAGTGAATAGGTAAAACAAGGTAGCTTCAAAGGATAGAGTTCTATGCACCATGTAGCAAAAACTATCTAGATATGCATATAAGCACTTTAAATGTATCTGAACAACAGAACTGAGACTCAGAAAAAACTGAGAATGATATTACACAATAGCATTTATAGAAATTAAAATATATGCAAAAGCATGTGATACAAAAACAGTGTCACCCCAATATATTCAGTAAAAAGGAAAAAAATAAATAAAAAGTGTTACAAAGTCATAAAAATAAATTGCTTTTAGCTGCATATTGAAAAACACACACAAATGAACAGATTCACATCAAACTAGCATGCTTGCCTATGGGCGGAGTGAGGGGAGGAAAAGGAGAGAAGAAAGCAGAGACAAAGGAATGAAGGAACCATGTTTAAGGATTCAAATACTCTATATTGTAAATATATCCATTCTCTCCCAAGTGATTTATAGATTCGATAAAATTCTAATATAAATTCCTGTAGGGTTCTTAGTGAAACTTGACAGGTTGACTCTAAAATTTATGATGAAGCTCAGAAGGTTAGGAATAGTGTCTGTACTCCTAGGGAGGAATAACAAGGCAAAGAGACTACAAAAGGCATGACTTATTGCACAGCTTTTTACTACATGGCACGTGTAGCAAATAGACAAATGGAAAATAATCTAGAACCCAGAGTGGAATATTATCTAGAACCCCATGTACATGGAAACCTGGTACATGACAGAAGGGGTGGGGCAGCACAGACAATGCAATGAATAGTAATGGGATGAGGTACTTGATTATCCATTTGAAAAAAAAATCTTCGCATGTCATGCATAAAATCCAGGTACAGATGTATTAAAGACTTACGTGTGAAAACAAAACTTTAAAATTTTTAGGAGACAAAAAGGAGTATCTTTATAATCTTGATGTCAGGCATAATTCCTTAAAAAGATGAAAAAGATAACTATTACCAAAAATTATGGGTAATTTTTACTGCACTAAAATTATAAACTTTTGCTATTAAAGGGCTTCAAAAAGAAGGTAAAAAGACATTTATCACATGTAAAAACAAAAATGTGTTTGTATCTGGAATACAGTTTTCTTTTTAAGTAATATATACAAAAAATAAAAGACAAAAAAACCCCACAAAAACCCAGAGGAAGAACAGTTGAAAGATATGAACTCAAGAAAGGAAGTATGTATGAATGGCCAATAAACATGAAAAGATGTTCAGGTTTGTTAGTATTCAGAGCAGCACAAATTAAAATATTAACAACGTTCTATTTCGTACACATCAGATTGGCAAACATTCGAGCCTGGCAACACCAAATGTTGGCAAGGGTGTGGGACAGCTTGATCTTTCATATATGGCTGGTGGGAACGTACATTTATAAAAGCACTGTGGAGAGCAATTTGGTGTTAGGCTATAAAACTGACTGTAGACCTAGGCCATGTCCCTGCCTTTCACACACAGTTCGTGCCCTAGAAGAACTTGTGCGTATGGACACCAGGAGGCAGGCAGGAGAATGTTCACAGAAGCACTGCTCACGTCAGCCAGAGCTGTTAGAAAGCGCTCAATGGCTCTGGAATGATAGAATGGGCAATAAAACGGGATGTAGTCATAGCATCACATGCTCTAACAGTGGTGAAAATGAACTACATTCATTCATTCATACTATATTCATCTACGTTCACGATATATACAATACAGATTAGCACAGATAAATCTCAAAATCATATGTAGTGGAAACAGTAAGTTACAGACAACCACATTAAGTATCCCATTTATATAAATTCTAAAAACATATAAATATAACTACTTATTCAGGGATACTTACATATGTAGCAAAGTACAACAAAATGAAAGTTATAAATATTAAAGAGAAGGGAGAAGAATTGAACTGGGGGTGTGTCAAAAGTATGAAGAACTTCCTTTCTTTCTATCTTTATTTCTTAACAGGCATGTTATATAAATAGGTGTGCACTTATTTTTCTTTTTGCTATATAGTGACATGTATGTATATAGACACACATAAAAATATATATAAGTATGCTCAGCCACATATTTATGCTCATTATATTATATTCATTTTTACTTTTTAACTCTTTTTAAAACTTTTTAGTTACAGCTACATACAACTTTACCCTTTTGTATGTATGTAATATTTCATAGTAAACTGCAAAGAAAGAAATAAGAGAGTCAAACTTCCAGTTAGCATATAAAAGGTTTCCAGTATAAGCTAGGACAATTGATGTTCAGGAACTATTCCTTTCCTAAGTCTGGAGTTTACCTTACTTTGTGGCTTTATGCAAAAACAAACAAACGAACAAAGAAACCTGTGGCTGGAATACGCACATTTATACAGGTTCACAAGCACACAATGCAAACACAGTTGTCACTCTTCTTTCCCCTTCTCTTGCTTTGCTGCTGAGACTAGCACATTAGCAGGCCTCCATCACAGATGGAAGGGGCACAGTGGAGAACAAAGCCAGCCAAAATGCTGAACCATACAGATTTCCTTCTAGACCTGCAGGAGGAGGGGCCTCAGGCACTGGGAGGGGAACCCTGGCAGAGCCTCTGGGGTTTTCCTGTAGGAGTGAGCTGTTTGGAGAGCTCCCAGGAATGTGGGCCTGTGGGGAAGGCTGGGTGGAGCTGACCTTCTAAGAGCAGTATCAGGCATATCAAATACACTCACCTTCTGAGATTCCTTCTTCCCTCTGGCATTGCTAAAAATGGAATCAGCTGCAAACAGTATGTGACTGTGTATGGTAATTAGCATAAAGCTTGTTAAGTGTAACATTTAGCCAGAAACATGGTATGGTCTGGGATCAAAATATTATTTTTAAGATGAAATGGAGTAGCGTTCTGGCAAGCCAGTACAACCTCGGAGGATTGCCCAACCCTTTTAAAACTTTGTTTTCTCCCAAGATACCTTCTCCAAACACTTGCAATGGCTACGCAGGCCTCTGCAGTAGCTTACCGAGCTGGAGGTAAAAACACAACACTCAGCTATAGTCAGGCCCACGAACTACTTCTTACTACCAAGACTGTCAGTTCTGAAGCAGAGTTTGGTGAAGTCCAGGAGAACTGGGTATATTTTTAGAGTCCAGCTTGTAAAATCACTGTGTTCTTCCTACAGCTTTTCTTTTTTCTTTCTTTCTTTCTTTTTTTTTTTTTTTTTCTTGTGAATTGAGACCACATGACAATAGAACAAGTTGCATTTAGGCCTTTTACTAAAACATAGTTTGACACGGTTTGTCTGCCTTTGGCACAGACACAAATCTACCTCAGCTAACAAACTTAACTTTAGATGTTTTGAATTAGCGGCACTGGAAAACCTAGGAGCCCAACCCATCAGCTGTAATAAATTTTTATTAATCCCAAGAACTGAAAAGCTTTCAAAGGAAAAAGAGCTTTTTGGTGTTTTTCCTACTCATTCGTGTCTATTACCAGATATAATAAAATCATACTTCATTGTGTTTTATTTTGTCGTCACGAATGCTGACCTTGAAGGACATGCCATAGTGTGTCTTACTAATGGAATTAGCTTGAGTAAGGGTTATATTTAATATAATATTAGTAAATGGTTAGCATCACCTGGATCTCAAGTTGGTTTTTTGTGTCTTAATCTATTTGGGCTGCTGTAACAAACTATCATAGTCTGGGTAGCTTATTAACAACACAAATTTATTTCTCACAATTCTGAAGGCTACAAGTCCAAGGTCAGGGTGCAGCATGATTGGATAAGGGTCCTCTTCTGGGTTACAGATTTCTCATCTGTTGTATCCTCACACGATGAAGAGGGTCAAGCTAGCTCTTTGGAGCCTCTTCTATAAGAACACTCATCCCACTCATGAGAGCTCCACTCTTATAATCTCCCAAAAGGCCCCACCTCTAATAAAACCACTTTGGGCATCTTGATCAGGGGGACACAGACATTCAGACCAAACACTTGGATAACTCCTCCAACCTCTTAATTGCTTTCCCTAGATGCTTAGTACAAATTAAGAGAAAATTTCAAAAGTAAGGAAAAGGAGAGATTAGAAATGGAATATAAAAAGGAAGGAAGAAGAAAGAAGAGAAAAGAAAGGCAGGGAGAGGGAGCTAGAAGAGAAGGTGAAATAAAACAAGGAAAGTATGAAAGAAGAAAAATGGAGATGAGAGAAGCAGGAGAGGGAAAAGCAGAGATGAACATCCATTTAACACCGTGGACTGAGCACGTTCCTGCGAGCCTCAGGCGGGCCTCCAGTGACTGCCTCCTCCTTCGGATAGAAGCATCAACTGGAGGGTTTCACTGTAAATCATTTTTACCTTTTCATTTCCTAAAAGAAAGCATTCTATTTGATTAACAACTAATTCAAGTTTGAGGCCTGTGAAGTCTAAATAAGCTCTAATTCCCAGGAAGAAAGGGGAAAGGCGCTCTGTATCCTGAGCCCATGGGCTCAGGGTTGACCTCTTGACCTTTCCATAATACTCATAGGGGCATAAAATGGATAGCTCTCAGCTGAGGCGTGCAGAAACAGAATTTAATCTGGTAGGTATGTGATTTTTTTCCCCCACTGAGTTTTGTTTATTTAGCTTACACACATACAAACACAATACTTGAATTTAAGGCTGTTCAAGTAATTAAGCAATGCATGTTGTTTATCATTGTATCTTTCCAAAGCATAATAACATACCAGGGTTCTCAGGCCAGCGGTGACCCCCACTTAGTGATTTCTGCAACAGGATCATTCCTCCACATACTCACTGGCTTGTTGGCTTTGGTACCCCATGTCCTCTTCATGTCAGCAGCCCTGAATGACAATGTCACTCTTTCTTTCTTATGGTTCTGAGGCCTGGCAGATAGGGACTTTATTGTTTATTTGCTTAACAAAGAGAAGAACTCATTTTAAAAGCATACAGTGCAGGGAGGCTGGACCAAACCAACTAAATCTTACTTTTGTATTTGATGAGCTTTACAAAAGATTTGCCTACTCGGTAAGGAAAATTGACACTCGGTCTGGTGCATGTTATTATTTCACATCCTATCCATGCCTCTCTTTTGTCCAGTTTGAACGCCTGGCATGCTCCTTAGTTTTCATAGTTTTGTCTTTCCCATAGAGGTACAATCTTAGCAATGTCACCAGAATGAAGTGGGGACAGATGGATGATGTCTTTGCAAAGGACATTGGAAGGGAGAAAACAATTCAGGGTTCCACAGCTAACAACCCAGCATTTAGTTAACACGGTGAGAGTATTACTTAAAGGAGACAATAAAGGGCTGCATGTAGAGTGTAGCACTGAGTCTCATTCACTGGACCACATATCTTTCCACATCATGTCTTCACCTCAAACCCAAGAGCTAAGTATCATTATCCCCACTTTACAGATGAATAACATGACACTTAAAGAAGTTAAGTTACTTGCTAAGGTTATTAGCTCGTAAGTGGAAGAGAAGGGAATCAAACCCTGGCTGATGGACTCTGAAAAGACATTCCTTATCTCTGTCTAACACATGTCCTGAATTAGACTGGGTTCAAATCCTGGCTCAGCCATGCTGTATGAATCTGTTACTGACATATGACTGTCAGCTGGTCACTCAACCTCCGTACTCAGTTCCTTCATCATAAATGAAAATAATAGGAGCTACCATCATAGAGCGCTGCAAGAATTAAATGAATTGATAAGATATTAAGTGCCTTCGAACCATGTGCTTACCATGCACACAGTAAGCTCACATAAATATAGCTATTAATAAAAATGTTTGTAATCAATAGATATAATCGCCCGTCATTGGATGGCACTTGTTACTTTATCCTGGTTCTAGTGCCCGTGCCTTTTATTGAAAGCCTACTCAAATCTGTTTTGTATGCAAAATGGGTATAAGTAACAAATGCTTGAATTAATTCCATATTTCGCTGCACTGAAGGGCCTGTTGCAGATACGTTTCCCCTGTTCCCTTACAGGGGATATGAGCAAGAACTATCTGTCTACATGAGGACACCATATGGTGACACCAAAATGGTGCCCTCACAGCATTTCATCACCAAGAAGACAGGCAACAGAGAATGCGTGGAAATTAAATTTTAGCTGAAAACTATTTGGGAATGGTTCTACTTCCACATATGGGCAAAGCCTGACTGAAACTGGGGAGATCATCCCTTCTTGGTTTCTTTTCAAGGTCTTGAGAAAAGCTCTAAAAAACATCCCAAGCCATCTGGCCTATTTTTTCAAAAATTGTGACTTCTAAAAGTAAACATGGCCAGAGAAGGTATTTGGAATAAAAGAAACTAATAAAATTCTTTCAACTTCATAAGGTTTATCCAAATCTCAGTCACTTGTTTATTCCTGTTTTCTTTTATTCTCCCAATCATTAATTCTGAAGCATATATCATGTATAAAAAAGTGTGCTGGTGTGAGAAATTCAAAGATGAATGTCTTATTAGTGACCTTTTATTGAATCTCTGTTTATTTAGCATACTATGAGGAACAGAAAATCCTACTCCAAAGAGCTCAAGCAAAATGAGAAATTTATGGGCTGGAACTAAAACATCCACTGGTAGGTCCCAGCCTTTAGCAGGGCCTCATCCAGGGCCCTGAGTGATGTCCTTTGGGTCCATCTCACTGTCTTTGCTTCTCAGTTCTGCTTCCCTTGGCAGTGGCCTTAGACTCTGCAGACCTCCAGGGTACTCCTCATGGCTTCAAGGCTGTGGTGGGGAGGGCACTTCTCTTTGCCAGTTCATCTAGCAAAGTCTCACGGTTCGCTCTAATTTGGTGTGTTTGGCATGATGTGCTCAAATCACATACCCATCTCTGACTGGCTAGAGCTGGAACATTTATTCTCCACTGGAGTCTGAAATAAGATTCACTGAAAGGCTGTGGATTGTGAGATGGGAAAGGATGCTGCACAAAGGAAAACAAGTTATTGTAGCTGGAAAAAAGGGAAATGCACGAGAAAGAAATTAAAGGTCCATTATGTTTGGATAGCATAGAATACTCTCCAAATCTGTTCTCCTCTGATTTTTTGTTGGGCTCAAGGCCACACAGATAAAGAAATAAACTCCAACTTCCCTTGAAGCTAGGTTGGTTATAGGATTAGGTTTACAGGATATAAGCAGAAGGTTAGGATGAGGTTCCCAGGTATATTCCTTAAAAGACAGTGGGTGCTTGCCCTTTGTACCTCTCATCTTCATTCCTTCTTTCTATCACCTGGCTGTGTTCTGAACCAGAGGCAGATGGCCATACCCTACGGCCAGCTAGAAGAAGCCAAGAAAGGCCAAGGCCAGAATTCAAGCAGAGCTTGGTTTGACTTTAAGTCTATTGTTTTTTTCCACTGAGCCATTTTATTCAGGACTTGTACACAAAGAGTTTACTCAGTGACAGACATGAGACAAGTGTATAATGCACAAAGACACATTAGAATGGAGTCTGAGCAAGTTCACAGCTCAGTATTGACTTTGTGGACTTTGGAGTGAGAAGCTTCCCTTTACCAAGTGTACTTATGGGCAAGTAAAGTTTTTAGCTTTATAAATTATATCACAAGGATGTAATGAAATAGTCGATGTAAAGTGACCAGAACAGTTCCTCGCACAAAAATTGTAGCAATTCTCTATTCTCCTCTTTCTCCTCCTCCAAGTAAGAATGTAATAAGTACCAGAATAAAAGCACTAAATGTTTTAAAGAGAGAAGTTAGTTTGAGCTGAGTCTTAAGAGTAAATGCTATTTTGTTTTTGGAGGGATATTCAGGTCCTATCCTTAGAAATTCTGGGGCTAGGCCTAGAAATATGCATGTTAAAAAGTATCTTTGTTGATTTTTTTTTAAAGATTTTATTTATTTGTTTTTAGAGAGAGAGAGAGAAACATCAATGTGTGGTTGCCTCTTGCATGCCCCCAATTGGGGTCCAGGCCCACAACCCAGGCATGTGCCCTGACTGGGAATCGAACTGGCAACCTTTTGGTTCACAGGTCAGCACTCAATACACTGAGCCACACCAGCCAGGGCTGTTGATTCTTCTTTAGGTGAACCATGGACCACATTTTGGGAAATGTTGGTTAGGAGAAATAGGTGGAAGGAAGGAAGGAAGAAAGGAAGGAAAAAGAGAGGAAAAATACAGGTTGAAGGTAAATACTAGAAAAACTGCTGAGCTACAAAACTTGAACTCAGTAGTCAAAGGGGACATTTTTATGTTTTTGAATAAAGTTTTTAATCTACCATTTGATTTAAAAAAGGTAATCCGATAATTGTATGTTGAAAGAGTTGAAAGCAGATAACTGAATTAGGCACCTCATATATGTACTGTTAGGTAACACAAAAGAACTAATAGAAATAAGGTAATTTTTAAAAATGCTGTTTCGGAGATGACCAATGAGGAACTTAGGCTTGATATGTTCTAGTTAAGAGGCCATCAGGTCATGTAGCAGCCAGTGAAAAGGCAGATCTAAAGTTATTTAAGGAGAAGTCAATAAAACATTATGTCTCTCAATCAATTTTGAGCATTCTTGGTGGTGGCTCTCTTCCTCTTTTGCTGGCTCAGATGTGGCATCTGTTAAGATCCTGAACCCCAAACCCAGGGTGGCAAAATCCCATGCAGCACTGCTGGTCAACATCCACACGGCCTGGGGGCTGTAGGACATACTGAGGACTAACTTGGGGCCTACGGACACCATGAAGATTCCTATTTCTGTTGGTGGAGACATCAAGCTCACTAAAGATGGCAATGCACTGCTTCATGATATGCAAACTCAACACCAAACAGCCTCCATAATAACCAAGTAGCAACAGCCCAGGATGACATAACTGGTGATGGTACCACCTCCAATGTTCTAATCCTTGGAGAGTTGCTGAAACAGGTGACTCTCTACATTTCTGAAGGTCTTCATCCCAGAATATCAGCAAAAGGATTTAAAGCTGTTATTAAGGAGAAGACACCATAGTTTTTGAAATAAGTGTAAATAAGCAAAGAGATGAACAGGAAAATGCTGATAGATGTAGCCAAAACATCTCTGGTACTGAAGTTCATGTGGAACTTGCCAATGTCTTAACAGAGGCTGTAGCTGACTCCATTTTGGCCATTAAAACACAAGAGGAACCTACTGAGCTCTTCATGGTTGAGATCACACAGATGAAACATAAATCTGAAACCGATACAAGCTTAATCAAAGGTTTTGTTTTGAACCATGGGGCACAGTATCCTGATATGAAAAAAAGAGTAGAAGATGCAAACATCCTCACATGCAATGTGCCATTAAAATATGAAAAAACACAAGTGAATTATGGCTTTTTCTTTTACAAGTGTGCAGAAGAGAGAGAGAAACCAGTAAAAGCTGAAAGAAAATTCATTGAAGATAGAGTGAAAAACAAATAGAACTGAAAAAGGAAGTCTGTGGTGACTTAGATAAAGGATTTGTTATTATTATTATTTTTTGCCATATTTTTTATTTTTTTATTTTTGGGTTTTCAATTACAGTTGTCCCATTTTTCCCCCGTTTCTCTCCCCCACCCAGCCCACCCCCTCTCCCGCAATCATATCCCTCCCTGTTGTCCATATCCATGAACCATTTATACACGTTCTTTGACTGAACCCTTCCCTTACTTATCCCCCTTCTCTCCCTCCCCCCTCCCCCATATTGACTGCTATTCTGCTCTTTGTTCTATTTAGTTCTTCTGTTTGTGTTGTTCTTTAGTTCCATGTATTAGGTGATATCATATGGTATTTTTCTTTCTTTGCCTGGCTTATTTCACTAAGCATAATTCTCTCTAGTTCCATCCATGTTGTTGCAAATGGCAGGAGTTCCTTCTTTCTTTCTGCTGCATAGTATTCCATTGTGTAAATGTACCACAGTTTTTTGATCCACTCATCTACAGATGGGCACTTAGGTTGTTTCCAGCACTTAGCTATTGTAAACAGTGCTGCAATGAACATAGGTGTGCATAAGTTCTTTTGAATTGGTGTTTCAAGATTCTTCGGGTATAATCCTAGTAGTGGAAAGGATTTGTTATTAATCAGAAAGGAATTGACCCATTTTTCTTAGATGCTCTTGCAAAAGAAGGCATAGTAGCTCTTCCCAGAACTAAAAGGAGAAATATGGAGAGACTGACTCTTGCTTGTGGTGGGGTAGCTCTAAATTCTTTTCATGACCTAAGTCCTGATGATTTGGGACATGCAGAACTTGTCTATGAGAATACATTGGGAGACAAGAAGTTCACCTTTATTGAGAAATATAATAATCCTCACTCTGTCACATTATTGGTCAAAGGACCAAATAAAGAAATACTCATCCAATAAGAAATGGCTTGAAGGCTGTGAAAATGCTATTGATGATGGCTGTGTAGTTCCAGGCACTGGTGCAGTGGAAGCGGTCATGGCAGAAGCTCTGATTAAATATAAACTCAGTGTAATTATGGGCAGGGTCCAACTTGGAGTTCAAGCATTGCTGATGCTCATTTGCTCATTATTTCCAAGGTTTTTGCTCAGAATTCTGGTTTTAATCTTCAGAAAACACTACTTAAATTTCAAGCAGAACATTCAGAATCAGGTAAACTTGTGGGTGTGGACTTGAACATAGGTGAGCTTATAACGATAACGGCAGAAGTAGGTGTACAGGATAGCTGTTGTGTAAAGAAACAGCTTCTTCACTCTGGCACTGTGATTGTCACCAGCATTCTCCTGACTGATGAGATCATGCAAGATGGATTGTCTTCCTTTGTATTATCTGAATCATGAAGACTCTAGAGAGTGATCCTAAGAATACAGCTATGGAATTTTTGTCTTACCTTCAAATGATTTTCAAAAGTATTTTCTTTTTCTTTTAACATTTAAAAAATTTACTTACTGATTTTAGAGAGAAAGACAGAAACATTGAATTGTTGTTCCACTTATTTATGCATTCATTGGTTGATTCTCATATGTGTCCTAAATAGGAATCGAACCCATAACCTTGGTGTATTCGGATAATGCTCTAACTAACTGCATTCTCTGGTAAGGGCTTCAAAGGAATTTTCTTTTTCCATATGAATAAAGAAGAGAATACAAGCATCTATTCAAATTCTGAAGTCTGAAATATAATTACAGTATTTTTTTTTAAATTACAGTCACCGTTTACACATAAAGCAGGTCATTTTCACCCAATGCACAGGAAGTTTTGCTTTAGCTTTTGTGATATTAAAATACATGTTAGAAAAGCATATGGTATCTGCCTTATTAAATATTTCTTGAAAAATAAAATAAATTTCATGTTATTCTTTGAGTTTTGGAACTTAAAAATAATAATAATAACACCAGCAAAAAAGACAATAATAATTAGGGCAAAAGTAATTACAATTATTTCTATTTAACTCATTCAGCCACCTTGGGGTCATATGGTGGTTCAAGCTGTCATCACTATCAGTTAGCAAGTAATTGAGCTGCCTTCAACCAGTTAAAGAGCAAAGCAAAGTGGAATGTGTGTAACCCAATCCCACCAGTAGAGCCAACCCACAGAGTGCATACAGTTGCCTATAGCTGGGGCTGCATGTCCAAGCCTGTAACTTAATAATCTTCTCAAAGTAATTGGTCACAGGTGGTCCACACAGCTGGGTGAACAGCTGAGCCTGTTCACTACTTCTGAGGCTGTCTTAACAAGTTTCTTGAAGTTGGGTATGTATGATCTCTCTACTTTAGTGATTCTCACCCAGAAGCAATTTTTTACTTCAGGGAACATTTGGCAATATCTGGAGACATTTTTTATTGCCACAAGGTATTGCTACTGTCATCTAGAGGGTAGAGGCTGTGTATTCTTTTAGTAATTTATTTTGTTTAGCAAAACACAATGGCTGGGTGTTGATCAGGAGCCAAAATAAAATAGACCTATCAAAGCTCTGAACTTGGGAAAGGTATTAATGAGTCCTGAACTTGGCAATGGAATAATGTGTGTGTGTGTGTGTGTGTGTGTGTGTGTGTGTGTCTGTCTGTGTGTGTGTGTGTGTGTGTGTGTGAGAGAGAGAGAGAGAGAGAGAGAAAGAGAGAGAGAGAGAGAAGTCGCTGTGAAAAATAATTTGCAAACAGAGACAGTGACCCAAATCTGGACAAAGAAAATCATTTAATG
The DNA here is from genome assembly GCF_987537825.1 of Furipterus horrens. NCBI lineage: Eukaryota > Metazoa > Chordata > Mammalia > Chiroptera > Furipteridae > Furipterus > Furipterus horrens. The sequence goes on from NW_028327173.1 coordinate 153,442,978, forward strand.
CTGAACCCCGATAGCACATGCATAGCAATGTCAGAATTGTGAATGAGTGGGATGAATCTAACCCAATAACCGCCAATAAATGCACATAAATTGTGTGCAACAGGCACAATCCCTCTTCTTCCCCAAAAATGAACAACAAAAAACAAGTCAGGCAAATTCAGTCCTTCACAAAAATTCATCCTGTACTTTCCTACACATTGACAGTGATCACAGGAATAGCATAACAAGAACATTGAAAGGGCAGGGAAGAAATGGCATTCCCAGAAACAATCAGCCTTGACACCACTTCCCTCCAAGATGGGCCTGGGGGATTTCCTGATGGGTTGTATATTATCTGCCCAGTGGGTGGTCCGGGAGTAACAAGCAGAGAGGACTCAGCAGGACGCAGAATGGCAATAGGAACAGTCACTCATAGCACAACTCTTTTCTAGTCTAAACCCGAGAAGTCTGCAAGAATGAAAACTCTGGAATTATGGTTTGGGAAGAGCAGAATAAGGAAGTTTAGAGGAGATGTAATTAGATTGTGCAGGGGGAAAATGGTCTTTCCCCACTTTACAATGTTCCCCACCCACCCACTTTACCCTTTAATGCAGTGTCAAGAAAATGAGCCTAAACTCCTTCAAAGTTGGATAGCACATTCCTCAGAAAAGGCTATACACACCGTCAGCTCTAGAATCAGTCACCTAGGGATTGGTGACTATAAGTGAGGAAAATTATCTTAAGAAATACAAAGGAAATTTGGCCTTTTCGGGGTTTATTAGTTTGAAAAATGAATGAGCAAGATATTTTCCCCATCTTTCCAACATGACAAGATGTTCAATTATGCAAACCCTGTCTCCTCAAAACTCTACCCTTTGTCTGTCTGTTATTTTAATCACATCAATTCAGGATGTTTCTTTAAAAAACAATCCCATGAATATATTCCAATGAATTAACTTCTTTTCCATTTACTCCAAGGCTTTTGCTTAGGGGTAGCGGCTTCATTGGGTTTGGTTAGTCACTGTAGAGCTTTTGTTTTGTTTTGTTTTGTTTTTTAATTTTGTTTGTTGTTTCATGTGTACAATTCTATAATAAATCATCTGTATATTGTATTGTGTGTTCAAAACCCCATCAAGTCTCCACATATCACCAATTATTCCTCATTTACCCTCTTCTACCTCCTTCCACTCCTGTTTCTCTCTGATAATCACCATACTATGGTCTGTGTCTGTGAGTTTTTTTCTTAATCCCTTCACCTTTTTCACCCAGCCCCCGGTAACATCCTTCCCCTCTGACAGCTGTCAGTCTGTTCTCTGCATATGTGTCTGCTTCTATTTTGTTAGTTTATTATATATATTAGATTCCACATATAAGTGAAATCATATGGTACTTGCCTTTCTCTGACTGACTTGTTTCACTTAGCACGATACTCTCCAGGTCCCTCCACGCTGCTGTCACAAAAGGTAAGATTTCCTTCTTCTTACAGCCATGTAGTATTCCATTGTGTAAATGTACCACAGCTTTTTTATCCACTCATCTACTGATGGGCATTTAGTTTGCTTTCAAATCTTGGCTATTGTAAATAATGCTACAATAAATGTAGGGGTACATATATTATTTTGATTCAGTGTTTTGGGTTTCTTTGGATATACTACCAGAAGTGGAATGGCTAGGTCATAAGTTTCATTTTTAATTTTTTGAGGTAACTTTATAGTGCTTTTCTCAGTCTGCTTTCCCACCAATAGTGCATGAGGGTTCCCTTTTCTTTGCAAGTTACCAACACTTGTTATTTGTTGATATATAGATGATAGCCATTCTGACTGATAAGTGATATATAAATATGGTTTTAATTTGCATTTCTCTGATGATTAGTGAAGTTGAGCATCTTTTCATATATCCATTGGCCATCTATATGTCCTCTTCAGAGAGGTGTCTAGTCAGATCATCTTTTAATTGGATTGTGTGGTTTTTTAGTGTTGAATTTTCTAAGTTCTTTATAACGTTTGGATATTAAGCCCTTATCATTGGCGAATATGTTCTCACATTCAGTGGGTTGTTTTTTTATTTTGTTGATGATTTCCTCTGCTGCACAAAAACTTTAGTTTGATGTAGTCTTGTTTATATATTATCCCTTTTGTTTCCCTTGCCTAAGGGGATATAACAGAAAAACTATTGCTATGAGAAATGTCTGAGACTTTACTGCCTATGTTTTCTTCTAGGATTTTTATGGCTTTGAGTCATACATTTAGGTTTTTAATCCAGGTTATCATTGTGTACGGTGTAAGAAGTTGGTCTAGTTTCATTTTTTGTACATATCTGTCCGATTTCCCCCACACATTTATTGAAGAGACTATCTTTGACCCATTGCATGTTTTTGCCTTTTTTGTCAAATATAAATTGACCATAAAGGCATGAGTTTACTTCTGGGCTGCTTATTCTGTTCCATTGATCTATATGTATGCTTTTATGTAAGTACCATGCTGTTTTGATCACTATGGTCTTATAGTATAGTTTTATATCAGATAGTGTGATTTCCCCCAAATTTGTTCTTCTTTCTCAACATTACTGTTGCTCTTCAGGATCTTTTGTGGTTCCAGATAAATTTTTGGAATATTTGTCATAGTTCTGTGAAATATGCCATTGGTATCTTGGTAGAACTTCCGTTGAATCTATGGATTACTTTGGATATTTTGAACATTTAAATGATATTAATTCTTCCTACCCATGAACACAGTATCTGCTTCCACTTATTTGTATCTTCCTTAATTTCTTTTTTCAGTGTCTTACAATTTTCCGAGTACAGGTCTTTCACATCCTTGGTTAAATTTATTCTCCAGTATTTTTTTGATGCAATTGTAATAGATTTTTTTCTTAGTTACCCTTTCTGATATTTCATTATTGGTGTATAAAAATGCAACTGATTTCTGGATATTTATTTTGTATCCTGCTACTTAGTAAATTCATTTATCAGTTCTAGTATTTTTTTGTGTGGAATCTTTAGGGTTTTCACATCTTTATACATTTTCACATCAGAGAAGGAAAACTCTGACTCCAAAAAACCTCCGCTGCCTTGCGGCATAGCTCTTCAGGGGAAAGGCTAAGGGAGTAAACCCCGACAGAAAATCCGGAGCCGGAGTCCCTAAGGCGGTTTGACGTTGTAGTCAACACCGGCAACTCCTGCGGCGCACCTGAAGCCAAGCTGTATTGACTCCATCTTTCCCTTGGACCCTTCAGCTGCGAAGAGAGGGGGGGTCCGCTGCATGGGCAACAGCAGACCCTCCATATCACCCTGTCCAGGCTCTGTAGCTTCAGCTTCACTGGAGAGGACACTCCAGCGTCATCGCAAGATGTCGATTCAACATGGGAGGAGACAGATACCGTGTCACTCCCGAGTCGGACTGCACAGCCATTCTTGGCGGTGCAGATAGACTCTTAAGAAGCTACACCATCGTCTCTCAAGACGGACGGCTGCCGACGGATACATTTTCACATCATCTGCAAATGACAGTATTATTTCATCCTTTCCAATATTGATTTTTAAAATTTCTTCTTGTCTGATTTCTATAGCTAGGACTTCTAGTACTATGTTGAAAAAGAGCAATGAAAGCAAACATCCCTGTCTTGTAGAGTCACTTGTAGTTTTTGCTCATTGAGTCTAATGTTGGCTGTGAGTTTGTGATACATGACCTTTATTACATTGAGATATTTTCCCTCTATTCCCATTTGCTGAGAATTTTTATCATAAATGGGTACTGGATTTTATCATATGTTTTTCTCCATCTGTTGATATGCTAGTGTTATTTTTGTCCTTCATTTTGTTTATGTGGTGAATCACATTTATTTACTTGTGTATATTTTACCAACCAGCAGCCAGGAATAAATCCCACTTGATCATGTTGTATGATCTTTTTGATGTATTGTTGTATTCCATTCGCTAATATTTTGCTGAGAATTTTAGAATCTATGTTTATCAGGAATATTGGCCTGTAATTTCTTTATGGTGTCTTTATCTGGTTTTAGAATTAGGATAATACTGGCTTTACAAAATGAGCTTGAAAGTATTTTCTCCTCTTGAATTTTTTGAAATAGTTTGAGAAGAAGAAGTGTTAGTTCTTCTTAGAGTGTTTGGTAATATTCACCTATGAAGCCATCTGATCCAAGATTTGTTTGTTGGGAGGTTTTTTTTATATATATAATCTCTGCTGCACTTCAATTTCATTAGTTGTAATCTATTCATTCAGATTTTCTGATTTTTCCTAATTCAGGTTTAGAAGACTGTATGTTTCTAGGAATTTATCTATTTCTTCCAGATTGTCCAATTTGTTGGCACATATTTGTTTCTAATATTTTCTTACAATTCTTTACATTTCTTTGGTGTCAGTTGCTACTTCTGCTCTTTCATTTCTGATTTTATTTATTTGGGTTCCCTCTTTTTCTCTTAATAGGTATGATTAAAGATTTGTCAATTTGTTTATCTTTTTAAAGAACCAGCATTTGTTTCCTTTGATATTTTGTATTGTTTCTTGGGCTCTATTTTGTTTATTTCTACTCTGCTTTTATTATTTCTTTTTTCTACTTACTCTGGGCTTTGTTTGCTGTTCTTTTTCTAATTCCTTTAAGTATAAAGTTAGATTGTTTGAGATTTTTCTTGTTTCTTGAGGTAGGCCTGTAATGCTATAAATTTAGGTTTAGGGTCGTTGTGTTCTCATTTTCATTTGATTTAAGTTATCTTATGATTTCTTCCTTGATACAAATTTTAACCATTTTATTGCTTAGTAACATGCTATTTAGCCTCCATGGGTTTGTGTTTTCCAGTTTTATTCCTTGTGATTGATCTGTAGTTTCATATCATCATGGTCAGAGAAGATGCTTGAAATGATTTCAATCTTGTTAAATTTATTGAGACTAATTTTGTGTCCTAACATGTGGTCTATCTTAGAAAGCACTTGATAAGAATGTGTATTCTGCTGCTTAGGGGGAAAATTCTCTAAAGATATTAATTAAATTCTTTTGATCTAGTGTGTCATTTAAGGCTGCCATTTCCTTAATGATTTTCTGTCTGGAAGATCTATCCATTGATGTCCAAGGGATGTTAAAATCCCTTACTGTGACTATATTAGTGTCTATCTCTTTTTTTAATATCCATCAAGATTTGCTTTAAAAATTTAGGTGTTCTTATGGGGCACTTAAATGTGTACAAGGTTTATATCTTCTTGTTGGATTGAACCTTTTATTATTATGTAATATCCTTCTTTGTCTTTTGTTCTGGCCTTTGTTTGAAGTCTGTTTTGTCAGGTATAGATATTGCTATACAAAGTTACTTTTCATTTCCATTTGCATGAAATACCTTTTTCCAATTTCTTTACTTTTAGTCTGTGTGTATCCTTCATTCTGAGTTAGCTCTCTTGTAGACAGCACATATGGGCCTTGTTTCCTCATCCATTCAGCTACCCTATGTCTTTTGATTGGATCATTTATGTCGCTTACATTTAAAGTGATTAAAAATAGGTACTACTTCATTGCCATTTCATCATTTATAACTATGTTCTTCTCTTTTCTTCCTCCCCTCCTCCTCTTCCTTCTTTTTCTACTTCTTAAAGAAGACCCTTTTACATTCATTGTAATACTGGTGTGTTGGTGAAGGACTCCATTAGCTATTTCTTATCTGGAAAGCTCTTTATTTCTCCTTTAATTTTAAATGATAGCCTTTTTGAATAAAATAGTCTTAAGTGTACATCTTTGCTTTGTGTTACTTTGAATATTTTATGCCAGTCTCTTCTGGCCTGACATGTTTCTGTTGAGAAATCAGCAGACAGTCTTATGGAAGCTCTCTTGTAGGTACCTGTCTTTCTCTTGCTGTTTTTAACATTCTCTCTTTGTCTTTAACATTTGTCATTTTAATTATGACATGTCTTGGTTGGGCCTCTTTGGGTTCACATTGCTAAGGACTCTGCACTTCCTAGATTTGCATCTTTTTTCTTCACCAGGTTAAGGAAGTTTTCAGTCATTATATCTTCAAATAGGTTCTCCATCCGTTGCTCTCTCTCTTCTTCTAGTACCCCAATGAGGCAGATGTTGTGTGCTTAAAGTTGTTCCAATGGTCCCCTAACCCATTCTCATTTCTTTAAATTCTTTTTTGACTTTTCCCCCCTGATTAGGTGTTTTCTGCTACATTGTTGTTACAGAAGGGAGGTGTCCAAAAACCCCCAGAGCTTGCGACTGGGGTTTGGGGAGAAGGAAGCAGCTTTCAGGATGCCTTCACATGCCTGGGGCTGGTGGCTGGTGTCTTTGTTACACAAATGGCTTGGATATTTCCAAGGCCTTGAGGAGATGGGAGGGGTCTTGGACTGGGAAATGGTATGAAAAGAGTACACAGAGCCTGTGTGAGATTCTGTGAATGGTCAAAACTGGGTAACATGCCCACTGCATCACAGGATGCAGTCAAGGATTTAAAAATAAGCGGCAGACATTTTAATGGGACTGACCATGCGGTTTTGAGAAGTTCCCCATGCAGATTACGAAGGAGGGAGCACCATGCTAATTTAAGAAGGGAAAACTCCATGCAGCTTACAAGGAGGCTGGGAATTCACTCGGTTCTGGATTGGAAGCTGGTGGGCACCACAACACAGAAAGACCTTCCCAATCAGAATTGAGTGATTGGCAGCTACCGGTAAAGCTGAACTGTGTCTAGGAAGTAGGGAAACGGTTTCTCTAACTTTTCTAAAACTAGCCTGGTTTGGTAGAGGGAGGCAGAAATATGTGTTTGTGGGTGTTTTAAGGAAAACAAGACCTAACAGCCGAAATCCGCAAATAATTTAAATCTATATAACTTCTAAATAAACAATTATTTTTCTTTTCACTAAACTCTGGTATTGAGAGTTATAATTCTGGTGGTGGGCCATCAGGCCCCTAACAAAACAGCCCATGGGTTTTGTTTCAATTGGAGCAGCCAGGGGTTCTATAACATTGTCTTTCAAATGAACCAGCTGTTTTTTCCTTCTAGTGTATTCTTTATTTCAGATATTGTAGTCTTCATTTCTGACTGGTTCTGTTTTATGGTTTCTATGTCCTTTTTTTTCATGCTGTTATGGTTCTCATCAAGTTTCTTGAACATCCTTATAACCTTTTTTTTGAACTCTATATCTTATAAATTGCTTGTCTCCTTTTCATTTAGTTCTTTTTCTGAGATTTCTCCTATTATTTCATTTGGGTCATGTTCCTGTCTCCCCATTTTGGCTTCTTCTTTGTGTTTGTTTCTATGCATTGGGTAGTTAAGCTATGACTCCCAGTCTTAATAGGTGGCCTTTTATAGTAGTTGTCCCATGGGAACCACTGATGCTGTCTCTTTGATCACTTGGGGTGGGTACTCCATGAATGTCCTTTCTGAAGGTTATGTGGGCTCTCCTGTTGTAATTTAGTTCCGATTGCCATTGGCCAGTTCATGCCTGGGTTTGGCCCTCTGGCTGGTTGATTTTGAGGATCAACTCTGACCACAGTGTATGAACTGCTGTGTAGGTGCTGATCACACAAAGCAGAATTCGCCTCAGCAGGATCTGGTGCCTGTTGATATTTTCCTTTGGATGTGCTGCTTGTGAAACTAATTGGATCCTTCTCCGATGCTATCTAAAGCTGACCACTTGGTGTGTTAGTTCTGAAGACTCTTGAGAGAGACACTGGTGTGGGTCAATATCAGATGCTACTTGTAACTGGTCCTGTGTAACCCTTTTGGAGCTACAAAATGATCCATAGTTTATAGCTGCCTCTGTTGGGTCTGAGTGTGTGTGGGAAGAACCAGCTATACACCAGGCTGGCTTTTATCAGCTTCGGGCCCATGGACAGGTCAGCTAAAATCCCATGGCACCCTGCAATCTGCCTTCACCTGCTAGCTCCCTGTTAGACTCAGTCACTGAAGGATTCTCTGATGGTACTCTAGTTACACAAGGTAGGTTCTCAGTGAGTCACTAAGTAGAAGCAAGTGGTGTTCACCAGACTGATACAGGTTCAACCTCAGCACCAGTGCTGGGTCTGAGACCACTCAGCAAATTTCCCAGCATATACCAAGTCTAGCTGTCACTCATTGGTGCATGCATACCTTTGTGGTGGGGCAGGGTCTCAAGAAGTCATCAGGGTGAGGACAGCAGAGTTTATCAGGTCCAAACAGACCAAGGTTTAGCCCTTTAAGAGGGTGTCTCTGTCTCTAGCAGACTCTAGTCGCTCTCTGGATGGACAGAATCCCCACTGATTTTCATTATGTGGGTGCTTCTTCTCATCTCTGGTGCTCTGGGCTGTGGATCCTGATGTAGGGTTGAGATCTCCTCTTTTTAAGGGGAAATTTTGCAGCTGAGTTATCCCTTTGGAATCTCAGCTGCCACCTATGGGAGCAGAGACAGCCCCGTTCATGTCTCCACCCTTCCTACCAGTCTTGATATGGCTTCTTTTTTTAAATCCTTGGCTATAAACCTTTTTTTTTTTTTTTTTTAATCTAGTCTTCAGTTGGTTTTCTAGGTTGCTTGCTCTATATTTTAGTTGCAATTACAGTTTGGTCCTGGAAGGAGGTAAGTGTAGCTTCCGCCTACTCCACTAACATCTTAGATTGACCTAGAATTTTTATTTACTGGACTTCTCTGGACAGTATTAGGCTATTCTGAACTCAGATATATTTTCCTATTAAGTTGTGTGAAATTCTGACAGCTGCAATAGTAATTATGATGCTAAAATAGAATATAAATACATGCGAAGAAAAAAGATTTTATCTTCCCTCAGTTAAAAGAAGTGATCTGTCTTTCATACTGGAGGTTATCTAAAGACACATTTAACTCTTTGTGTTCCATACGGTACAATTGAATTTATGGTGGTTTTACCGAAAGCATGCACTCCCTTGACAGACTCCCTCCACTAGTCACTTGTGTCAAAAAAACTACCTCATTTAGATAATTGGCTTATGAATGTTAATTTTTAATATTAGCCTAATCAAAATACATTCCCAAAATACTGAACTTATTTGCCTAATTCTATCATTTAACTCCTTTTCTCTGATATGTTTGCTCTAATACAGAAGGAATTATGTAAACATCTGGTTATCAGTTATGATAGTCATTAATCTTAATAAGTGTTGCAACCCCATTCATTAAAGAATAGCATTTGGCCCAAAGTTACCCAATAATCAGAGACAAAGTTAATTGGAAACTACGTCTTCTCAAAACCTTCCTTCCTCATTCTTCAACAAACATATTTATCAATATTAGCCTCCTCCCACCAATGATATTGATGGTGGAGAGTAAAAGCTACCACTGATTCAAACTGAGCCATTTCTGGAGATCAAGCCCCCGTGATGCTTTGAATACATTTTTACTTAATTTCTTACAATTATAGGAGGTATGTATTATTATACTCATTTTATAGATAAGGAAATTGGAGATTAGTGAAACATATTAAGTAATTTGTCCACAGTCATACCATTGAAAAGTGGCAGAGCCAGAAACTTAACTTTTTAAATCTAAATGATTGCAAAACCCAGATTCTCAACCTCTACTCAACTCTTAAAGGTATGTTGACTGTTCTATAATGAAAAAGGAAGTAAATAAAATCATAATAGGAATTTTTTAAATTTGTAATGAAATGAAAACTATATATATGGGATAAAATTTTTAAAAATTATTTAAAGTTTTTCTTTGGATAGTGCATTCCTTAGTATTACCCATAGGCTCCTTGCTATTTAGAATGGCTAGCTAGGACATGCCTCATGTCATTTCCCTTCTTGAAGTTCCCAGCTCAGTGACTTCATTTCACAGTGTTGCTCTATGATAACTAAACCTACATTTTCTTTTCTTTCTTTCTTTTTTTTTAATTTTTAAAACTGTTTTTAGAGAAAGAGAAGAAGAGAGGGAGGGAGGGAAAAAAGGCAGGGAGAGTGTTGTTGACTTATTTATGCACTCACTAGTTGGTTTTTGTATGTTCCCTGCCAGGGATTGAACCTGCAACCTTGGCATGTCGGGACAATGCTCTAAACTGATCTACATGGCCAGGGCTTAAATCTGCACTTTCACTACTGGAGACTGTGTATTCTCTGCTTCTTGCTAAACTATGCCCCACCTCCAGCCTCCTTAGCCACTACATGTCCCTTTCATTTGTCTCCTTGCATCCCATATTAAGTCCCAGCCAGCTGTTTCGTTCTACTCTCTCCTGTCAGTAAGCATCCATTAAGGATCCATTACATTTGTAATTCTGCATTTTATACTTTTAAATCTTTCTTCTTGTTCTCTTTCTCTCACTTTTCTGTCACTACACTATTCTTTTCTATCATGCCTCAATAAGTAGTAAGCTGGAGTTAGAGGCCAGGTCCATGAGTGGGTGGTGGAGCAGGAAATGGGGTCCATGACTGCTTGGGCATCTGCTGGTCATATGGGTCACACTCTCCATTCCTCTGTTCTTCTCCTTAGGGTAGTATATCTTCCAGAACCAGGGTCAGGATTCTTGCCATCAACACTTAGTCCATCCAGGACACCACCCTCAATAATAATCTCACAGACAATATCACTTATAATCAAAATGTTCATACCTGTGGGAAATCTAAAGACAATGTAGGGAATTACTTTTTTCTCTCTCTCAAATAAGAAAATTCACAGTATCTCCTAAGGTAGAACAAATTTTATATAATTCTCCAGACTTCTCTTTCACAAACTTTAGGAGTACTTGTTCATAACTTGTTCAGGAATTTGTGTTATTTTATTTAAAAACTACTTGTTAATAAAAATATAAAGGTCTCTTAAAATGAAAATGTCTTTCCATTTATTCATCTACTCAACAGATATTTGTTATGCCCCTTTTATGTACAAAACAAGAAATTAGGCGCCATAAATAATACAGGAAGTATAGAATACTTTGCCCTTACTCCTGCCCCAAAAGATTTTAAAGCAGATGGGAGAGAAAAATAAACACAAAAAACAAAAATACATATCACAACTCAGGCATTCTGGTGCAAACAAGATGTTGGGAAGGACTCCCCACAATGCATTATTTTTTCATACTGAGTACTCTGAGCATGCAAGTGGCCAGTCATTTTTAGTGTTCATCAGAGTATGATCAAGTAGAGGTGAGTAAGATGGGCTTTTCTGTCACTTCAGATCTCATGCCAACGTGATGTTGGACAAGGCCTTGCCTCCATGGCTATGTACCACAGTGAACAGTCACTGGGCAGGAGGGCATTCTCGTCCTTGCTCATTGTTCTGAGGGAGGCATTTTCTGGTTTCATTGTACTCGGGTTCCTTCCGTTATCTGAGTGTAAGGAGCAGTGGCATCCTCTTCTAACAGCCTAGGTATTATACTAAGGAAGGCATTACAAAGGAGAAGTAAATGCTCCCTGGCAGGGCTTTCCAAGTACACATGACCAAAGAGTCCATATACTGAAAAGAGAAACACGGTACTTTCTCTTTGGCTTGCGCTGGGTACAGTATCTCATTAAGACTTCTTTCTCAGGCATTCAGAACTGCCCCTGGGCCTTTTCTTGCTCATACCAATGGCCAGACTAACGTTACTGAAGACTGGAGCCCCATCTGTCCTTTCCTTCTGTAAGATTTTGATTTCTATTATAAAGCAAGGATCCTACAAAGCTGACTTTTGAAGCTGTGATAATAATTGACCAATTCATATGACCTCTCTATGAAAGAGACACAAAGGCAAGGGATGCTTAAGTTTTGGGTAGAAGAAAGTCACTTAGTCTGAAAAGCCTGAGAATCAGACCTTAAAAACATATGCCACCTACTTCATTATTTTTCTTGGAAGCAGCTCTGCTTGTAAAATACACTGGGAGATAAATCATCTAAGCGTTTGCCCAATATTGCTCTTGCTATTTCGTTTTGTTACTGGCTGGTTCTTTCTTCCTCACAATTACACTTTGGTTCAGAGTAACCTGAGTGGGCAACTATTACATGAGAGTGACTCCACTCCCATAAAGTGACATCCTACCTAGAGTAGATTATGGTTTAAGAGAGAGAGGACAGTAATACCTGTTCTTTTTCTTGGGGCCAAAATGATAACTCTATAATTTCTTCTAGGGAGAGTAACTAACAAAAAATATTCCTGGCACCTTGCAAAACTCAACCATAAAAGAAATAAAGGATGACTGAGCTAGACTGAGCTTTTGAAGATGTTCTCCAAGAACAAGGATCATGTCAGAAAAGTTTAGAAGTGCTAACAATGCAGGAAGAAGAGGCCTTAGTGAAAGCAAATGGAGGCATAATAGGTTGGGGTGCAGCTAGCTACTCCACAAATAATTTGAAAAGCCTTCTTTTCTGGTGAATGGCCCATTCAGGAAGTATTTGAACTTGTAACAAGCCACAAGAAGGAATCTACAGACTTCACATCAAAGACACAGCACGTTTCTGTGACTTTGGGCCAAGACTTCTGGGAGAAGATAAGAAGCCCATCTCCTCATACCTTCAGCTTCCTCAATGGCAGCAACCATTGCTACAGCAATTCTGAAAGCCAAGCAGCTCCATTCATGCCTCGGCTCAAGCACAGTCCCCATTGTGACCTCTCCAGTCTGCATTGACCTTCCTTTTTCCTAAACCCTTTCAGCACTCATAATCTACCACTTACTAATAAGCAATTCAAAATGGCCTTATTTGTCATCACAAATCCTTTTTGGGAATAAGCATGGTATTATTTAATATCTTATATTATTCATTGTTTCATATATTATAATATTGTTTCTCTAGATTAGTAACTCTAACAAGGCAGGACAAATATCTTATGTCTCAAAAGTGGATGGGGATCTCATTTCCTCAAGTGAAATTCAGCTTATTGGGTCTACAAGTGCCATTCATGTATGAGGATAATGGGACAGAACATTCTGAATTTTAGATGTCTCTGAACACCCATATGGTCACTGTGCTCATGTTTCCCGGGATTATAGTCTTACTCTGGAGCCAGACACTGCTGAGGCTTACAACAGCCTTTTGGGGAATGCACATCATCTAAAACTTACCTTCCATGGAACTTCTAGTTTCCAGTTCCACATGTGAGGAACTTAGTCACCATTTCACCTAACAACAAATAAGGTGAGCAGACTAAATAATCAACAATGCTTCTTGGATCCAGAACAGAAAGGAGGCCACAGGGCAAACCACAGCCTCCAGAATTGGAGAGGCATGCAAATACAGGCAATTACAGCTTACTGAAACAGAGACTCAGGAGCCTAAACTGCTGGGGGAACTTGTACCTGGGTAGGAAAACCTGTACTGGAGGAAGCTCAGTGGGGTGGACAAGTCTGAGAGTTAAAAACTCCCGGGGGACCCAGTTATTTTAAATTTTACTTCTAGGAGCCTAACCAAGCCAAACTGATTCTAAAGTTTATGTGGAGAGGCAAAGTACCCAGGATAGCAACACAATATTGAAGGAGGAGAACAAGGTTGGAGAACTGACACTACTACCTTCAAGACTTACTATAAAGCTACAGTAATCAAAACAGTGTGGTATTGGCAAAAGACTGGACAAAAAAAATCAATAGAACCACAGAGAGTCCAAAAATAGACCCACAGAAATATAGTCAATTGACCTTTGACTAAGGAGCAAAAGCAACATAATAAAGCAAAGCTAGCTTTCAGCAAATGGTACTGAAACAACTGTCCATCCATATGCAAAAAAAAAAAAAAAAAAGAAAGAAAGAAAGAAAGAAAAAATTCTATACAAAATAAAATTAACTCTTCACAAAATTTAATTCAAAAGGAATAGACCTAGATATAAAACACAAAACTATAAAAATTCTAAAAGATAATAACATAGGAAAAAATCTAGATGGCCTTGAGTATGGGAATGACTTTTTAGATATGACACCAAAAGCACAATTTGTGGAGAAAATAATCAATAAGCTACACTTTATTAAGATTAAAATCTTCTGCTCTGCAAAGGACACTGTCAAGAAAATAAGATAAATCATAGAGCAGGAGGAACTATTTACAAAAGATATATCTGATAAAGGACTGTTATCCAAAATCTACAAAGAACTCTTAAAACTCAACAATAGCAAAATAACCTGATTAAAAAATGGACCAAAGTCCTTAACAGACACCTCACCGATGAAGACATACAGATGATGAATAAGCATATGAAAAGATGCTCCACATCATATGTTATCAGCAAAATGCAATTTAAAACAACAATGAGGTAGCGTGCACACCTATAAAAATACTCACAGTCCAGAATACAGTTAACACTAAGTGCTGGTGAAGATATTGAGGAACTGCCACAATTATCGATGGTGAGAGTGCAAAATAGTGCAGCCATTTCTGAAAACAGTTTGGCAGTGTCTTGCAAAACTAAACATACTTTTATCAAAACATCCTATAATTACACTCTTTGTTATTTAACCAAGGTAGTTAAAAACTTACGTCTACACACACACACACAAAAAAAACTGCACATAAATGTTTATAGCAGCTATATCCATAATTGCCAAAACCTGGAAACAACAAGATGTCCTTCAGTCAGTGAATAGATAAATAAACTGTGGCACATCCTGGGCAGTGGACTGTTTATTCAATAATAAAAAGAAAGGTGCTAGCAAGCTATGAAAAGACATGGAGAAAACATAAATGCATATTACTAAGTGCAAGAAGTCAATCTACAAAGGCTATGTACTATATGATTCCAACTATATGACATTCTGGAAAAGGCAAAACTATGGAGACAGCAATAAGATCAGTGTTTAGTGGTGGTGGAGTGAACTGGTAGAGAACAGAAGATATTTAGGGCAGTGAAACGAATGTTTAACACTAAGAGTGAACCCTAAGGTAACCGTGGATGTTGGGTGATAATGATGTGTCAATGTAGATTCATCCATTGTAACAAATGTACCACCTCGGTGGGGGATATTGATATGAGGGAGGCTATGCATGTGGAAGGGTAGGTAGCATATGGGAAATCTTCATACCTTCCTGTTAATTTTGCTGTGAACCTAAAACTGCTCTAAAAAAATAGACTTTTAAATAAACAGAAGGAAATCTTCCAAGAGCATTGATTTTATTCCATGGTAAATAATCAAAACTTTGTACATGAACACAAACAGATATTTTAAACAGTAGAATGGAAAATTCACGCTATTTTCTAATGTAAAACTTGATTTGAATAACATGTTGTCTTTGCAGCAGAACTCATGGGTGAACCAATGCCCCTCCCCCAAACCTGTGCCTAGATCTTCTGTAGTCTAAGTCCACAATCCTCTGCTATGAGTGTTACTTGTGTTCATATTCGAGAAGCTCTACTTGAGAGTAAATGCTTGATGAGTACTCCTTATTGACAAATTGATTTACTGTTTCTTCAAAACTCAGAGCATTGACAGGGAGTTGAAATCAAATCTAGCAGGTGAAAGTGAAAAGGGCAACAATAGCCTTCCTCACACTGGAGAAGTGTCCTACTAGAGAAGTGTTCTGCTTTGCTTCCAATGAGATGGTTTTAGGAATGAGAACATGGTTCGGAGGAAGAAGAAACCTTGGAGGTGGGAAGATGAGGAATGACGAGGCATGTGATGAAAGTGGGCAAGGACAGAGCAGAGCTCAGAGAGTCTCAGAAGAAGCAAGCACACTCAAACAAAGGAACAGGCAGGTCTTGTTTTCCCTCCAGGCACAAATCTTGAAAAAACAAACACTTTGTTTTTGTTTTGCTTTTGTGCCTCAAAAAGGACCAGAAAAATGAAGCATCTCAGGTGAAACTTTTTGTCAGCAGGAAAGACAAAGCCCAGATTAACCACCTTGGCATGGCTCTCCTCAGCAGCTCCCAACCACAGAGCAAGCACCTCTCTTGCTTGGAGAAATCCCAGCCAGAAACAAAATTGCTGAGCCAGCTTTGCCAAGTGGGACTTCCGTTAACACACTACTTTTCTAATCTCGTAATTTGATAATTTGCAAGTTACCACGACATCCCCCATAACATTGGGCCCCATGACTAAAAGGCTTCGTGTTTCAGTTGTGGTCTGAAGAGAGTTTTGTTACTGGGCACCTATTTGTGCAATTTAAGCCCTAGGCTCCATACATTGTCTCTCAGTAGGATTATAATGTCTCAGGAAAAGGGTGTAGACCATCCAGGTTTTCTATTTTGGCAGCTGAGGACGCCCAGTGGAGCTGTGTCCTCAGATCTGGCATCCTGAGTATGTTAGTGCTTCTGACTGCAATGGAATTCACCCAAGTTGTCAGCTTGTCTGGCAGAACCTGATCCTTTAAGGAATAGTACCAGAATTGCTCCAGGCTTCCAGGTCTTGGCTTCTGAAACAGGGGGCAGGTGGCTGTAAAGGGGAAGTGCAGGGGCTAGGGGGGCACTCTGCTTGCACACGGGGCATTGAACAGTTATGCCCTGGGAAGGAGCTTGGGGGTCATCTAGTTCCCGAAATTTATTGTACAGAAGTGAAAGCTGGGTGTCTAAGTGGATGAAGGCTTAACAACAAGCTACTTGTGGGAAGTGGAAATTCACTTCGATTTTGCTTTGTGAGGGGAATACTCTCAAGTTGCCAGGCACTTTTCTGGATGCTTTGCCTCATCTATCTTTTTAAACTTCACAAAACTATATGGTAGTTGATGCCACTATTTTCAATGGTCCTATTTTATAAAGAAAGATTCAGGTTCCAAAAGGTGAATTAAATTTGAAACCACATCTGTCTACAAAACCCATGTTTTTTCCTCTGTGCACCTGGCGCCCATCCCCAACTCAGCAGAATCCATGACACCTTGCCCAGAACAAACCCAAGGGCAGGGAGCTGGGCTCCTGCTGCCATGTGGAGGGTGGTGAGGGGGGAATATGGGTGTTCCTGCAGCTGCAAGTGGCACCTAAAAATATATTCATGCATAGAAACAATAATACAAGTGTATGTTTATGTTTGCACTGTGAGAACTAGAATCATCAGGGGTTAAATAACTTTCAACCTTAGTGTTTGAGTGTAAAGACATGCTCTGAGCTACTAATAACTGATTTCCTTTTATGTGCCTACTGGATGTGTTGTGAAAAAGCAGATACAGATTCAATAGATTTGCGGTGAGCTCAGAGATTCTATAAGCTCCCAGGTGATGCTGATGCTGTCAGTCCATGGACCACAGTTTGAGGAGCCAGACTGGACCAAATCAAATTCCTGAATAAGGTACTCACTCTAAATCAAAAGCTGCCAATTAAGCTGGAGCGGCTTGTTTATTTTGCTTTGATTTTAATGGGGCTGACCCGTAAGCAAGCTTTACTCATCTGTTTTCAAATTTTCCCGCTTCCAGTGCAATATAATAGACTCCCTACATGTAATATTCCACCTTACTCAGGACACACCTGGGCCCTGCAAAAAAATTATCTTCCAAAGCTCCACAGGGAAATGTCATTCCTGTGCCCTCAGGTGAATGCATGCCAGCTGGCAGCAGTCCTGCTCTTTCTACCCAGCAAACCTACTGCAACACATTCCATTGTTTACATCTCTGGGCGAGCGGTGTGTCTTCTTCTGGAAGCTCCCCCCTTCTCTTCCCACAGGATAAGGCCCTTTCAGCCCCACCTTCCGCATGAACCCTTCAGCTGAACATTCCATTGCAGTTACCCAGTCTCCCACCACCTTGTGGCTGCCTCTCACGTTGGCCCATAAGATCCTTTTCCTGAGTCATCTTCTCTGGTTTTGGTGTGCATGTTTTGTCTTCTCAACCAAATCCTGAGCTCCTTGAGGGCAGAGGCTCTGTCTCATGTCTCTTCGCATCTTCCCACAATGTCTAGACTAATGTTTTACTCAAATACTGGGCTAAAAAATTATCTTTTGAGTCCATGAAAGTTTTTTTTTTTCCCATTGTGTGAGAATGTTAAGTTCCCACTGAGCTTTTAGAGAGTGTCTGTAAAAATCACAGGGTGGAATCTTCAATTATTACTGAGTCAATAAATTAACTTCTCACTTATGGTAGTGATGGGATTGTGTAAATTCACACCAGAATTCACTTCAATAGCATGCAAAGGTCATCTGAGATAATGCATGTGAAAACATTTGATAAAGTATAAAGGCTTCTGCAATTGTAAGATATTATCCTGTTATTGTCACTTAGGGCACATGTTTCTACCAGAAGTGAGCAACTTGAAGATCACCAAGAAATGATAGACCGTCTTTAGCCCCAAACTCACTCCATTGAAAAGGGTTTTATTTTCATTCATTCATTCTGGAATAATAAGTCAATAAACGAAGACCCTCTCCTGGGCCAGGAAATGAAGGAAAGAGGCAAACGTTGGGATGGATCTGCAACCCTAATGCTGCTATCACATGTTAACTCCCATTTCCTGAAGCTCAGGAGTAGCCAGGTACAATTTCACATGATCAGGGAGCTATTTCCTGGGCTGAGAGGCAGTGAGACTAAATGTCATTCACAGCAGGACAGCATAATAGCATCCACATGCCTGACTCTCTCACCTCATTGAATGTCAGGCTGCCTCTTCCTGCCCAGACATTCTTGCACTCTTGCCCCTGCCTGCCTTCTCACGGCAGCCTCTGCATGATCAGTTACTTGGACACTAAAGTGATCCTGCCCTGTGACCTATGCAAGCCCTTCTCCTGGAACCGCAGCAGCTTTTCCCAACTCCTGTCCTGTTAGGCCCCTGTCCCAGATAGACTTCCTCTTTGGTTCTCTCTGGCTGTTAAGACCAACACTCCGCCACAGTTTTACCATTGTTTCCTTAAACACAGCATGCCTCAGATAGACACCATCTTCCCTGCCAGGCCTACTCTACCTCTAGCTCTCCCCACCTCACAGAACGGTATCACCAGCCACCCAGGGAACTGTGAGTGACAAAGACAGACCAACATACAGGGTCCTTCAAAGCAGCATTTGTTCAATGGTTATTTGACATTTTTAGCAGAGTCCTTAAGTGCTGCCTATGGAAAGGGGGAAGCAGGAGGGCCGATCAGGGCTGTGCTCACCCCTCCTTACAGCTCGGGCCTCACACCCACAGCTGCAGTTAAGGAGACACACTCTCTTAGGGAGATCGTCTCATCCCAGTTTACCCAGCGCTTCCTTGATTTTATCACTGAAACCCTGTGTCTCTAGAAACCCCTCAGTCCCAGGCAAATCTGAACATTGATCATTCCACTCTTCTTAGAGGCAGTTTAGAGACCACCTGTGGTTACGTGGTGTATTCGTTTCCTAGGGCTGCGGTAACAAAGGACTAACAACTGGCTGAAGCAGAAATTTATTATCTTACAGTTCTGGAAGCTGGAAGTCCAAAATAAAGATGTTGAAAGAGTTTGTTTTCTCTGAGGGATGTAAGAAAGAATGTTTCATATCTCTGAGCTGCTGGTGGTTTGCTGGCAATATTTGGCATTGCTTGGCTTGCAGAAACAACACCCTGACTCTGCCTTCATGTTCACATGGTGCTGTCTCTGTGTCTGTGTCCAGATTTAGCCTTTATAAAATAAAAATAGTCACACTGGATTAGGGGCCCACCCTACTTCAGTATGATGTTATTTTAACTTAACTAACTATATATGCAAGGCCCCTTTTTACAAATAAGGCCACAAATGATGTACTTGCGATTAGGACTTTAACTCATGAATCTGGGGGTGGAGGGTACAATTCAACCCATAATACTTGCTATTGGTTACATGCAAATCCCAATCTCATGGCCCCTTTTCAACCATCATGCAGTACATGGAACAGATCAATACAGTTTTTGCCATCTCATTTCATCTCCATGGTGTTTCAGCAACCTTTCTAGATTGGTTCCTAAGCAGCTGACAAACCAAGCCCCAGGCTTTTGCCTGAGAGTCTCCTAGAATCTCCCATTCACTCCTACCATTCTATGATTTTCTTTCTTAAATAGCTCTCAAATTAATCTTTCCCATCAGTGTCAAAACTCAGGCTCTTATCACATCTGGCCTTGGTCACAATAGCCTAACTCACTTTTCTCTTCAGTTTTGGTCCAGAAAGACCCCTTCTAGTCTTCCCTGCTTTCTGCTGCCAGAGATGTCTTTCTACAATCCACATCCAAACAGACCACTCCCATACTGAAAGCCCTCAGTGGCTCCCCACAGAGCAGGAAAAGTTCAAACGCTTTTGCTTAACATCTGGATCCTGTGTCATCTGACTTCTCCTGACTTCTCAGCCTCACTCCTCTCCTGCCCTGCCCTCAGGCACAGCAACACTCAACTCTGGTTCAACAGGTCAGGTTGTTATCTCCCGATTCTGCTTTTGCACCTGCCTTCTATTCCTGTTTCCAATCTATCTTTTAAACTCCTCTCAAGTATGACTTCTTCTGGGAAGCTTTCCCTGATTCTACAGAATGATTTATGCTATTCCCATAGAACTTCTAACTGCACCTACCACAAATCGATACTTATCAGTCCCTTCCTACAATCAGAAGACAAGAAGTTCATGAACCAGCTAGAACTGCACCAAAAATGCACTTGGAACCCCTTCACCCCTCATTATTAGATGTGTACCTTGAAACAAGTTGTGTTATCTTTCAAAGTCAAGAGGGTCTCCATGGAAATATGTGGATAATACAAGTATCCACTCATGATGTCATAAGCATTAAAGGTGATAATTAATGCAGAGAGTTTACCAGGTGCCTGGCACATAGTGTTGATACTCAAAAACTGTCGTTCCTGTTACCACGTTGTTCTTGATGGAAAAAGTGGGCTCTAAATTTGCACTGCCTGGAAATAAATTCTGGTTCCCACCATTTATTAATTATGTGTCTTCATGCTTAAATCTCTATTTCTTCATCTGTATATGCAGTTGATAACAACTACTTCACAGATATTAAAGAATAAAATAAACTACTTTTATTTTTTTGTTTAAATTAAACTTTATTCTTTATGCTTACAGTTGTCCCAGTTTTCCCCCTTTGCCCCCCCCAATCAGCCCCCCTATTCCCTCAGGCGACCCCGCACTGTTGTTCATGTCCATGGATCATGAATATAGGTTTTTTGGCTACTCGTTCCCTATACTGTACTTCATATTCCCATGACTATTCTGTAACTACCAATTTGTACTTTTTAACCCCTTCACTTTTTTTGCCCATCCTCCTGATCCCTCTCCCATCTGGCAACCATCAAAATGTCCCCTGTATCTATGATTCAGTCTCTGTTGTGCTTGTTTATTTTGTTTTTCAGAATCAGTTGTTGATAAATATTTACCTATTGCCATTTTATTGTTCATATTTTTTATTTTTTTAAAGAAGACCCTTTAACATTTTCTATAATACCAATTTGGTGATAATGAACGCTCTTAACTTTTTCTTGTCTGGGAAGCTCTTTATCTGTCCTTCAGTTCTAAATAATAACTTTGCTGGGTAGAGCAATCTTGGCTGTAGGTCCCTGCTTTTCATGACTTTGAATACTTCTTGCCAGTCCCCTCTAGCCTGCAAAGTTTCTTCTGGGAAATCAGCTCACAGTCTTATGGGAGCTCCCTTGTTGGTAGCTAACTGCTTTTCTCTTGCTGTTTTAAGGTTCTGTCTTTGTCTTTAACCTTTGGCACTTTAGTTATGATGTGTCTTCTAATGGGCTCTTTGGGTTCATCTTGTTTGGGACTCTCTGTGCTTCCTGGAATTGTATGTCTATTTCCTTTACCATATTAGGGAAGTTTTCTGTCATTTTTTCAAATAGGTTTCCAATTTCTTGCTCTCTTTCTTCTTTTTCTAGCAGCCCCATGATCAAAATGTTAGTATGCTTGAAGTTGTCCCAGAGGCTCTTTACACTATCCTCATTTTTTTAAATTCTTTTTTCTTCTTGCTGTTTTAATTGGTTGTTTTTTGCTTCCTTATATTCCAAATCGCTGATTTGATTTTCAGTTTCATCCACTCCACTGTTGATTTTCTGTAAATTGATCTTTATTTCAATTAGTGTATCTTTTATTTCTGACTGGACTTTTTAAAACATTGTTGAGGTCCTCTTAGGTTCCCTGAGCATTCTTATAATCAGTATTTTGAACTCTGCATCTAGTAGCTTGCTTATCTCCATTTTGATTAATTATTTTTCTGGAGTCTTGATTTGTTCTTTCACTTGGGCCATGTTTCTTTGTCTCCTCATTTTGGCAGCCTCCCTGCATTTGCTTCTATGTATTAGATAGAGCTGCTATTTTTTCCCAGGCGTGGTAGAGTGGCCTAATGTATTAGGTGTCCTATAGATTCCAGTGGCACAGGCCCCCCCTATTGCCCAAGTTGGGTACTCATGGTGAACACACCGTGTCAGCTATGTATACCCTCCCATTGTAGTCGAGCCTTGATTGCTGTTGGCATATCCAAGGTTAGCCACTGACTGTTCTGTCCAGTGTCACAAAGTATAAGCTACAAGTCAATATGCAGATGGCTGCTACTTGTGCTGGGCTTGGAGGTGCCCCAGTGAGGCCACGCTGTGAATCAAGGCTGGCTGCTGCTAGTGCTGGGCCTGGGTGAGAGGTATAGGATTTGCTAAAGACGGATGCTGCTTGGTTCAGAGAATTTTTAAAAATCTGAAGCATGGACCAAGACAAGCCATTCATCTGGAAAAGCCACTGGATACAGCTTGGCTTGGCTCAAAAGTTGGGTGTGGCAGGGTCTCAGAAAATCACCAGGGCAAGGCCAACAGTGTTAGCCAGGTTGATGAAGCTGCAGATATGGCTCTCACTGCCCTCTCTGTGGCTCCATGTGGGAAGGGCTCAGAAAAGGAACAATGGTCTCTGCCAACACTTCTGTCTGGGGGAAAGTTGCCCCTGAGCTCTTGTCCTGATGCCAGACAACTTAGTTCCTCTGTGCATGTCTCTGAGGTCCCCAAACAACTTCTCCCATGCTGGAGCTCAAAGGGAGCAAGTCCAAGTAAGTCTCTGTGCAGACCCTTTAAGAGAAACTGCCTGAGACTCTAGCAGTGTCTGTCTTCCTGGCACTGGAAATCTGGGCTAGGGAGCCTAGTGTGGGGCTGGGACCCCTTGCTCCTGAGATATCCCTCCCCATTTTTACTCACCACAGGTAGGTGTGGAATCAGCTCATTCTTTGTCTCAACCCCTACCACTAGTCTTGATGTGGGTTTTTTCTTTAATTCCATTCAGTTTGATGTCTGATGATATGATGGTTTTTCTTTAGTTTAGTTGTAATTTTGATGTGGTTGTGTTAGGAGGTGAGCCCTATTTACCTATCCCTTCATCTTGACTGGAAAGACATACTGCTTTTTTAAAAAAATAAGCTACTTCTGAAGCATTTGGAACAAAACCTGGCATGTAGGAAGTGTTCAATAAAAGTGGTTTCTAGCGTAATGCTTTAATCAGATCCCTAAAGGGGTCCATGATTGAAATTCAATGCTCTAGTCTGTGATCTCCTTGAGGGATTGTGTGCTAATCTTGGTATTTCCACCATAGTACAGCGTGGGGCACGGAGTGGATGCTCACATATATACTTTTTAATGAATGGATGAATTGTGAATCAAACGACAAACACCAGGTTAAATAATGTCACTTTTCAAGAGTTCACAAACTGAGCAACCCCATCCCTTAAGAACACAGCTGGGAGTCAGGAAATGGGGAAGAAGATGTTCCAAAAATGGAGCATAAAAGCTCACATACTTTATTCAGAGGAACCATAAATTGTTAGAGCTGGACTGAACCTTAGTAATGGTCTATTACAGTTTCTTCATTTGGTAGATGAGGAAAACGAGCTGACTCTCAGAACCTATTTCCTTTTTCTTTATATACAAGTCGAAGAAGCCTCGTTATCTGCCTTCCCGGCCAAAGCATTTTAAGGAGAACACATTTGGAGAGGAAAAGAGAGAGTGAGAACTCTGTATGCTCGTGTGCTCATAAGTACCAAGACGTGAAAGCTGGGCCAAGGAGAGGAAACTATAAAAAGCAGAAAAAAATAATAATAAGTTGCCAAACCTTGCAACATTGGCATGGAGGTAAAGGTGTTGCCTCCCTGACAGACCTTGGGGACCTACCTGACTGTGAGCCAGTCCCAGCCATGGGAGAGATTGCATGATGCTTCACAAAAGCCAGGCTTGCAATGTTTCTTTAGTTCATAATCATTTCTATCAAGGGCATTATCCCACTGAGTGGATTAGGGATTTACAACTCACCTTCATAGCACATCCCCACCCCACTCTGAGGTTATATCCAACTTCCAAGGGATGTTCATAAAGTCAGGACATTGGCTAGGTGGCCAGTCCTGCTCCTAATCCCGTTGTGGAGAGCAAAGGACTTCCTGCAAAGCTATGCCGTGCCCTTCTCCATGGATGTGCCCCTCAACCATTTCTTTCTAGGTCTCCGTGGCTGTGTCTCTTTCCACTCACCTCTCCTGTCTTCCTCTCATTCTCTCCTCTCTCCTCCTCCACTTCTCTGCATTTAATTAAGCCCAGAGGGTTATCCTCCTCATTTCATGTTTCTATGCCCCAATCCTCTTTTTTTTAACTCCCTGTGCAAATCCTCTAAGTTGTTCTAAAAAGCCTGAGTGTTTGAAACACAAAAGCCAGGTAGATGTACAGGCTCCTTCTATATACCTGCCATGTTTCTTCTCTGTCATATTCCTTCTCTGAGACAATGAAGCACAAAAGGCTGACCCTGCTTGGATGGGGCGAAAAAGAAGAGAAACACAGAGAGGAAAAATCATAGTGAATATCTCAAAATGTTACCCCTACCCAATGTAATATGTCCCCAAACACTGTTGCCCAGTTGATAATCAAAAGAGTTAATTTTCAGTTATCCTGAAAATCTGTTTGTACAATGGTTCATTCTCATGCATGCTAAGTAAATTGATACTGTCTCTCTGCATGCCAGTAAGAGTATTAAACAGCATCTCCCAAAACCTTGTGCATGTAACACCAAGTACCCTAATTTTGGCTCAGGAGAAAAGTCTTTTGTAATCAACAGAATTTTTTAAATGCCATTCTTCTTGGAGACTCGGGCAACCTCTTAGCCTGTTAAAGACTCTGAGAAATTTGAACCTGATCCTGCATCATCTGACCCTAGAAACCTGATTTGATTGATCTCCTGGGGAACCACCATTATTTGGAACTCACTTTGGAAAATTTGGGTGATATTTGTGCTGATGACCAATTCAAGGTGAAGAAAGATGAGGTTTTTCATGGTGTGTGTGATGAGGAGAGATGGGATTGGGTAAGTCACTGCTTCCGGGAGGGATAAACAATAATCTCTGGATCAGGGAGTCCTCGTTTTTACCCTCAGCGTAGAGGGTTATGTAGCCAAGCTGTACCTGCTAAAGATGTGCAGCTCACTATTCAGTGAGGGATGGGGTGAAGGTAGAGTGGGCTGGGTGGGTGCTGAAGCACTGGTCCTGGTTTGATTCCACCCAGCGTGACATCTATTTGGATGCAAAAAATATCAAGAGTAAAATAATTATTTCAGAAGGTGGTGTTTCCAGAATTTTTTTCCAAACAGGATAAGCAGTTATTTGGTTTACCTCATCTTCCCTCTATGCAAAGAGGAAAAGGCTCAAACTAGCCAAGAAATGGCAAAATTGTTCTCTGAAAAGATGAAAGCACAGAAGCTATGTAATAATAGGTCAAGACAGGTGCTAAAACACTGTCGCTAATAAAACGGTGAGCTCATGAGAGAGTTGTAGGCTCTGGTTCAGGAACCTCCTGACTACATCCCATAGGCATATAAAGTAATTATGGTTTGAGAAAGGCCATTCAGACGACTCATTAGTGCTTTCACTTTGCTAGGCACTATAGGGATCATAAAATGTGCAATTCAAATGTTTCCACTGATCAGATAAGGTTCTTGATGATGTAGCCACTGTCTAAGGAGTTTCAAGCTAGCTCTCCAGCCTTCTCTCCTTATGGCCTATATCCCAGACTTAGAAGTATTTTTGCAATTCCTTAATCTCATCATGTTTTTTCACCATGTTATGTTCTGGAGTTTGTGCCAGGGATCTTTTTTTTCTCTGCTCACCCTCCAGTCCATTGGGAAAATTTTTACTTTTACGAAGACACAGATCATGTATTAGCTCCATTGTGAAGCCTTTGCAGAAGGGCCCCCATCTCCCAGAGACTTGGTTTGTCTGGCCTCTGGGTTTCCATATCATCTAGAAGTGCCTGCAGTAAGAAGCACAGCAGAAGTATAAAAAGAAGAAAATGGGCTTTGGCACCTCCTGTTCTCACATTTAGCTCTCTAATCCTGGGTGAGTTCTGAATCTCTCCCTATGCTTCAGTTGTCTCATCTTTAAATTGTGAATAATGCCTCCTTTACATGAAGTTTAGATAATATAAACATGGGTTTTTGCACAGTGCCTATTGCATATGAGCAGAGCACAAAAAATTGGTTATTGTATTGTAATTAGGGATTTTCTAGTTTTTATCTGTGCAAACCTCAATTTCAAGGACTACCACATTTGCTTTACATCTTAATTTTTATAACAGTGCCTGACACATAGTAGGGACTCAATAAACAGCTTTAATGAACCATTAATCAGCCAGTTAATTGATGGAGAGATAAATGGGCTGTTTCTACAGGGACACAGTCTACTTCAGGAGATAAGGCAGAAATAAGCTAATCCGCATGCTGGGACAGCGGTTCCTGAATGCCAACAAGAGTGGATCTGGCCCAGGGTCTTCAGAAGCCCAGAGTCACAAGATGCAGGGTGAACCATGGGGCTCAGAGAAGGCTCTAGAGGGGGTCCCAGTGAGCACCTGAACAAAAAGACATGATTTAGAGAAGTAGAGAGAAACAGGTAAAGCACTGTAGGCTTGCTATATGTGAAGGCTCAGAGCTCTTCCAGGATAAGGGAGGCCTTGCATATTTGAAGGCTTTGGAAGGAAAGATCCTTGGGGGAGGGAGATATTGGTAATGAGCAGGGAATGATGAGAGCAAAGCTGGAGTCCTTAGAAAGAGCCGGGGCGAAGGACACAGCAAGAGGGCCTGCCCAGTGTGACAGGTAAACACCCTTTTTGGAGATTGAAATAAGGGGGAAAAAAATGGTTTTAGAAACCAAAAATAATATGGCATGAAAGAAAAACGTGTGTAAGAAAGCCCATGCGTTATATGTACTTGATTTTCTCAGTGATGTAGGAACCAAAATTTTCTACCAAGAGAATGGAGATGGGAATGCAAAGATGTGATCCAGCAGAGTGGTCAAAAAAGACCCAAGATCACCCAGTGTCAATTCTGGCACCACTGACAGCCCACATGGTCTTGGGCAAGTTCCAGAATCTCCTTGTGCCTCAGTTTTCTCATCTTTAAAATGGAAAAGATAATTATACCTACCTATCTTAGAGGGTTACTAAAAGCATTCAATGACTTAATAATTGTTAAGCACTTTTAGAATAGCCTGAAATATAGTGAATACTATAGTAGTACATATTGGTTATCCATATTACTATTATTATTATTATTATTATTATTATTATTATTATTATTAGAGTCCTGTGGATATTAGAACATATTTATACTAGCCATTTTGGGAAGTGCTAAAGAAAATCAATAGAAAATACATATTTTCAAGCACATAAATCATAGTGGGCATAGCCAGTGTGGTCTCATGTCCTTTTTTAGTAAGCAAGGGATATAGGCAGGGTGCAGAGAAAGTGGAAATTTACTCTTGGAGGTGGAAAGCAAAGCCAAGAGACAGAACACAAAGTTAATATGACAAGACTCTAAAGCAGTGATGAGGACATCATCAAAGTTGCCAAATGCAAAAGCCCAGCCAGGCAGAGTCAAGTAAAGCTAGGCATGAGCTAATGGACTGATTATGGGCCCAAGGAGGCTTATCCATTTATTAAGGCTAGAGTTAATGGCTTTCAAGCTATAGTATAGTCCTTCTCTATTGGAAGTGTCTATTAAATTTGGCAGTGAGAACCAGAGGTTATTTGGCCTGCAGTAGGTGTGAGATATTCTTTTAAATAAAGGAATAGCTCTAAAAATATGACATAATTATTCCAGACTTCCTTCCCATACATGCCCTGTTCCTTCCTTCTCAGCACCATCCCAGATACACAGATAAGCACCCAAAGCAAGACAGGACTATTCAAGGGAATGAAAGACCTAGAAATGCTGAAGGACAAGTTCAGTCCTTGATGGGGTAGAGAGAGGGCCAATTAGGAGACTCTGTTGGGAGGAAGGGGATATCAAGTTGGAGATCTCACTCTCTCCTGACTTCTATTTGGCTGGTTTTTAATGGCAATTTTTTACATGGAAATAGTATTGTCTTGTTGCTTTATTTTGCATTTCTTTGATTATTTAGCAAAATTTAATGTTTATTCATATGTGAATTATCTTCATTTTTTTAAATCAATTTTTCATTGGAGATCTTAAAGTTTTTCATATTGATTTGACAAAGCTCTTTATACATTTATGATATCAGTCCCTCATCATATTTATTGAAAGTTCCCCCTGTTAACATTTGCCAGCGTTTATTATCTATTCTGACAAACTGAATGTTTAAATTATCGTGCAGTCAAACCTACTTTTTTTCTTTATATTTTCTTTCATTGCTTTAGGAAGCTTTTTCTGGCCTGGAATAAGTAAATATTTATCTTCATTCCTCTTTTAAGTATTTTTTCTCTTGTATTTAAGTATTACACTAGACTAGGAATTATTTTTGTTTATAGAGTTACTAATGAGAAATTATATTCTTTTCAAAATATGCAAATAATTTTGAATAATCTTTTTTTTCTTTTTTTCCTTGTCTATATGACACTGCCTTGTAATTAAAGAGTTCAGGAGACAAGCCATCTTAACCATCAAAAGACCCTAACACATAATTTCATATTCTATGATTTGTGATGGATTACATTTCAGTTTTTGAAATGAGTAGGAGGATGTGGTCAGGGAACATTTCTCAGCATCTCTCAGGTCATCTCAAGCATGCTCTTCCAAATAAGCTTCCTTTGGTTGGATACTCACTTCATCATTATTCTTGCATTTAAGATCAAACAACATAAAGGAGTGGGACATATGAGTTGTGAGATCCTAGCATGCTGGTTTGGTTCAGAAAAGCATGGGTAGACCCTCAATAAATAAATAATCAATCATCCAATCAATCAATTATGTTTCTATAGCAGTGTAAGCTTCCCAAAGACATAGACTCCCTCTTCTGTTTCTATCCTATAGCTCTTCTTACATAGGTCCCTACCCCTCAAACCTCCCTCTTACCTAAGCAAGGGTTCAGGAAACTGGTGATGAAACCTGATAGCTATTGCTTGGCTCCAGAACCACATAGCCTCAGTCTCTTAAATTCAGTCTCTCACACCTTCCCTCCATCTGGAATTAAGAGGTGCATTTACAAGGATTTATCTTTCTAGGAATAGCCTTTGATGCTCAGATGAGGGAGTGTGCAGAGCAAAGAATAACTAAGCCTGTGGGCTGAGTAGCCAGGGTGTGGCTACGAGCATAAAAGCCCAACTCTGACCTCATCAGGGCAAGGTGGACACGGCTGGTCTTGTGGCTGCCTGTGGAGAACAAAGCAGACAAGGAATCTGGCTTCTCTCCAGTTATTTTCCTGGGTGGTAGTTAATTTCCCAGAGCTGAAAGAATGTCAGACATCAATGATCAGAAGCAGCTATTTCAAGCCCTACATTTCTTAGTGATATAATCATAAGGGTTTGGGGGTAGAGGGAAGGAAGAAAGAGTAGCCTGAAACAAGTGCTGAACCCCAATGCTAATGTCCTTACTTGCTGCCTACGAGGGAGCCTGCCGGGGCAGGGATGGGTAGAGAACCAGGCCCAGCTGGCCAGAGTTACCATTCAGACCAGGACTCCAGGTTCCCAGAAGAAGAGTGGGAGACCCAGCCAGACACATTTTATCACAGGCCAGTGGGTTCTGGGAGGATGGAGGAAGGGTGTACGTGCTCACTGGATGCATTGCAGACATTGATTTCCCACAGGAGGAGCACCTCTTCCAGCATCCACTTAGGGTTTTTGCCTGTGCCCTCAGCTGCACTTCATTACCCAGCATTAGTATGCATACTTTCTTGGAGAGATACCACACTCTGACTTGGGAGGAGAACAGAGGAAGAACAAGGCCAGCCAAGGAACTGTAACAAGTATCCTCTCCTCCATCCCTTCTTATTTGGCAGTTTGAAAGCTGTACAGCAGCTGAGGGTATAGTTCCCATGGCAATAGGGCCAGCCCTACAGAAGGGAAAGTCTCCAGAAAGGGGTCAGCTTTGGGGTATGTTTGGGAGGGATCCAGAAAGACTTCTATTGACCTTATCCAGGTTTCTTCTCATCAGTTAAGCCAGTGGAAGCCCCAGTTACCATTTTGATTAAATAACCTTCTGTATTTATCATGATCATCCTGAAAATCCTAAGAATTAGTTCATCAAGTCAAAGCAGCTTTTCACAAAGATTTGCTTGTGTGAGACTCCTCTGTATAATATACAAAAACATGTACGATCCAAACTCTAACTTCAAAAAGCTTTTAAAGAACAAATATTAAGTCCCAACTGGCAATAGAAGATAGCAACAGAAAGCCACAAAGCAGCAAATTATTAATTGTCAATGAAAAGTATAAACAATAACCTATTGAGGAATTCATTCTGGGGGAGTACGAATCTTGAATGGCTTTACAAAGTAGGCAGAATTTGAGCTGGGCCCAAGATGCATAGGACCTGCTGGGATGGGGAGAAAGGAAGAGAGGAAAGTCCAGGAGACAGCTTTTCAAGCATAGAACAGAAAGCAGGATGTAGGTTCAGGGAACAATAAGTAACGCCCTCTCGTTGAGGTTGGGGGTTCAGGTTGGGCCTACATGGGAGATGAGTTTATTGAAATAGCTTTAGTTTGAGCTGATAGGCATGGAATGGAACTGATCTGATAGCAAAAAGGGCTGTGAGCATGAAAGCTAGAGTGAGGGTGATCAGGACCACCAGGGAGAAGCATGCAAACACTGGGTCCCCACCGAATGGGTCACCAAAAGAGTCAATAAACCCTGAAGATAAATTTACCTAATTTTGTAGCTTGGCTGCACACTAACCCTGGGGGTGAGAAGTCAGTAATATGTTCATTCCAGAGCAAGATGATCAGCATGTAAGAAGGAATTGTTTCTGACTGTCTTGGGAGCTTATTGGTGCTTAGTGAAGCCTAAATGCTGCCTTTGATAATATCACAAATGCAAAGAACGTGACATGTCTACAGAAAGACTCAGAAAATATTCTGATTGTTAATAAGGTCATACACAAGAGGACACGTGCACTAAGTGCTACATGGATGCATGAGCCACCTTCAGTTACATGTAGATGTGTGTATGTGACATTGGGCTCCAAGAACAACTTCACACCATTGTTTCTTGATTAAGCACCCTCCTGCATTTTTTTAGATGTCATCTCAAACATCTTCAAATGCACAAATCTCCAGAATCTTAGAAAACACAGGCCATTTTTTTTTCTCTCCAGTGAGACTGTGGTATGCCTAAGCTTGCTTTATCTACTTACCAACAGTGGAAGAAATATCAAGTTTAATCCTGCCCCATCTTTCATGGCCATGAAACCTTCTCCCATTCTTTAGCCCATGTTGATCTTTCCAATTTTCCATATGTTTGCATATGTAATGACATCCAGTTTTTTCTCATCTCTGCCTCCAATGCATATGACTTGTACAGTAGGGATTTTGTCACCTGTCATATCAGCATAATTAGGAAGTTGTTAGAAATGCAAAAATCTCTTTCTTGGAAAAGTCTTTGTGCACTTTTTCCCAAGATTCATTTCCTGTTTTGCTCCAGTGCTCTAATCTACCCACTGCAAGTTCTAGCCTTCACTCTCCCAGCTCCTCTGCATCCAGAGACACCCTGATTCCTAACCTGCACCCCATGTCACCTTCATGCTTGTAGTGTTTCTGTTTCCCTGACCAAACCCAGAGTAATTGTATGTACATTATGCCCCTGGTTGGGAGTGGATTAGAGTCCTCTTGATTCCAAGTGTTCTGGTTGTGTGGACAAGTCTAGACTTCTGTGTGTAATCTAATCCTTAGAGGTCTCTGTGTTTTTCCTCCCCAAAGACCTGAACAGCAACTCCAATCAAAGAAAAGTTTCAGTAAACAAGTGCTATAATAATAAATTGAAAGGAAGAAAGAAAGAAAGAAAGAAAGAAAGAAAGAAAGAAAGAAAGAAAAATGCAGAATCGCAGGCTCACCCAAGACAAACTGAATCAGAATCTGCCATTTAACAAGACCCTGGGAGATTTGTGTGCAGATTAGTGTTTTAGAGGTCTTCCCCTGGGAGACAGGGACCTTATTTTGCATTTCACTTGTATTCACATCCCTTTCTAATTACATGGAACCATGGCAGCCATAAATAGATTCAACACATTCTTACTGACTTTAGTGGAAATGATGGTCAATGGCCAACCACTCTTACAAAGGAGAAGGTGGCCTCACCATTTCATTTGATTCAAAAACCACTACCCAGGGAGACAGGCGAAACACTTTTTTATTCCCATTTTACAAATAAAAAAATGAAGGCTGGGAGGGGCTTGTTAATTTCTTAAGGTCAAACAACTGAAATTTAGAACATACTCAGGACTTTCAAAGGAAATTGAGTAAAGTGATAATTAAAGGCAGATGGTAACTACCAAAGGGGAAGAAAGGAAAGTTGGGAAATGAATAGAAAACATATTTAACATTTAAGAAAGATTTTACTCTGGCTTATCTTTTAATCTTAATTTCAAAATTTTGTTCTCCTTTGGATGCTGTTCACATGTGGAGTCTCCTAACAGTGTCTTTGAGTAGATAAACTACTGAGTTCTGGACTACACACAGAAACATTTAGTGAACCTATGACATATGCTAAGTTATTTTTGGTCAAATATAGACTAGAAAGACTTATAACATCTGTGGATGTTTCTAACTGCCTTGCCCCAAAATAACTTTACCTAAAAAGTGAAACAATCTTTACTCAAGGTCTCTTTTAGAAAAAATAAAGAACCTAAAATTCTTCCATCTTTGTTTTCTTTGGGATGAATAGAGATTATTTTCAAAACAAGGATGTATTGTTGTTTTTAATCTGTTAAAAAAAAAAAAAAAGCATAGCAATTGGCTGTGACCTCTGGTCAAGATGGAAGCATAGGTAGACATGCTTCACCATTTCATGCAACCATAGAAAGAATTATAACCAGATCTCAAAAATAAGTAACAAGAACAATCATAAAATTGAGCTGTATGGAAGTCTGATAACCAGGGATTTATGGAAGCCACATTCATCCAGAGAGGAAGTAGGGGCAGAGTCACAGAGATGGGGCAGAAAGGTAGTGTGGTTCATACAAGTGGCAGTGGTGGCAGTGGCGGAATAGGTGGTCCCCCATTCACATGTGGTACATAAAAATTGGGAGAGGTACCCTGGGAGCAGGCAATCCCAGCCCTACGCCAGACCACACAGCCAGCACCAGTAAGATAACCCCCCACTACCTTTGGCTCTAAAAACCAGTGGGGAATGGGATGGTGGAAGAAACTGCCAGATTTTCGCTGCTTAAAGGGCCCACATGGTCTTAGAATGTTCACAAACCCCAGGGCAGTAACTGAAAGGGCGTCAATCACATATAGGAAGTGGGTAAAGCACCTGAAAATGGGGTGAGACGTGGGCAAACCTCCAGAAACAAGGCAGTGGCATTGTCCCCTCTCCAAGCTCTCTACCACAAACAGAGTCACAAAGTGGTGAAGTGGTTGGTCCTGCCCTGACAATTACCTATGGCTCCACCCCACATAATTTACAGGTGCCTTTGCTACATAGGCCACAGTACTAAGGGAGTAAAAACAGGTCTACCAAATACACAGAAACAAAGGGAGGCTGCCAAATTGAGGAGACAAAGAAATGTGGCCCAAATGAAAGAACAGAACAAAACCCCAGAAAAAGAAATAAATGAAACAAAGAGACCCAACCTATCAGATGCAAACTTCAAAACACTAGTGATCAGGAGGCTCAGAGAACTCACTGAATACAGCAAAAGTATAAGGGTGGAAATCAAGGCTATACTAAATGAAATAAAGAATAATATACAGGGAACCAACAGTGAATGGAGGGAAGCCAAAATTCAAATCAACAATTTGGAACAAAAGGAAGAACTAAACATTCAACCAGAACAGGAAAAAGAAACAAGTATGCAAAAAAAAAAAAAAATGAGGAGAGGCTTAGGAACATCTGGGACAACTTTAAATGTACCAATATTTGAATCATAGGGATGCCAGAAGGAGAAGAGGAAGAGCAAGAAACTGAAAATTTATTTAAAAACATAATGAAAGAATTTGGTGAAGGAAATAGACATACAAGTCCAGGAAGCACAGAGTTCCAAAGAAGACCACACCAAGACACATCATAGTTAAAATGCCAAAGGTTAAAGATAAAGAGAGAATCTTAAAAGCAGGAAGAGAAAAGTACAGAGTTACCTATAAAGGAGTTACCATAAGAATATCAACTGATTTCTCAAAAGAAACTTTACAGGCAAAAAGGGACTGGCAAGAAGCATTCAAAGTGATGAAAAGCAAGGACCTACAACGTAGATTACTCTATCCAGCAAAGATATCATTTAGAATAGAAGGGCAGATAAAGTGCCTTTCAGACAAGGTAAAGATAAAGCAATTTATCACCACTAAGCCATTAGTACAGGAAAATGTTAAAGGGGCTTATTTAAGAAAAAAAGATCAAAACTATGAACATTAAAATACCAACAAACTCACAACTATCAACGACTGAATCTATAAAGCAAAAACAAACTAAGCAAACAAGAACAGGAACAGAATCATAGGTAGGGAGATCATTTGGCAGGTTATCAGAAGGAGAGTATGCTGGAAATGGTACAGGGATTAAGCAGCATAATTAGTAGGAACAAAATAGACAGGGGGATGTTAAAAATAGTATAGGAAAGGGTGAAGCCAAAGAACTTACACGCATGACCTGTGTACATGAATTAAGGGAGATTATTGCTAGTGGGAAGGGGGTACTGGGTGGTGAGTGGCAAAGGCTGAAGAATTGGGACAACTGTAACAACATAATCAATAAAATATACTTTAAAAATAGCACTAGAAATGATTGTGATATTTATTTGAGAGAAATATTATAACTTTAAATATTGATAATAATTTTTTTAGAACAAATAAACGTAACAATCAATTGTATTCTTTTAGACCCATAACAAATAGAGGCACAATAAAAGATTCTATTACAATTGAAACCATTAAATGCATACTTATTTAAGACATAAATGATTTAATTATTCAAAGAAAATTTAAAACTTTTAATGGGAGAAATAAAGGATGAGAAGAATAATTAAGAGGTATATATTGCTGCTTTTTAGAAAGACCAAATACACTAGTAATGACAATAAGTCCTAAGAAAACATTTATAGATTTTATGCAAAACCAAGATCCCAAATGAATACATTATAGACTCTGACAAACTCATAGTGTAATTCATCTAGAAGAATAAGCTAGCAAGAATATTGAAGTGTCCTTTTTAAAGAGATAATTACAATAGCTTGTTATATCAGATTTTAAAATATGATTTATAGCAACAATTATTAATCAGTTACTGGATTAAAATAATAAATGTTGACCAGTGACTTGGAATAGTGATTCTAAATTAAGAACCTAAGATCCAAATAACCCAAACAACAGTCAGATTCCACCAATGACTTATATTGAATTTATTGTCGACTAAGACTTCAAATCTTTTTCTTTTTTGAGTTGAACGTAAGAGGTTTTTTTCTCACTTGTTTGTCTTATGACTTCAAATCTTTTCACATATAGTAGGATCTACTCAAATTTTCCCATTCTATATTTTGTTAAAGGATAATTTTCAAAATAAAGTGAAATCACAATTCTCATATAAATATAAAATGAACATGTGTTAAAGATTTTTAAACTCATTATCTACTGAGGGAACCAAACAGATGTTAATACCGATCCAAAGGAAAATTTCAAGAACTGACACATGTAGAGATTAGGAATATTGAAATGAATTAACAAATACATGCAAAACTGGAAAATCCACAGTGAAAAAAATATTTTCATGTCCATAGGCAAGAATTATTTTGCACTGCTATAGGTTAGCTACAATTTACATAATTGTAAAATAGCTCCAAAGCAATGACAGGTGCAGAATCTCCACAGAATCAGAATCCTATAATCCAGAAAGATGTGCCTTAAATAATGCATACTTCGCTATTGAAGCACAATTTTTTCTCTACAATTTGCAGTTCTTTCTTTTTTTTCTACTGAACTAAAGAATTTACACTTGATCTCATATTGATAAACTTAGCCTACCATAATTCCCACAGCCAGCTTTATGCACATATGTATTCAGTCAGGATGCTATCAATGCCATTGGCCAAACCATTGATTTTTTAATAAAAAGTTGAACAGGACAGAAAATCAAAGCATATATATCTCAACCACATAGAAATCTTTCTTTATATAGAAAAAATAGAGGTGGTCATCTGCGATAATGGAGATAGAGAATTATCATCCTTTCAAAGAGCAAAATGAGATAGCAAACCTAGAAAACAGAAAAAGGAAGGATGAGTAACATAAATGTTCTTTCATTTATGTAACAAGTGTTCACTTGCTTGTTTGAGAATCACTGAGTGCCAGCACTGTGCTGAGGGCTGAGGGCACTATGGCCGATGAGAGACAAAGCCCTGAACTCATGGAGCTTTATAGTCTGGGGTGGAGTAGGGGAAACAGACATTAAACAATCAGCTTATACATCAAAATAATCATAAGTGATGTACCTAATGTGGTAAGTGATATCAAGGAGAATTACAGGCTATTAAGCAAATGTAGAGAAGATAGATATGAATGTATGAATCATTAACATTTGTCTCAAACTTTTAGATCTCTATCTCATATTTCCTTTGTCTTTTGAGGGATGTAAGGATGTGTGAAGGAGCAACAAAAGAAAGAGTTAAGAATGGAGAGAGAAGTGTTACTTACCAGCAAAATGAGAAGGGTCAGTGGCCTGCTCAATTTTCTCTTCTTCCAGAACAACCAATAATACCAATCAACTGTTGTACATGATGCAGACAAAGCCTTAGCTGTTCCGATTCTTTGTACCCAGCTCTATAAAATGTCATTACCTCAAGCCAGACACTAGGATATAGAGTGGTTTTGTTATACTGCAATATGAATTACTTTTTCATACAAATAGAGCTATCTATATATGTGCATGTGATAAATGGTGGAAATACTAACATACTTTCATAACGAAACTAAAAGCCAACTTACAGCTAGTTGAAGACATTTGACACACATTATAATTGACAAAGGATTAATATACTATTTCAATAATCTGTAAAATTGACAGACAATCCCATAAAAATCGGGCATTTAATGGAAGAAGAAATATTTATGGCCGTAAACATAAGGAAATATATTCAATCTCATCAAAAGGGAGAATGTAAATTAAAACCACAGCTCTTTGCTTCTATCAGACTGGTAAAAATGTAGACGTCTGACGATAATTAATATTAAAGAAAATGTATTGCAATCAGAACTCCTGCATTACTGCTGGCAGACTGTAAACCACTAGCGTAGGAAAACAATTGTCATCACCTAGTCAAATGGAAAACGTGCATTTCCTACTATATAACTATTCGGATCTTGGGAGACACTCACATGTGCTCCAGGAAACAAGAGCATTCCTATCAGCATTTTTGGGATTGTAACACCTGGAAAGAGCCTGAACATCCATGGACAAGAGTATGGGTAAACGATGGTGGAAATTTTATAATGAAGTACCACATGATAGCAAAATAGAATTTGAGAGAGGAAAAGTTCCAGATTTTTATATATAATCTTCCACTTTTATGAAGTTCAAAACAAAAATTCTTTAGGGATATAAATGTGATTAAAACTTAAAAAAAAACCAGCCCTGGCTGCGTGGCTCAGTGGATTGAGCATCGGCCTGCAAGCCAAGTGTCGCTGGTTCGATTCCCAGTCAGGGCACATTACTAGGTTGCACGTCAGGTCTCCAGTTAGGGGCACGAGTGAGAGGCAACCACACAGTAAAAAAAAAAAAAAAACTTAAAAAAGAAAAAGAATAATAAAAAATTCAAGGTAATAGTTGGCTCTCGAAGGCAACCAGAGGGTTCAGAGCAGGATAAACATACAGAGGCATCAGATCTATTTTTTAAGCTTGCTGGTGGATTCATTGGTGTACATGTCATCATTAATCTTTAACTTTACATATAAACTATATAAATGCTTTTGTATGTATGTTATATTTAATTAAAATATGGATATATTTATAAATACCTATGTCTATATCAAATATTTGTCGGTGCAGTTACCGAGGCTTAGAGGTCAGCCTTCCACGCATGTAGGGTTTGTTTGTGTTTAATGTGTTCCTCTTGCTCTAGGTGTTTTGGTTACTATTTACTACTTCATAGATATACAAAATTAAATCCTCCATGTTCGTTTTACTCCAACATAAAAATGTTTCTGCAAAATAATTGCTATAAAATGCCTTCTCTTCTACACTGCTATGGTGGGAAGGTGTTATAAATTATCTTAACTTTGGGATGAAAAGAAAATAATTTCTAACCTGAGGGCTGTCTAGAAAGCCCTCCCTAAACACTCCGAAGTACTGTGAGGTGATTTCAGGTGACACACTATCAGACATGCCACCTGGCTGTGGCACCTCTGGATAAAACCTGTCCACCTATGTCTTCACGGGGCTTGTTTAACATTTTAATTTCTACTCCAAATGGATTTTACTAAGAGAATTTGTGTCCATGGGTCCTGGGTCTCTCCCCATGTTACTCTTGAGACCTCTTTCTTCCATCTCTAGCCTGAATGCTCACCTTCCGGCCTGAGCAAATCCTGCAGGCTGCCTCACCACCCCTGTAGAGAGGCACCATCTGGAAGTTTTAGCAGAAATTCATCTCCTGACTTCCCAAACAACCAGAATCCCTATTTGCAGGCTAATGAGTAGAGCAGTGGACTCCTTCTTTAATGAAGATTTTACCTTTACATTCCTTATCTGCATGCCTCTAGAGGCACTAGCCCCTGTGAGCAGGCATGTCAGTCATCATCACTGAGTCTCTGAGTTTGATTCCCAAGACCCACCCACATTATGACTCCTTTGCAGTATCCTTGGCATGGGGCTGGACAGTCTTTCCTAAAGAACTGCTTCCTGTTGACCCCAGTTTCTCCCATTTCATCCCCATTTCCTTGGAAACACAAAGACATGTTACTGGGAATTATCAAGAATATGTGTTTCTAGGGATCATAAGAGATTTTTCCAGTACATTCTTAGGGATACCAGAGGGGACCCCCTCAAAAATGAAATTTATTTATAAAACATTGTATATTTATTCTTATATATTTTTTAGATTTATTTTTTTTTTATTACAGTTGTCCCATTTTTTCCCCTATTGTTCTCCCCCCTACCCTGCCCGCCCCTTCTCCTTCAGTTCATCCCCACCCCATTGTCCATGTCCATGGGCCATTCATAGTAGTTCCTTGACTAGACCCTTTCCCTTCTTTCTCCCTTTCTCCCCCACCCCTTGTATGTTTAAACTTTGGTTACCTTCAAAATACTCCCCATTTGATGCAATGCACCTATTGGGTTTTTTTTCCACTGCTCAAAATAGTTTTTGAACTCGTTGATTTTGACACCTTTTAGTGCTTCTGCCATTTTTTTGTTTCACCTCTTCCATATCAGCAAAACATTTCCCTTTGAGGAATTGTTTCATCTGAGGAAACAAAAAAAAAGTCACTTGGATGAGATCAGGTGAATAGGGAGGGTGGAGCATGAGGGTCATGCTGCTTTTGGTCAAAAACTGCTGAACACTCAGCATGGTGTGGGCAGGTGCACTTGTAAATCACCCATCATGAAATGGGCAAATGCACTGAAAAAGTCTTCAAAACAAATTCACTGAAGCCAAACACCAGCCTCTCACAACAATGTCAGCCAGTACACTGATACAGATGGGTTCCTAGCTTATAGTACAAGGGGCCTGCCCTCCAGAAAATAATCCTGGGTTTGTTTTTTTTTTTTTTTGGTGCCTTCTTGTACATGTCTTAGGCCCCATGCTCTGCTGGATACATATAACAGAATGATAGAATTGATCACTCTTACAAAATGATGCCAAATTACACAGAGCCAAATTTCTTGCATTAGAACATAAGGCATGTTCAAAAAGTTCATTTATAGGTCAATGGCTGTAATGTAAAACTTATTTTCATCTAAAAACTGTGTTTCTAGTGTTGGTGCTGACCACAGATATGGCCTCAATGCCCTCTCTAACCCACAAAGTATCAGAAATAACATATTATTGCAATGAAAGTGGAACACAACATTTTTTCAAAACTAATACCAAAATATAACATATAACAGTCATAAATAAGAAATCATTTTTATTTGTTTGAATTCTGGTGCTTGAGGAAAGGTCAATTCATCTAGCAAAGGCAAAAAGGTAGATGACAACTTCTATGAATATTCTGAAGCAGAATTCAGGCGACTGTCAAAGCTTTGGAGATACTGATTAAGCTGGCTTTTTTGTAGTGGTGGTGGAAGGCTTGTCATCATTATTCAACCTTTTCATGTCAACATTTCAGTCTTTTCATGGATACATCCTTCCTCTTGTGGAACTCAAGTTACTTGTTGTTCACAATAAAATAGTAGAGAATATATTGGAATTAAGGAAAGAGGGGCTGTCCTGAGTAAACAAAAGAAAGAATCTTCTTGAATTAGATTCATTGATTAAAATCCTACACATATTGGGTTGGCCAAAAGTCCATTTAGTTTTTTCCCTAAAATAAAAAACGCCTTTTTCATTTTCACCAATAACTTTATTGATTTGGATGTTGTGAGTACACCAGCTATCTCCCATGCGGCATAAGATTGATTGTTCTTCATTAATGTCCCGATTTGATCGCTGTCAACTGCAACTGGTCTACCTGACTGTGGAGCATCATCCAGCAAGAAATCTCCAGCACAAAACTTCACAAATCACTTTTGACATGTTCGATCAGTCACAGCATCTTCTCCATACACTGTACAAATCTTTTTTTGTGTTTCAGTTACCTTTTTACCTTTCTTGCAATAATAAAGTATAATAGGCCAAAAATGTTGCATATTTTCTTCCTTCTTCAATATTAAAATGGCTATTCAAAAATTCACCAATTTTGATGTTTTTTTAAATGCATGTTGATATACAGCTGTCATAATACAGTCTAACAAAATTAGTTTGAATGAAGTTAAAGACACCCAAGTGCCATCTTACAGAAAAAAACAAATGAACTTTTTGGCCAACCCCATATTTATTTAGCTTCTGCCATCTGACCAGCTCTATGCTAGGTCTTAGGGATATAAAGAAGACTAGGACAGTTGCTACCACCATGGTACCAACCTATTGCTGTGGATGGTGGAAGAAAATGAGGCAGGGGGCCTGCCTGGAGTATGAACAGACAAGTAAACACGTCAATTATGCCATAACGTGCTGAAAGCTGTAGAAAAGAAAGAGCAGGATGCTGTTTGAGAGAACCTGGAAGTGCTCCCCCCAAATGACAGTCAATTTTCAAGAATGAATAGGAATTTTTAAGAAGGAACAAAAGGTACAAAAGCACAGGTATGAAATCATTTTGGAAATAATGCAAGGGTCAGAGCTAATGCAGGGAAGGGAGGGAGGAAATGAAGGTAGATGAGGCTGAAGAAAGAAGATGGAAATTAACCCTGTGTCCCAGGGTGCCAGAGGAGAGGTGGAACTCAGTTCTGTAGGTGGCATGGAGACAAGCTGCAACTGTAATCTTATGTTGGAGAAACTAAGAAAATTAACTGTGATGGAATTAATTGATCTTTGCATGACTTAAAAGAGAGGACAACAGCAGGAAGTTACTGTTCCCTCCATGGACACAGAAAGGAGAGAGTGGTCAAAAGGCATCAGATCAGAGTGTTTCTCTGCTCCAGCAGCAGCTGAGACAGTTCAGTGGCTTTCAGGGGAAAGCGAAGTTAGGAAAGGGATCAGCCTTGGCCTAGGGTCTTGGGAGGCAGAGTGCATGGTGTGTAGTGTGCGATGTTTGCAAGCACACACCCCAGTCTCTCACAATATGATTTCATCTCTTACAATATGATTGAACGTAGAGTGGATTTTATAGCTTCATGTCAGCGACTGCTGATAAAATGGAAATCATGTACTAGCAAGTCATCTGCAAGTCCTGGGTCAGATGGAAATGGAGAATTCATTTTTAATCATTGACGGTAGCTAATGAACAATCACTTTCTTGTTTGAACCTCCCTTTGGCATTTCTGCAATGTGGCTCCTAGAATCATACTTTTCTTTTTCTCCCTTTCCACCCCCGATTTTCACCAGTAAAAGAGTGCTTTGGCAGCTATAAACCTCTCCAGTGAAGAATGCTCTCTTACAGTAAATTCACAGCATTTCAATAGTTCCAAGTCTCTCCAGTCTCCGGCTTCTGGCTTTTCACAGATCTTGCATTTTAGAACCTTGTACAGAGAATAAGAATGTAGCTAATTAATAAGAACACGAGAAAACAAAAACATTTAAAATGTTACAAGCCTCACTTGTCAATCAGGGACAATACAGTTCTTAGAATGCTAAGTCCTGCTATGTGATTCCACTGTCATGGGGCAGATGGCCTAATATCAAATACTGTGAGCACTGCAGCCTTCTCAGCACCTGAGGAAATGAACCAGATCAGGCATCTAGCCCTGTATAGAGAAGGAAGACACTGCCACCTACAGGCTGCAAAATCAGGGACATTATAAATATTTAATTTGTAGGAAAAAAATATTTTATTAATGTAACATTTTCATAGCCTTAAAAACCTCAAAGTTAACTAACTAGTTTATCCTCCTGCCTTCAGGCAGATCTGCTCCGACATAGGCAAGAACTTTTCACTGAGATTAGAGAAGCTCAACTCTCCTACAATTAACATCTAACCAAAGTCAGACTCACCATGTAGGGACTGGGAATGAGGCTGGACTTGGAGCAGGGTGAATAGTGAAGGCTGGTGGGAAATTGCCTACTAATGCTTTCTTTAAGCTCAGGACGTTCCAGACCTGATTCCTCATTTGTAAACTGAGATAATGTGTTAGATGGCCAGTTCTCAAAGCCAGGTACGTGGACCAGCGTCATCAGCACCACCAGGGAGGTGCCTCAGACTTACTGGCCTGGAAACTCTGCGGGTAGGGC
This sequence comes from Furipterus horrens, assembly GCF_987537825.1. Lineage (NCBI taxonomy): Eukaryota > Metazoa > Chordata > Mammalia > Chiroptera > Furipteridae > Furipterus > Furipterus horrens. The sequence continues at coordinate 153,486,006 of NW_028327173.1, forward strand.
CCAGCTGTCTGTGACCATGACATGTACAAAAAGGGGAGAATCGCTGGATTAGATGGCCTAGAAATATCCAATGTGCATCACTAGAGTGATGTCACCTGCAGTTCCACCACCTGTCTGTGGAGGAGCAGGTGTATCGCTGGAAGGGTGACCTCGGCGAGGAACAGGGAACTGGGAAAAAGCTGGAGCTGAAGAAGCCTGTTCACCACTCTACTGAATGGGTGTGTCACCACTGATGGACTGTCTCAGTGGCCAACGGGTGTCTGAAAACTACTTTTCCAACAAAAATGTTTCTCCCCCCCGAGTCTGTCAACACATACACGGACCGGGCCATCACTCTGCTTTGCCAGTTTTTAACTCAAAATCAATGCCTTCCCCCTAGCTGAACTCCAAGTACTGAACACAATCCTTCAAGATCCAGATTTTTGTTTCTCCTTCACAAAGACTTTCGTGAACAGCAGTAAGTCCATGTTTTTCACTTACAAAGGGGTGGGGCAAAAGTAGGCTCACTGTTGTGAGTATGCACAACACAGTTTATTCTTGTATTATTTTTTATTAATTATTGTATTACTTGCTATATGAACAACTGTAAGCCTACTTCTACACCACTCTGTGTATGAGTCCCTTTGACCACTGAGATCTGTAGCAGAAAATTTGGTACTTAATGACATGTCACCTTGGAGAGTTCTCAAATTGTTTCCCATGATAATCTCATCTCACTCAACAGAGTTCCCTGAGGATTTTTGCTTATATGGCTCATATACTCGCCACTAGGCTTCTGGCGAGTTCCCAGCATAGCGCTGGCACAAACTGGCATTTTAACAAATGGTTGTAACTGGTTTTGTGTGGGTTCTCTGAAAGTATGAATTTGAGTCTTTGAATGGAGTTTAGGGCATCACAGTTTCCCCACTCCTTCCCCCACTGTACTCCTGAATGATTCTATGAAAGGGTCTTGTTGACTTCAAAAATAACTAAAACCCACAAAAAGCAGCAGAAATTAAAGAGCTGATCTGGTGAGGGTTTGTAAGCATTGTATAAGACCCACATGTGCAAACCAATGGAATAATCACAACTCAAACCTCCTCTTTTAAGGGGCATTTATTGGGCAGTTAAAATAAAATTAAAACCACACTGAATGAAAAGTTGAATCATCCTTTTGAAGAAAACATAATAAAAGTTATGCTTCGATGTAGTTAACGCTAGAAAAGAAACTCAAATACCAACAGACATTTCTGGGATTTTGACTATACAGTCACTTCTCCAGTAATTTTTGAAAACTTCCTTGAATTTGTTCTGGTTTCTTTTCAATCGTAAGATGGAAAAGGAGGTCAAGCTGAGATGGCCTTTGGCTGACAGAACTGCTGTAGTTTGGTGCTCTACTGAAACAGCCTCATCTGTTGTAAAGAAGAGTTGGGGGTCTTAAATTACCCCAAGTCCTTTTACTTAGCAAATATGAAATCTGAATATACCAGAAACTATCCATTTCATGTTAGCCTCCTAGCTCCTAGCTCAGCTCTGTTACACAGCAAACCTCTGTTAAACTGAATTAGGCAAAATGCACTGATATCCATAGTTATTTGGAAACAAGACTAAATAAAGTTTATTCTACCACTCTCAAATGTTATTTATACAACTGACATTTGTTTATAGTAAAGATGTGACTTTGAATGGAACAAAAATGGGCAGGGTCCAAACTTGGAACTGCATTGCAAAACAAACCAACATCATTTTAAGGGATTCAGTCTGGTTTTCTTAAGATTGTTTGGGCAGTTGGTTTTGGTTTGTTGTGTGTGATTTGCAAAAATTCAGACTTTATATCTCAGTGCAGTACTCCTGAGTGAGCGCTCATCAGCATGACATTCTAAATGACCTAGAATTAAGAGATGTGCTCTGCCCAGTCCAGAACAGCTGTCTGCAGCTGCATAGCAGAGGTGGTGGCATTTCAACAGAGCAAGCCAGTGAAAGGCCCTTTATTGTCCAATGGCAGAGGACCAGGCTGTAAAGTGTATTGTGTGCCCGGGAATCCTTTGAGATAAAAGGTGCAGGAGAAGGAGAATGGGCTCTATTCAGCTTCATGGAGGGCAGAACAGAGGCTGTCTTCATGGGGTGGAAGAGGGCACTGGCAGCAGAGCCCCGTGGGTGCAGAGACCCTCTTGTGGCTCCTCTGGGTGGCTCTGAGTGCAGAGATATAAAAGCATTGCTAAAGAATCACTGCCCTGTTGCCAGACACTTATGTGGTCCCCCTGAAAGACATTTTCTGTGCTCCCATGAGACAGAGGGCAGAGTTCTCCTTGAGAAGCAGAGCAGTGGGGACCACACAACTGGAGGAATCATGCACAGTGCCCAGACCTTCGCCTTTGCACACCATTTCCCAGGTTACAGCTACTTTCACAGGCAGACCTCACATAAATCCTGAAACAGCTCTGGAAATCACGCAGCACAGGTACTCATACTGTCATTTGGTAGATGAAGAAAAAGAGGTCCAAGAGCTCAAGTGATTTGTCCAAATATAAGGAGCAACTGAATTGGGAGATCAGGGACCAGAACCCACATCTTCTCATTCTTGTTAAATGTCCTTCCTCCACCAGCTGTAGGCAGATTCTCAGAACCTGCCTTTCAGCATAACCTGGAACAAGAAGACACATGGCCCCATGGTCGTGAAAGGCTCCCTTACCACTGGCCCTGCATTCCTGCCCACTCTTGGTCCTATCTTCTCTCCACTCCATGTCAAAAATGAGTTTATCACAGTACACTCTCAGAGGGGCTATGGAGGGGGTCAGGACATGAACTTGGCAGGACATGGAAACTATCATGGCAGTAGCAAAAGCACAATAATATCCTCAAAGGGCTGGTAGTCCTGCCTCTTAAAGTAGAGTCCCCATCTCCCACCCCCAATATCCAGGGCCTTGTGAAGCTTCTCAGATTCTAAGCAGTGACAAACAGGAAATCAAAACCAGGTTGCTGAAAGCCTTCTTTGAAAGGGGCTACAGAGCCTAATAAAAAGGAACTTCACAAATGAAGCAAAAGTAGTTCAAGATGTTCTACATCTCCAGTTCAACAGGCCTCCAAAAAGACTACAAAACTTCAGAATGCATGAGAGAAAATAGCCTCATTGATGGGGACTGTTCCTTCCTTGATGAGACCTTATAGGATTTTTGTAGCAGATGTTCCCTGAAAATACAAAACCCAAATCACCCTGACTCTTGGGGACCAAAGAGCACCAAATGGCTGTGTGGTTGGGGACAATTTTCTTGTCCATTAAAATGGACACCTGCTCTATATGCTTCACAGAGGGTGCATGTGTGTGTGTATGCATGTGTTAGGACAGGGAACAATACTTGTAAAGGTGTTCTTTATAATATAGGGAACCTGACTTCTTTTCCTAATTAGAAATAGCACAAGTACCATATGATTTTACTCATCTGTGGAATCTAATGAACAAACTGAACTAACAGACAAAAAAGAAACAGACTCACAGATACAGAGAACAGATCCATGGCTGTCAAAAAGAAGGGAAATTATGGGGTTGGGTGAAAAAGGTGAAGTGATTAAGAAAAAATCTCACAGACACAGACAAAATTATGGTAATTACCGGAGTGAATGGGGGTGGGGAGAAGTAAGAGAGAGTAAAGGGGGATAAATGGTGATGGAAGGGACTTGACTTGGGGTGGTGAACACACACTACAATGTACAAATGATGTAGTATAGAATTGTACACCTGAAACTTATACAATTTTATTAAGCAATGTTAAAAAAAAAAGAAATAGCATAACAATACAATGGCCATCCAAGACAAAAATCTACATCACCTAGAAAGGTAGGCCAAAGGAGATTAGTTTAATTTCCATTTAAGTTTTTAGAAATTACAGAGTCCTAACTTGCAAACTTTGACAGATATCAGAAACTCTTGCAGGGCTTGTTGCTGATTGATGGACCCCACCCCCAGAGCTTCTGACTCAGTAGGTCTGGGGTGAGACCCGAGATTTTTACACTTCTGACAAGTCCCCAGGTGATGCTGAAGCTACTGGTCTGGAGGTCATGCTTGGAAAACCACTGACAAGGAAATTAAAAAATAGAAACTGGAGAAGCAACTTTGCTAAGAAAGTTACCCTATTTAAGGGTCTGAAAGTTCAGGCAGAGTAGCCTGGGGTGGTTAAAGCCCATGTTGACTCTGGGTGACTTTGGAGGTGGAGCATGGCAGTTGCCACCTTCACAATGACATTGCCTACAGTGCTGCAATCTGTTCCCAATTTAAGGGAAGAGGGCGAGTGCTCTGTTCATGCTGAGCTCAATAAACCTGTCGTCAACGGGCAGCTCTGCACCTGGAGCTGAGGTGACATGATGCTATGGGTTTCAGAGAACTTTGTGAAGATTACTGCTGCCTCTACCTTGTGAAGAATTTTGTTGAGTCGCTATTCTAAACACCACTCCAAAGCCAGTTCTAAGCAAAATGACGGGTTAGACCTTCAATTGTTCTTCTACTTTCTCAGTGCCTCACCTCTCTGCCTTCCATAAAAAACTGATCACTCTCTCTCATCTCTCTTTTCATCTCTCTATCTCTTCCTCAATCTCTCCTGCCTTCAGCCAGTGATTCTCAAAATGTAATGATGCCCCAAATTACCTGGAGATCTTTAAAATTTATTTATTTATTTATTTATTTTTAGAGAGAGAGTAAGGGAGGGAGAAAGAGAGAGAGAAACATCGATGTGTAAGAGAAACATGGATCAGTTGCCTCACACATGCCCCCAACTGGGGACCTGGCCCGCAACCCAGACATGTGCCCTGACCAAGACTCAAATCGGTTACCTTTTAGTTTTCAGGATGATGTCCAGTCCACTGAGCCACACCAGTCAGGGCCACCTGGAGATTTTGTTAAAATGCAGATTCTGATTCACTGGGTCTGATTTAATAGGGCCTGAGACTCTGCACAGCTCCCAAAGGATGATGACATTTCTGCTTCCCAGACTACATTCTTGGTAGCAAGGCATTAAATAAGTCCAGGATTCTTAGAATCATCTGTAACTCCTAGTTACCCCTCTATTAGATGAGACTGGATGCTAATAAAAAATCATACTTGTTACTATTAGATGTGAGCTCAGCAAGCATTACCTCTCCTGGTAATGTGCTACCATGTGCAAGATTCTGGAAGCCCCCTTGGGAATGACACAGTAGGATTTCCAGTGCAGGGACTGGCCACTCAGGTGGAATGTTGGAGTCGAGGCAGTTCTTATCAATTCCCCTGGTATGAGTCTGACCTCCATGTGTAGAGAAAGGAATCAACCCCTAATGTGAATGGGTTGTCCTGATTATTTATTTACTTGCAATTTATATCCTATCTCCTTCTAAAATGGATTTAAAGCAATGAAATCTGATTAAAGATCCAACTTACCTAACTAGTATACAGTAATTAGGTGTAAAATTTCCTGCTATGTTTTCAATTGTCCTCTCTTTATGAAGGAGGAGGAAGAGGAGGAGGAGGGAAACCTGCACTTTCCCCCAGCTTTCCTACATGTAAGCACTCAGCCATTCTTTTACTTCTCAGCAAATTCATTATATCAGATCAAATTCTCAATTGTGCTCTTCCTGTTATTTTATCTGTAAAATTCCAGCCCAAATCAAAATAACCTATTGCTAAGAGACAAATGAGAAAGATGATTTATCAATAATTTATGGAGTCCTCTTTGACCCTTCATTCTCCCTGTCCCCTTACCCTATCTGTCACAATATCCTGTCTGTTCTGCCTTTCAACTTTCTCTCAGATTCTCTCGAACCTCCTTCACTTCCATGCTTACGAAACAGTCTAGCCCGCAGGACCTAACACAGGAGTATCATTACTGGCAACCTGGTTGGGACCAGTCGCTCTGCTAAGAGTTCCTTATGCATTAACTTTTCTAGTTCTCACTGTAGACTACAGATGTCATTAGAGCCTTTTGACAGGTATAAAGTTTGAGGCCTACTGAGACCTACAGATATATATTTCTGCCAAACAAGGCTGTTTCCCAAGCACCCTGATTTCAGGAATGGCGTCTTCCTCCCAAGGCACGGAAAGAACCCGAGGCTGGCCACTCCAAATGTGACAGGGCACATGGGAACATAAACACGGAAGGGTGAAACTGAGTGATGCTTCCTGCTAGGAAAACAGTATGGGTGAGAAAAAAAATTAACACAGTTAAAAAATACAATAGTATTGCATTCTCCTCACACCTATTGTTTCATTCGGTTCTTCAATCATTCCTGTTTTACTTTCTTTCCATTCCTCTGTGCAGTAGTCTGGTGACTTTGCGCTCTGCCTTTGAGTATAACATGGCTGTGGGACTCAAGTGCCTCAACGGCAGGTGACTAAATGGAGGACTGGTTTGTGCCTTTGGAACAGCTGCTTATTCCTGGGCTTCCTGGGTCAAGTCTAAACCCGTCTGCTGCTTTTCAATGTCCTTCCTAACCAGAGCCCACCCTCCCAATTCAACTTTATTTCCCTTGCCAATAATAACCCATTAACTTAGGCCCAAACCTCGATCTTTATGAAAGGGTTCATATAGATCTGTCACAAGTAGCTAACTTGTCACAACTTCTAAGCATATTGTATCCCTGAGACAAGGCTGAAAAATTAATGTCTGGGCCCTTGACGATATTTCTTTGCTTCACTGTTGTCACAGGTAAATGGAGTGATTCAGTAGCCTTTGTGAGAAACACCCAACTGCCAGTCTTAGGAGATATTATCATTACTGTGCAGTAGCAAGTCAACATTCAAAGAAAATTGAAATCTCTTCCTTCTCCAACCTCCCGTAGTACTTCGGTTTCACAATTCTCATAGCCCTTATCACGCAGAGCTCTGTACTGTGATGGTTGTAGTTTCCTGTCTCTAACTGCCTGGATCTAGGAAAATAATCCATAATTGTTTGTTTTTACTGAAACTTAGCTTTGCTTTCTCCTTAAAAAGACAACAACAACATTTAGTTACCACTTTTTGGTTGTTATAGACAAGGGGCTAAATAATTTTCATATTCCACTGAATTATCTCCCTGGACCCCAAGAACAAACCTCTGAGATAGACACTACTCCTGTGTCTGTGATCTTGATTAGCAGGAGCACTCCTCCACCCCTATTCTTCTATTCTTTTGGTGGCTAAGAAAGTAACTGAGGCCTTCAAAGTGACAGAATAACACAACTCAACTTCAACAACAAGAAATCTAAATTAACCTCTTCAATATGCCTTCAAGCATTTCTATGTGTAGGGTCCTCAGAAATAGCAGATTCATGGGTGTATTGGGCTAAGATTTCTGTGGGTGATTTAACATACAATTAAAATGCATATTCCTAGGCCCCACCTCAGATCTACCTGATCAGAAGCATTGGGATAAAGTTTAAAATACGTTAGGTGTTTTTAGTGCACACATAAGTTTGAGAAGTGATCTTAGACTGAGTGTGTGTATCAGTCAGGGTAAGTTAGGTGTGCTGTAGTAACAAACAATGCCAAAAATCTCAGTGACTAAGTGCAAGAAGAGTTAATATCTCACTCACACAAGATCTGTTGTGGATATAACTTTCCAGGGAATTGTCTCCATGTAGTGACTCAGTAGTCCAGGCTGACCTGACTTGTGGAACCTCCATTTTCACATGAGGCTTGATGGAGGGTTTGATGGGAACTTGCCTACAGAAAGAGTTTTGAAACAATATGCTGTGTTCACAGTCTTCAGGGGGGAAAAAAGAAGAATTAAAAATATGAGTGATTACCAATTGAATCTACCTTAGCTAAGGTTTTGTTTAAGCCTCCATAAGCATGCCTCGCCCTTTTAGGAAGCCCTAATTTGTTCTCTAGTTTAATGAAATCATAGATTGACAGGTGGGAAGGGTAGGTAAATTAATTTTGCATCTTCTGGGTCCATTCCAGGTGCATTTCAGACCTCCAGAGCAAAAGTCAGTGATCATTTGCCTCACTGTCTTCCTTTCTTTGTGTTTCTGTGTCAAGGGAAATGCACCACAGGTAGAACTTTCACAAAGAGGGAAAAATGAAAGTATTGCTAATGAACTCTGAAGGAAGCATCCTGATGCTGAATACTTAATCTGGGGCCCCTTCTAGACCCTGGAGATGACTCAAGGATGGCTGTCTTGCAGGACTTGGGGTTGGACTACCCATTCATGCTCTTTATTCTTCCCCCATCTCCCCCTTCCACCCCCAGAGTTTTCCTGTTCCTTGCTCCACTATAGAACAGGCTACTCTACACAGTTTCTTATCCCCCTAAATAAAGCATAGGAGCCCTCTTGCTGTTGGTTCCAAATAAGAAATAGCTGCAGGTCCGTATAATACTGAGGAGAGGCAGTGTAAGAAAAAAAACTGCCTTAGGAAAAAGCCCACTAAAATGGAGGTCACATAAAGTCATATGTCAATCTGACTAATTGTTTTCTCTCTCCTCTGGGAGGAAGGAACCATGTGTCCTTTGGCTAAGTGGAAGCTGGATGAAGGAGAGGATCAGTGAACAGAAGACAGAGGCCAACTGTGTTTCCAATTACATCTCAGGGGGAAGCCGGAGAGTCTAGAACAGTGACTACAAGAACCTTGAAAGGACCTTTGCAAGGTCTGTAACTTTGTTATTTTTCTTCTTCCCATATAATAAATGGCATTCCATGCTTTGGCCAGATTTGGATGTACCATGTGTGTATGAATATATATAGATATATATATGCTAGAACATTTTTTGAGAAAGGAAGGAGGGTGCTGATTAAATTAATGTGGCAAGTAAATTAAATAACATACATGAAATGTTCAGAATGGTGCCCAAGAAACCTTAGCTACTGTCATTATAATGTCATGAGACTCTGCTCCTTCCCCCAGGCATAGCCAATTGGACAGAGATTGTGTATTTGAACCTAAAACAGCAATTCAGTTCATAGACTGGAAATCAACCTATGCTACAGACAATCAGGAAACATCTCCTGGTTCACTCAGCTCATCCTGGAAATCTGAAATCAGACATACTGGGGAAAGGAGGTGCGTAGAAATGAAAGCAGAAGTTTAAAGTGAAGACAGAGAACAGTTTGTTATAAACAATGCCATGAGGGCTTTGTATCACAAGTTGGAGTTACAAGGAGCTAGAAATATAAGTCAGCAGAAACCAAGACAGACAAAAGATATAGCGAATGCAAGAGGAAATGTTAAGACACTCAGTAGTGGGAACAGGGTAGATGAAAAGCAGACATAGGAAGCCTGGGCAGTGGCTGAGCACTAGGGTAAAGACCCCTGAATTCTGCTTGTTCTGAAGTTCTCATTTCATTAGCCCTGCTATTCCTGGTCCCAGGCCTTTCCTAGGTTCCTGAGCACATATAGCTTTACAATAAGCCATGTATTATTTGAAATACCACGAATGGATCTCCCTTTCTTGCAACAAAATTTTTTTAAAAAATCAAACCGCATAATCTGACTTCACCTGCCTTTCTAAACTTATCTCTCACCTTCTTACTTCTTACCAGGTATACAGCAATATGGCTACACCAGCCACCTTCTCCTCTCTAAACCCATCCTTTGCCACCATGCTCAGAGCCTTTGTTCATGCATAATTTATGCCTGGAATGCCCTTCCCACCGACCTCAAATCATCCTCATAGACCTCAGGTGGAATGAACACTCTGGTGCTTCTATTACTATTTCTGTGCACTTTGTCCCCAAATTCTGTGTGCTTTTGTTTCTAATGGCCCACACCAGTGACCTGATTCAGAGGCTCACCCTCCAGCTACTGGAGCCAGTCTGCCCCTAAATTCAAAGGCCAGATGTCTGGGAGTCAACATATCCTCCCAACCCCTGCCATCATGACCCTTATGACCACTTGTTGTAAGACTATGAAAGCCAAGTCCCTTTGTCTGAATGACAGGGGCAGACTCTGAGGTATGTCCTTATCCCCAGAATTTCCCCATAGGACAGGCTAACTGATTCTCCATGAGACTTGATCAGAAATGACATCCTTGTTTGGGTTTTCTCCTGACCCACTCTTCTTTACACTCCCATTCCACATTTTCCAAGGAGCACTTCTAAGTCACTTGCCCACTCATGTCAGAGTCACCTTCTGTGGAACCCAAACTAAGACACAGGATAAACGTCTTCTCCTTTCAAAGTTTCCCTTGGCTAATCCCTTCTGCCCCTGTAACTTTAACACAACATTGGTACAACTAATAACATACTGGTTTCCATGTCTGTCTAGATTATGAGTTCCTCAAAGAGGATGTTGTCTTATTAATGTTTATTTCCCTGGTGCTTAACACAATTATTGAAAAAATTTAAATATATTTGATGTACATTTATCTACAATAGCCCTAGAAGGAAAAAATTATGTAAAGTCAACCAACTTCAAATAGCCTCTGGGCTTCAGTTTCCTCATATTTGAAAGGAAGGTGATTATTTCTAAGGTTCTCCCAGTCTATAATCTTATATTTGAGGAGGAGGATGATAATTACTCACAATCAGCCCTGCCAGTTACTGTTGTCCCATATGCAAGAAAGGAATGAAAACATGAATAGTTATCTTTTACCATTAAATCAAAAGACCTGATTATTCCAGAACGACTTATAAATTCTTGATTTTATATATGTCTATAAATGACTCAGGTGCAAAAATATTTTGAAAACCCAGACTCACTAATTTATTAATTTCTTATCCAACAAATATTTCTTGAATAAGTACTCTGCCGAAGACATTTTAAGCAACAGGGTGATAAAAACAGACTTGGATGTACAATAATTTAGATATGTCAAATGATTTACAATTATGCTTTCAGGCACATTAACTCAACATACAAACTGTAAAGTGATAATAATGATCCCCATTTTACCTAGGTCCCATAACCAGGAAAAGTGGCTTACCCCAGCTCACACAGTCAGTAAATAAATGGAGAGCTAGCCCACTAGGTCTCTGGCTTCAAAACTCATGCCACTTCCACCCCACCATGTTGCTGTCCTTAACAAAACATCCACAAGGACAATATCAGCCCTTTCCCACACTTCCTCATTTGTTTTAGTTCTGGAGCTAGAGGTCACCATGAAATGTCTCAGGAGATCATCCTTGAACATGGGCTTGTTTTAAATAAGTGTTGGAATATCTACCTAATAAGGTAAACACTGTTGGTACTCAGTTGAGTTCTACTAAATCTTCACAAATAATGGGATTTTATTCTTTAGGAGAAATGACACATTCTTTATTGGGCACATGTACCAGCTAAATTGAAATGTAGAAGCTTATACTAAATTACACTTGTAAATAAAGTTATATTTTTATAGATGCATTTTGTTGTAATAGTAAGTTATCCATAAGGATACATTTAGTTATAGAACTCTAAACATAAGTTTATATGAGATGTCAACATATTTCTAGATAATGGTACCTGACAAGAGTACAAAAAGTTTTAAAGCATTTGTTATTTATACTCAGAAAATCAGGATCAGATTTAAAGCACTCAGAGTAAGGTGAGGAAAATGGCATAAAACACGACAAACACAAAAAAATACTAACGTGATAAAAATAACCCATGAAATAGCTAACCATGAGTCAATCAATTTACAATGAGAATTATCTCTGTCAGTCCCCATGAAATGCATCCAAGTTTTAATCTATATCAAGATAAGAGCAAACGAACGGGGCACTTGGGAGACGGGGTGGAGTGTAGGGTGGGGTATAAAGGGACAAGAGGGCTAGCTTTGTAAAGGAGAAGACCAAATTTGAATGAGAATAAGGACTACGACTTTTGTAATGAGAAGATCAAGAAATTCAAATATTAAGTTTGCAAAGATGTCTAAATAGCAATCAAGTTGTTGATTTGGTAACAAATAAAGATCCAATTCCAGCAATTACATAGAGTGAGTTGCTTAACCACTGAATGGAGGGTCTGTGTGCACAGGTAGGGCTTATATACCATGAGCCACCCTATAGAATGCTAAGAATCTGATCTTCCATCTTGGGATACCCAAGATGTCCAAATCGTTAGGCCTTTTCTCTTGGGCCAGTTTTTCTTGACAATTTTCTTAAGCCCTACCTGGGGTTCTAGGTAGAAGCCTGGCTTCCAGAAATCCAGAACCAATCAGGAAAAAAGGTTTGGTGGGATCCTACCATTCAATGTGCAAACTTGAACATTAGCTCCTGCTTCCACTCTGTCTCTCCTCAATCTTTGCTGTACCTGGCATGGCTAAATTTAGAGCTTTTCTGGTTTACATTCTGTAGAGTATACTTTCCTCAGTCTGCTGAGGTCAGAGAGAACATGATGAATAGCTGAGCTGGGAGGTGGAAAGGATCTAGGTGGCCTCACTGCTTCCTTCTGGACTCAGTAGCACTTAACACTTCCGTCGTTGTTCTTCCTAAGATTCTGCAATGGAGATTATCTTGCATCGTCTTGACTTCCTGCTGCCATTCCTGCACCCTACTCTACTCCCATCCAACCCTACCCCACCCCCAGACATTTGGGTTTCAGATTTCTCTGGTATGCCAGGCCACTTATTGTTCATCCATCCAGTGTCCATGTTCCAAATTTCGATTGACATCTTCACTCACCTTTTCTTTCTCATTGTAGGCTTATACTTTTTTATTTTTCTGCTTTTGTTTCTAAAAATAAACAACCACAAGTGCAATTCATGTAAAATCAGTAGTACATAATTTAAGAAGGCTCAACTACAGATATGTAAGGAGAGATTTGCAATGATATAATCAAGTCAATGGGGGCAAGATCTAAGCAGCAGTACTTTGGATTCGAAAAGTTTTCATCATGGCTCACATGATGTCAACTCACAGAGACTCTGAAACAGAAGCCTGGAGGGGAAGGCTTCACATTCTGCTTGTGGCCAGACAGCAGGTATGGATGGGTTCTGGCCCAGGTCCAGGTTCCAAATTAGCTGCCTGATACTGGGTAAGTGACTGATCTTTCAGTTGCTTCTTTGGAAAATAGATTTAATCACACTTCTTTTATTAGGTTATAAAGATTAAATGAGATTATGCATGTGAGAGAGCCCAGCACAGTGCCAGTCAACAGTCAAAGCTGGAAGTCAACTATGAGCCTAGGGAACATCCATTTTTCTCTGCTTGATGTTCTTTGCCCTACTGGAAAAGGGGTTACATGGAAAGAAAAATAGAGCAGTAAATCATACATGCTGCAACCTTCAAATTCTGGAGAACACTGCCCCAGGCAACTCCTGCACCATGCAGTGACGTGTGCTGGGTGCCCTTCCTCACCCGCATCACACACCAGAGGGCTGCCTCACTCTGCCTGCTAGAGCAGAGAGTGGGACTTAGGGTAAAAGGGATGTTTTCTAAACCTTTCAAGCATAATCCTACCCCTGAGGATATGGGTCAAATGACCTCTGAGGAGAGGAAAAGGGAAAGGGAAATGCATTCCATATTCATGTGACTCTTGACCCATGTAAAGGTCATTCCCCAAGATACATCACCCTTCCTGGGAACACTTAGCACCTGACTCTTGAGGGAGTAGTTGGCCTCTTCCTCGTGATTTAATTAGCTGCCCACAGGGTGGCTGGCTGAAAGCCCACATTCCGTACAATCTTAAAACTGGAAGGAACTTTCAAGATCACCCATTCAGGGCTTAACTCTTGATGACATCCTCAATGAGTGGCCAGTTGCCTTGTTTAGGCTCCTCCAGTGATAGGAAATTTAATAACTTTGAAGGGTAACTGTGCTGTCTGTGGACAATTCTGGGAACTACAATGTTCTTTTTTAAATCAGTTCATTTCTTCACTGCTTTTTTTGTTTACATTGTGGAAGGTTAGGACCAGCAGAGAACATTAGAACCCACCCCTGCCATCAGGGAGCTGACCAGGGAGGAGACAGATAGTAAATAAGCATTAGAAACTCTAGAAGTGTGAGGAATGCGGTGAATGCACAGGGTGCTGTGGGAGCATGAGCCTAAAGCACTGGTTCCCAACTGGATTGGAAAAGGGGAGGCTGATTTTAACCCTCACAGGACAACTGGCAATACTTGGAGACATTCTTTATTGTTGCAACTGAGGGGATGCTACTGGCATCTAGTGGGGAGAGGCCAGGGATGCTGCTAAACATCCTGCAATGCATAGTCCCCCTACGACAAAGATTGATCCAGCCCCAAATAACAGTGCTTAGAGAAACCTGATCTAGAGGACTGAAGGAAGGCCCCTGCTCTGGGGAAGTGAAGTTAAAGCTGTTACTCAAAGGCAGAGTCAAAGTTATCCAGGGATAGTGTTCCATCAAAGGGAACTGCATGCATTTAGAACCAAGGGTGACACAGCATGGCTAGAACCTGGAGAGGGAGGTGACTTGGGAATTGGATTTATAATTCAGCTTGATTCTACCCATCAGGATCTCAGGATCTCACAGGGCCTAACCCATGATTCAGGGCCATGTCGATGCCCCATCAGGTGTGAGATAAGGGACACGGAGACATGTGAGCCCATCACCACTCTGAAGGTGCAGACAGAGCACAAGGCTGTCTCCCTAGGGGTGTTTCTCTGGGTGGAATTAACCTCCCCCTGTAGGCACATCAAGTTGGTCACTCTTGTATGGATCATGCACCCTGACTATAATTGACCTTGAGTGTTCCTGGCCCTGGCCTAAAAAACTTGGCTAGAACCACTGTGCACCCAGAGTGAGCCAACCAGATGCAGGCCTTCAAAACATGACTCTGGAAGGCCAAGATAGAGGCTTAGGCTGACACACTCTGTCTTCCCCCACAACTAAGAAGGAATACAACTACCGCAAAACCAGAAATAAACAGAAGTTCCAGAAAGTAAAGCTACATGGAAGTCCAATGTATGAAGTTATAAAGAAGTGGTGCTTGTCCAGACAGGTAGGAGGGGTGAAGCTGGGGTGGAGAGATCAAGCTGGGCTGGTGGCAGCAGCTGCAGTGATGGTGGCGGGACAGCGGTAAGCACGGACACCGGTATTTAAGGGGAGGTGAGAAGCACCTGGGGAGGACCCCTGGCTGCATACCAAACCTGTCAGCTTGCAATTCCAATGCCAGTGAAGGCAGATCCCCATTGCCTTGGACTATGAGGGCCAGAGGGTGTGGGGATGGAGGAGGAGGCTCCTGGTCTCTCAGTAGAGAGAACCCCACACAAAGCACCACAGTGTGGTGAGAAGGGTCACCTGGTAGTGACGAGCGTATGGGGCTCCACCACCTATAGCATAGGAGGTGTGACAGCCCCGCCCAGGAAGCAAAGGTAAACACAAAACTGTCAGGATTTCACAGATCATGATAGAGATCCTGGTGACACAGGTGACCAGCCAGTAAATATCTAATCTAATGGCTCAGCAAATAGAAAATCTTTCTGAGGCACAGTTCAGAGCTTTAGTTACACAAATGCTTACAGACCTAACAGAAGATCTTAAACAAGACGGGGAAAGAATGAAGGCTAGTCCTGCTGAAATGAATGAAAACACATACAAAACTAGTGATGAGGAAAAGAAAACCAGGGATCAAATCAACAAATCGGAACATAGGGAAGGAACAGTCAACCAGTGCAGAAAGAGGAAACAAAAAGTGAGGAAAATGAGGAGAGGCTCAGAAACCTATGGAACAGCTATAAGTGGACCAACATCTGAATCATACGATTGACAGAAGGTGAAGAAGAAGAACTAGAAATTGAAAAATTATGTGAAAAAATAATGAAGCAGAACTTCCTTAACTTGGGGAAGGAAATAGACTTACAGGTCCAGGAAGCACAGAGAGTTCCAGATAAACTGGACCCAGGGAGAACCACACCAAGACACATTATCATCAAAATGTCAAAAATTAAGGATAAAGAGAGAATCTTAAAAGCAGCAAGACAGAAGAAGAGAATTACATACAAAGGGGTCCCAATAAGACTGTCAGCTGATTTCTCAAGAGGAACTCTGCAGGTAAGAAGGGACTGGCAAGAAATATTCAAAGTAATGAAAAACAAAAACCTACAACCACAATTACTCTATCCAGCGAAGCTGTCATTCAGGATAGAAGGGCAGAGAAAGTACTTCTAGGACAAAGTAAAACTGAAGAAGTTTATCAGATCCAAACCACTACTTTATGAAATGTTAAAAGGACTTGTTTAAGAGAAAGCCGATCAAAACTATGAACATTAAAATGAAAACTGTATCACAACAACCAACAGCAGAAGCTAGGGAATTGAAACAAAGGCAAACAAAGTAGGCAACGAGAGTGGGAAAAGAATTATAGGTATGGGGAACATTATGCGGGGGATGTCAGAGAGGAAGGGGAAGGGGGAAAGGGAGGGAGATGGTACAGGAATTAAGAAGCATAGTAGGAGGGAGTAGAGTAGATAGGAAGATGTTGAGAAGAACTATATGCACAACCAATGGGCATGAACTAAAGTAGGAGAGACAACTGGAGGGAGGGGCATCACTGGGTGGAGGGGAACAAAAGGAAAAAAATTGGGACAACTGTAACAGCATAATCAATAAAGCATATTAAAAAAAATTTGACTCTGGGGGCAGGAAAGAGTGTGGAGAGACAAAGGAGAGAAAGAAAGGCCTCCTCCTAACATTAGGCCTTTCCAAGCAAAGATGCACAACCCCCTGGAGCAGCCACCTCCAAGATGTACCTCTGCCAATACTTTGTCAACCCCATTCCTGGTCAGGGCCAGCCCCTGCTGACTCAAAGTAAGGCAGGCTCGGGCAGGACACAGGAGTCGTATGAGCTACTAAGGTAGGGAAGATGACAGGCAGTAGACCATCAAAATTAGGATTCTCTTCCTGACATGGAGGAGGCTAGGCCAAGGTCAGCCCTAGGGAGAGTAGCATGCAGGGTTGTCTATGAAGAGTCCCCAGGACTTAGCAGTCACAGAGTGGCTGTGTGGGACAATCTCTGTTCACACCAATGGGTCTCACATTTAATTACATCTGTGATCTAACCAACAACCAGTATAGACTCATCATCGAAAACAGCAATTATTCCTTCCTCAAGAATTTTGAGTTGAATGTGTTCTGCTTTTTCAAAAGGTATTTTTCAAATTGTCAAGGATTAGAGGTTATTGGTGGGGATGTGCATTCTGACTTTGAATGAATACATTTATTAATTAGTTCTGAGTAGGCTCAGAAGTAAACCCAGTGCAGTAAGTCAATTTAACTCAACAAATACTGGTCACCACTAATGCATTAGGCTCTGCGTTAGATACTGGGAGGGACAAAGATGAATAAGAAATCCATCCACATGGCAGAAATAGATCCTCACATACAATGACTGTGAAAAAGCCATAGAGATACAAAGTGCTAAAGAGCACAGAGGAAAGTGAGCATCACACTGAGAGGGGAAGCCCAAGATGTCACGGAAAATGTAGCATGGGAGCAGGACCTTGGAGGATGAGTAGGATTTTGATGGAAAGGGATGAGCAGGCTTTAAATGTGTATGAGGAAGGGAGTAAGTGAAAAAGAGGACATGGGTCTAGTGTGAATAAAGGGGGCAGGCTTTCTGTTTCCAGCCTGGGACACTGCCTGGCTTAAGCTGGAAGAGCAGCACCCAGGAGACACAGGTCTGTTTCCTTGGAGCAGAGATGGGGCCTACCTCCCCTTGGGCTCTGAGGCACAGGTCTCCCCACAGATCCCCAGTCTGACTGGTTTCATGTGTCAGGTATCCTGGTTTCACTTCACCTTTCCTTGTGTAGTCCTGGGTAAGAGAAAAGTCTGGTTCTGTGGCCTCCACCCTGACAGGCCCTCTGATTCACCTCAAGAACTTTTGAAAATGAATATGTTGGAGCACATCTCAGACTTATGAAAACCCTGGGCTTTGGTGCAGGCAACTAACTGTACTTTTTAACGAGCTTCTCACATATTTCTGACACCTATCAAGAATTCAGAACCATTGGGCTGGTTGGAAGGCTGATTACCATTGAAGAATAGTTTATCCTCACTGTGCCCAATCACAGTTGACACTTTAAAAATGGTGTTAAATGAACACATTTGGTCCTAACTCAACATGGGGAGCAGACAAGGAGGCAGGTCATCTCTCCTCCAGTCCTGTTTTTCACTTTTCTATATGAGCATGGGCAAACTGCAAACTCCCTCTTTCTCGGCTTCCTTATCTGACAAATGTTTGCCACATAATGTGAAAAGGGAATGGGATAATGTTTGAAATAAGTGCATTGAAAAGCAAAGGCATTCTATATCTATTCTGTTATAAGGCATCATTATTGACTCAGCTGATTCTAGCTCTCTGTGGGCCAGGGGTGCTCCTCGTTCCTCTTGGAGGAGCCGGCCAGCAGCGTTCTGCACTCAACAGTCCATGGCGGGCACTTCAACAAATGAAGATCCATTGAGTTAAGGCTGCCCTCTGCCAACACACTAAAATGTTCCTTTTGTCTGAGAGTAATAATCACAGTTTCTGTTTAATTAAGAAAGACTTCTAAGGAAGAACAACCAATTTGCAAATTACATTGGGTAGAAAGCAGATAAGAAGACAAAGCATTGCTCAGCCATGATGGTAGTTGATGCATGTTAAATAGGCACAGAGCGGGGGGTGGGAGGGGAGGGCATCCTGTCACACAGGCCTGCCGACCCCTCCTCTGCCTTTGCAGATTTATAGTCTCCAGAGTTCATCCAAGTTGTCAGCTTGGGGAATTTTGATGCATTAGTGTATTTCATAGGTCAGGGGCCAAACCCACTGGGCAGAACACTATCCCTTTATCAGTGTGAGAAGTGATCAATCTGAAAAGGAATATATAATTCATGACCAAATGGAGCAAAGCATTAAATCAGGAAGCCAATGCAAACCCAATTTATGACATTGCTTTACTAAGTGTATTCCCCACTGTGTCGTCCACCAGCCCATCTTGATCTAAAAACACCTGCCTTGCACAATGGGTCTCTCTTCCGCACTGGGGGAGAAAGCAAATCGCTTCAAACAGCAGCCGTGTCTGTTGATGGAAAACCTGTGGCCCTTCGCCAGCAGCAACATATAAAAGTAAATAAAAATTGAAGTGTGGGTCTCAAAGAAAGAGCGACACAGTTTGGCTACATTAAAATATTTATGCCCTCAAACTTTTAGACATCCATTATCTACAGTATGTTAATGAGAATGCTAAACTGACCTTGGCCAGGACACAAAACTTCCAGTGCCTTGCAAAACAACTCTGTCCTCCCACATGCCTTCAGTTATGGAGAAATACGCAAGGGAGAAGGTGAACAGGAAACTCTGACTTGGGTCAAAACTCCCAGCCTGGGATAGTGGGGGCAACTCGTGACTGGGGACTGGAGGGCTGTGTCTGAGTCCCAGTTCTGCCGATAACTAGCGCGGTGACATTGGGGAACTGGTTTCACCTCTCTAGGCCTCCATCTCTCCTCTGCACTGGGAAAGCAGCGCCGAAGATCAGCAAGTTGCAAACCTGGTTAATTTCTTTCAAATTTGAAATGAAATATTTGAGCATACAGATTGCCAGGCCCTACCCCAGACTTAATCAAAATCAGAAGTGGGAGGGCTGCCCCACTCTCACCCTTGCACATCAGACGCTCAGAGGGTGAAGGGAATCCTGTTGCGGATGCCTCCGAATCGCCCTGCCGTTCTCACAGTGCCCAGCTGAGTCCTACTCAGTGACATGCCTGGGTTCCAAATCCACCTGGGAAAAATGTAAGATGTTCCTTATTGCCTGCAAAGTCAATGGGTCTGGATTTGGTTCAGAATCTTGGGGTAACATTCAATGCCCTTTTTAACCTGGCTGCAATCCACTTTCCCAGCTCCTTTCTTCTCCACAAACTCTGCTCTTCCAACTTATTCCCTAAACAAGGCACGTGATGTCAAACCTTCACACACTTACGTAAGCAGTTCTCATTTCCTAAATGTTTCTGCCATCTCCTCAAAATAGGCCATGCTTCCTTCAGGACCCAGTGTTAATGTCTGTTCCCATGGTCTTCTCCCTTCCCCATGGTATTGTTGTCATGGATCTGCATGACTGTCTCTCCCACCGGACTTAGAGCTCTTCCTTGTCTCTCTTGTGATAGTCATGTCTGGGTGAGCAGGTGATGCCAAGAGGCTTGAGACGAACAGGAGGCAGTCAACTAGGGCAGCAATTTTCTTTTTGGGTTGCAAGACATTTTTATTTTTATTTTTTTAATTAAATTTATCAGGGTGCCATTGGTGAATAGGATTATATGAATGTGAAATATACATTTCTGTGATATGAGATCTGTCTATTGCACTGTGTGCCCCCCACCCAAAGGCAAACATTATATTAGCCCCCCTTCACCCCCAAGAGGCATTTTTAATATTTACACAAACATGAATACATTATAGAACAAAGTGCAAATGTGCATAGAATTTTAAACTAGAACAAAATCTTTCACACAAATGCCATGGGAAATTATGACAAGTCAGCTCAAGCTCTGCTGCCACAACCATCAGGGCAGCATCCAAAGAAAGACCTGTCTCTCCCTCTGCTCCGGTCTCCTTGGCCATCAGGGGACCTGAAGGGAAGGTCTGGGAAGCACTGCCTGCCCTGGCTGCATTCACTAACCGTTCCTCCACTCCTCATCTTCAGGGCTACTCCTGGCATGTGGGAAACAGCTCAGCATTTTTGTATTTGTTGATTCATTTTATGGATAGACAAATGGGTATACAAGTTAGGAAAAGCCAGGAGGAGCAAAGTTTATGTAACAATATGGTTCCTTGTATCAAATCCTCCAAAAATGTCAAGACTTTTCTTTATCCCTCGAATACCAACCTCTCTTTAATACAATAAAAGTGATTTGCACTGTGACTGTAGGCCACCTGGCACTAAATAGCAGTTTGACACTTTCTTGGATTGGGCTGTGGTGCATTTCTGTCATGCCTCAGTTGGATGTGAAAAGCATGAAAGCTGTCCTCTTCCCACCCCCACGATTCCTGAAGGCACCTCCAGGGTCAGGTGAGACCATTCAACCGGGAACAAATCCAACCAAATGCCTGAGGGGACAATGGCCACTGAGCTGAAAACAAAAACTAGAAAGGCCTTCAGCAACCTCAGGCTAACTAAAGTTGCCTGGGTCACCCGTGAAAGGTAGTGAGGAGCAAGGGAAAATGGGGGAAAACTGCATAAGGTCACGAAAGCCACATTCCAGAAGAGTGGGTGGAAACTCAGAGCTGAGGGACCAAATACCAACATCCCCCTTCCTGTGCCCCGCTCACAAACATGCCCATATATCCACAGGCCTGTAAAGCAAAATCCCAGAACTGAGCCCAGGAGCTGAATGACCCCTCCAAGTTAACCTCCGAAGCAAAATTACTCAAAGGTGGAACCACACTGGGTGATTCAGCCTTGGAGCAGAGGTCATAAAGAGAAGGAATACAGTGAAACAAAAGCCTCGCGGCCATGGGTCTCCCCAACTGCCTGCCCAATCTGCCTCCTCAGCCCCAGCGCTGGCCTTGTTTCTGCCTTCCTGACTCCTTCTGCTTGACTCCTTCCCTCTGTCTCCCTGCAGAAGCAAACCTTCCCCAAGCCTCATCTCCTAATGTCTCAGTACCTCCACCTCGCTCCCTCCATGGCCACCACCCAAGCCCAAGGCTGCTATCCTCTCTCTCATAGACTGAGACAAGAACCTCCCTGGAGCCCCTGCACCTCATCAGTTCCTCCTCCCATTCTTCTCCAAGGAGCAGGAAGAGTGGGTTTCAAAATGCAAATCTGATCATAT